>NC_056747.1:1111221673-1111551673 GCF_019279795.1 Protopterus annectens | reverse complement strand
ATAGCTGAAGATTGAAGTCATCAAGTAATGACAGACACTTGAGTTTAGGACTCCACATCCTTAAAAATATTCACCATAATGCTAAATGTATCATTCTACAAACTTCCTGTGCTTGTAACAGGAATATTTAAAGTCTGTCCCTATTTATCCCCCTATAATTTTAGGCATTGTCTAGATGTGATGCTCTGAGAGGTTGTGAGGTGGGAACACAGCTCAGGAGTCTAACTCACCCTGGGAAAGGACAGCTCATATATGGCAACCTCAAGGATGTCTGTCAAACAGTTGTGACTGTGCCACTGCTAGGCCAGTGAATGGGATGTTTTCCATATCCATGTTACCTGTGATTATGAGTATGACACACGTTTGCCTTGTAAAGCTAAGTGACCTATAGCGGGCATGTGCATAGTAAAGTAATATTGCAGTCGTGTGTTAAACTACATGTGATATATTGAGTTAATAACATTCAACTGTACAGTGTTCTGGTGGACAATAAGCACATTTGTGACTGATATATGTAGTCACATACATATATACCTGTGTTATGTCAGCCAAGCCATTGGCAGGTCTGTGAGCAACGACATTCTAACATAATTGACTGTTGGACATCTTCCAGGTTATCACAGTGATGTCAAACCCTACTGTGCAATCAACGTACTAATGTATGGTGCAGCTATATTAATACAGCATCAATACTGATGTCCCCTTTGACACCCATTTATGTGTGCCATTGTCCAGACATACTGCTGTAACATGTTGAGATGAATGATTGAGTGGCAAGACTGTAACTACAGTATGCCATACTAACATAAAACATAAATGTATACCGGGTATCTCCTGAGCACATGTATGTATGCTTATGTTCAGCTGGGAGGCACAAAACTAAATCACATGGGTTTCAAACATTCAGGTACATAGGTTGTACATGTTGCAGATGTGTGTAATATCAGTGTCAGTGCATACAGCAGACAGAAATGTGTACAGCTACTGGTTGTTGCAGTGCCCTGACACTGATATGGGTACTAGAGTAGACATGATATTCAGCTATTAATCTGAGAAGTGTCCACCTGTGTTATGACCCTTTGTTCATGCCTACCACTACCAGCTATATCCACACATATATACAGTGGATATCACAAGTGTGAACACCCGTTAGAATGCCAGGTATGTGTGCTGTATGACAATTAGACTACAGAAGATCATTTCATAATGTTTCTCATCTTTATGTGACCCCTAACCTGTACAATTCCATTGAAATACAATCAAAGGTGTTTCTAGAAAGGTGACCAACTATTGCCAAGTTAAAATGTGCCATGATGTTAGAGTCCAGACCAAGACAGATGAATGCTGTAACCATCTCAAGAGGTGCATGCACAACATATCAGTTTAAGGGTGTGCGCACTCATTTAACTGGCTTATTGTACTGAGTATTATTTCCATGTTTTCACAGACCTGATTGTTATGTTTTCAATTGAATTGTACAGGAATAGGTCATACTACAGCTGGGAATTGTTATGAAATGAGTTATTGTGGTGTCATGTTCCAAATGCACAAATGCTAGGCAGTGTATCAGGGCCGTGTACCCTTTATATTCACTGTAGCTAGATGGACACAGCAGTACCTGACCTGTATATCCAACCTCCACCAAGGTAGAGTAATCCCCTTTGGTAGACAGCAGCAATACACAAACCACATAATAGGTTGCTACATTCATAGGTTCATAGGTAGGTACTAGGCTATTGGCCCTGGGGCCTATACACGCCCAGCCAAAAAGGTACCCTGGCTTTTGCCACCCAAGAAATTTATTTTCCTGTGCAACTGTCGAGCAGAGTCACAGAGGTGATCCCTGGGCTGAATTTCCTATTTCCCATCCAATCATCAGGATTTATCCTTGAAGAGTGCTAATGAGGAGCTTTGTTTGATATAGATAGGTAGTTTATACCAGAGTATGGGAAGTCTCTGGGACAGGAATCTAACCCTCCGGCATGTTCTGTTTATTGTGGTGACAAGGTTTAGGTCCCTAGGGCGTGTAGCTAGGAGGGATTGGAATTTCTTTAAGTGGAGCATGTCCAACAGCTCTGGGTTTGACATAGCGTATGTTAGGCAGAGATCACCGCTGAGTAGGTAATATGCGACGGAGAAAAGCTAGAGTTTTTTGAGATGGTCTGCGTAGGGCATCTGTTTGAGGCCGGTAATCCTCTTTGTGAGGTATTTCTGCGGCCTTTCTAGTTGTTGTAGATGTCTTGTGAGGTAATACCAAAAGGGGCGTTGTACTCTATAATGGGTCTAATGAGTGATGAGTAGAGGGGAACAATGACCTCTTTTTTTCTGGATGAGAAACCTTTTGTGATGAGGTGTGCCATGTAGAAGGATTTCCTGACTACTGTGGCGATGTGATTATCAAAGGAGAGACTACTGTTCACCTGTGTCCCAAGGTCTCTTATCACACTTTCGGTGTTAAGTATACTACCGCCTATGTTGTAGTTCATGGGTACAGAGTTTTTACCAAAGGGGATGACAATGCACTTTTTGGCACTGAGCTTGAGGCCATGGCTTTGACACCATGCATCTGTCTCAGTGAGGCCCTTTTGTAAGATGTCCACATCGTTGGGAGTTTTGATTATGGCTCCTAGTTTGCAGTTATCTGTGAACTTCATTAGCCAAAGGCCTTCTGTGTTAGCCTGTCCTTCAGAGAAGTAGATACCAAACAGGAGAGGACCCAGGACTGAACCCTGTGGTACTCCACTTGTCACTGGTCTGAAGTTGGATTTGGAGTCTGCTACTTTCACTGTGTGGGTTCTGTCAGTGAGCCACTTGGCAACACATCTTGTGACATAGGGATTTATACCTAGTTTAGTGAGTTTATCTATAATTCCAGAGTGGGGGATGGTGTCAAAAGCCTTACCAAGATCTAGATAGGCTGTGTGAACCACCTTACCCTTGTCTACGGCTTTGGTGACTGCTTCAAAGAAGTCTATCAGGTTTAGGAGACATGATCTGCCTTTTACAAACCCAAACTGGGTGGGGTCCAGAGTTTGGAGATTACCAATGTCTTTGTTTATAAGTTCCATGGTGATACGTTCCATGGCCTTGCAGACCAGGCTAGTCAGGCTAATGGGGTGGTAGTTCCCGAGGTCCATGGTGGCTCACCCCTTGTGGAGTGGGATAACCGTCGCTGTGTGCCATTCAGCAGGCACAAAGCCTGAGGTGAGGCTATGATTAAACATGGTACTTAGGTGGGGTGCCAGTTTGTTCTGTAGTTCATGTAGAACGCAGCCTGGGATGTTGTCTGGTCCCATGGATGCTGTGTTCTTGGCTTTGGAGAGAGTGTTTTTTACCTGTGCAGCCATGACTACAGGAACTTTGCATTCTTCTGGTATAGAAATGGGCTCTTTAGGGGGTGAGAGGGTGGTAAAGTTAGCACTGAACCTATCTGCCAGGATGTTGGCAATATCAGTTGGGTCTGTATATATAGTGCCATTGTCCTGTAACTCAGAGCAGATCTGAGTGTTGCCATTGAGATTCTTGACATAGCTGACCAGGGAACTCCTCCACTCATGGAATTTTACTGTATTTTGCAATAGTTTCTTCCTTCTGTTGCACAGTTTGTTTATGGCAGGGGACCACCAGATTGGCTTCCTTTTTTTGAAGGACAGCATCTTGGTTCTGTTTGGGATAGCACGATCCATGCACTCATGTAAGTGCTTATAAAGTGCAATTGTGTGGGATTCAGTAGTCATAACTGTATTGTCCATCTGCATGGGTGTCATGAAGTTCACCACTTCTGTCTTAAGAAGCATGAAGTTGGCTTTGGAGAAATTTTTTACCATGGTTTCCTTAATGGGGGTTGGGAGAAGGATGTGGATATCTAGGGTAATTAGCTTATGGTCGGATCGGACAAATGAGGTGTTGGCTTCAAGTGTGGAACACCAGTCACTCATGTTGGTAATGACTAGATCTAAGATACTGTTGCCCTGGTGGGGGTGTGGATACGTTGATCCAGGGCATTGGAGTTTATGAATTCCAAAAAGTGTTGAGCGAAGGAGTTGGTACATGAGTAGTTTTTCCAGTTAATGGTGGGGTAGTTGAAATCGCCCATTATTAGTGTGTTTGGTTGAACCCTAATATTTTCCAGTACATCAAGAAAAGAGGAGTGGGAATCCTGGGGCATGGTGGGTGATCTGTAGCAAGCTACAATTTGGATTGCAGTTTTGCCCAGAGTTAGTTGCACTTGGATAACCTCGGCTGCATTATGCTGAGCAACTAGCCTGGAGGTGTGGATATCCTTAATGAATATGGACACACCTCCACCTTTGGTGTTCCGGTCCAGGTTACATGGCCGAAAAGTGTGGTATGAGTTATAGCCTGGTAATGCAGGGGTTCTCTCTGGAGCCTTGAACCAGGTCTCAGTCACTGTACAGATATCAATGTTCTCCATTTTAAGGAGTGCCTCGAGTGAGTGCATTTTGAGATTTAGACTTCTAGCATTGAGTAGCATCACCCTCCATTTTTGCTTGCCTGTTCCTGTTACAGTGGTGAATTTGTCATTTGAACCTTGCCTAAAAAAGGCACTATAGGGGTGGCAAAAACCTTAGCCAGTATCCGAAATCCCAGGGGTGACAGGTGCAGGACATCTCTGGCAAAGTATTGTGGTCTGTCGACCATGTCATCCCAGGCAGACAGATACTGGATCCATTTAGAATGCAATTAAATTAATAATGACTGAAAACAAGTGCAGAAGGAGTCTATTAGGCAGAATGAGGTAAAGAGATGGGACTTGGGGGAGTGTCCCAGATCAAATCTACAGTGGGGGTAGGCAACTGCAAAAGCCTCCAAATTTAAACAACAACACAGGAATAGGGAGGGTGGGTATGGGAAAACCAACACCTTCAGCAGAGATCTGGAAAACTATACACTGAAGCAAAAATAACAGTGCACAACTCTGAAGTCAGCCAGCAATGATATAAAATTAGTCAAACAACAATTACCAGTACACAGCTCTGAAGTGCCAGAAAAATATACTCAGCTCTGTATATCTCCAGATAGTTTGAAGAGCACTCTGTCAGGACACAGGAAGGCTCCAGCAATGATATGCAGACTTTAACTAAGAGGGTCTAATTTTATGCAAGTAATCCTTGAGATAGTCAGATAACACACAGGATGTAAAACCAGTTATACCAACTTAAGACACAGAGAAATAGGGGGAGGGTACATTGGCTGTGCAGGGACACATAGGTGCAGGCAACAACCATGAAGCAAGTCCACCTATATCTGAGCAAGCATGTAAGTTCACAGGTGTCTTCCTATAAGGCTGACTATGACTATGAATCAGACATATCCACACCACCAAGGACAATTACAACCATGTCTCCACAGAGTTCCTCTTACGTGATCGAAGTTTTGAAACTTCAAACACGGCAATATCGAACTTGTCTGTTCAAAGTTACAAAACTTCGAACACAGAAAAAAATAAATAAAAGATGCAACAGTAAACTAACTGTTGCAAGCCCCCCTGCACCCCCCACACCCCCGCTCTTTAATTATACCAACTCTTTACTGCACTGTAGTGCGATCTCGGAGTTGGTATAGTTAAAGAGCGGGGGGTGTGGGGGTGCGGGGGGTTTGTCCTCTGCTTGCAACAGTTAGTTTACTGTTGCATCTTTTATTTTTTTTCTGTGTTCAAACTTCAGCAAGTTCGACTATATGGTTTTGACCATATAGGGTTCGAACTTGTTGAAGTTTGATAACGTAATAGGAACCCGTCTCCACATATGTTGCAAGTCTCAGATGAAAAAACACAATTCACCCTGTACTGCGGTAAAGAACACCTCATACACACATGCTGTGGATATAGGCAAACTGCATCACACAGGTTAGGTGAGAACATCACCACCCTGTCCACCCCAGTTGTACAGGGAGATATGCACATCAACCACACTCCTCCCATCAGCAATGGTGAGCATGTACATATTGCCTACTGATGGCAACACTAGCATATCTCCATGGGGCATAATAACATCAGTGTCTGCCTCCTACATGACCTCAGGCATGTGCTCAGAGCTCCATCATAAATCACAGTCAAACACAGACCTGCCACCATCCACACACCATCCACATGAAAGATGCTCACTGTCAGCCCTCTACACAGAAATGAATGGAGTTTAGAGGATTATGCAATCAAGTGTCCAGCATTGGTGGGAATAAGATAGCTCAGGGACAGGCGTATAGCTCAGGGACAAGCGTGTAATGCAAGCTTCTATAGCCATGATAGCTTGGAAAGTTTTGGTGTAGTGTGGACTATTTGCAAGTAATATCCACTGTTGATGTGCATTTTGTCAAACGTATGGAGTCCTGTGACCTTTTTCCTGTTTATGTCTTCCAGGTAACATGCAGAGTGCTCGCCTACCAGCATTTTGTATTGGAGAAACAGACATCATCACCCAGTATGTGATTGGACATTATGCCCTGTCATTTGGATGGAGAGCAGAAGATGTGTGGGAGAGGACTGCTCTGTGGAACAGTGTGGTCCACAGGGTAAATGATGCCGGCCTGCACAGCAGAACTTATGAGCATGTGCAGTATCGGGCCACTGACCTCAAATGCCATTGCCCGTCAATGAGCTGCTGCTGTAGTGAGGCACCGGCTAGCCACATGTGGGGGCCCAGCCATCCAGCCCCCACTGACACCCACCAAGGAACTCATCAGCACACTTGGATCACACTCCGAATGCACAAGCCATGATGCTGAGGGAAACATTGTGGTGGTGGGTTCAACACACACACTGGATGAGGAGCATGCAGGTAAGGGCTCGGTGAGGATCAGTACACTAATGTATCAGACATAGGTGTGTAATAGGCTAATGGCCCTGGAGCCTTTACAAGCCTAGCCCATAGGATTACCCTGGCATCATACCACCCAACCTTAGTCCTAGTGCTTCTGTCGAGTAGAGCCACTGGAGTGATTCCCGGTGTGAATTTTCTATTTCCCATCCACTCATCAAAATTTCTCTTGAAGAGGGCCAGTGAGGTCAAGACTCCTGCTGTGTACATGTATCTGTATTGCATCTACATGCATGTGTCAGATCCGATTGCAGTTGTGGATGGGGTTTTCTAATGCACAGAGGTACACAACTGTGGTGAGGACAGGACATTGTGTATTATTCTGGTTAGTACTGTAGATGTGCAGACATGCTGCATCCATCCTGTACCAGGCCACATGTGCATTTGCTGACAATAACTCCCTCTCACAACTACCTAGGACCCTCTGGTCTGCATATGGGACAGCAGCCTGAAGCTGGTGAGTATGACATTGTTCTGCTGTTGCCTGGCAATACACCAGGCATGTGAAGCGCATGCAATTTACCATGCACACAGCCATCAGTAATAGCTGTATTGCTTTACATAATAGCTACATTGCTTGTTGTGCATGTTCGCTTGTGCTGGGGTTAACTGTATTGCATCACAGTGGTCACCTCTGGGGTCTATTTGATGTGAATTCAACATTCGTGTAGCATACCTCACAACTTGTCAGTGTCAATATGTCTGGACAGAGGCCAGCAAATTCTGCTGGGCAAATAGCTTAGGGTAGGGTCATGCGTGACACATTACTGGTATACAGTGGATATAAATTGTGTACACACTGCTCTTAAGATGCAAGGTGTTACTGTTACATACTAATTAGGACCGCAATATGACAGTCCACACCTCTTCCAGCCTTTAATGTGATCCATAACAGGTACAGTTCACTTGTAAACCAAGCATCTGGACTCATGTATTTCACATACAAGGCTGGCCTACTGTGAGGACGTCAGACATCCTATCAGCATGATGTTTCAGTCAGGTATGATACCTCATGCTGCCATGTGTGTCGGTACACTCACTGAGGCCTATTTGGCTATAATATCAAATACATGGGCATTGTTAAGACACACAGACCACTTCCAACCATGTATAGGTTTCAAACATATGGATATTCCAGACACATCTGTACAGAGGACTGTACAATATTTAACCTGCTGCATGTGAGGCAGATGCTGTTGCCACACTATATAAAGTAATGGCAGCTGGAGCTAGTCACCAGCTGTGTATGGTATACACATCAAAATGGTATAAGCCACACAAGATATGATCCTCACACACACACAAACAGTTGCCAGCATTAAGATTAGAACTCATGGTTATCTAGGTATTCCTAATATAGTTCTACACGGTTATGAAATGTAAAGGGTAGTACATAGGTCAAAAATGGAATGATCCATATAGTACATGATTCATACACATACTTGCCACTATTCAGATTAAAGGTCCTGCCTATCTAGGTATTCCTATTATAGTGCTACACAGTTATGAGATGTGCCACAGAGCTCATATACTTCCACCTCTTCCAAATGTACTTCTAAAGTGGATGACATCAACAGATCTACTAAACTGGAATGAAGAGAACTGTAAAGGATAGTATACAGGTCAAAAATGGTATGAGGCAGACAGTACATAATTCACACACACATACATACACACACACACTTGCCAGTATTGGGATTAGAACTCCTGCCTATCTAGGTATTCCTATTACAGTGCTACACAGTTATGAGACGAGCCACAGAGCTTATACATTTCCAACTTTTCCAAACGTACTTCTAAGGTAGATGACATCAACAGATCTACTAAATTGGAGTGAAGGGCAGTGTAAAGGGTAGTACACAGGTAAAAAATGGTATGAGCCGGGCAGTACATGATTCACACATACATACACACATGCACACACACACACACACACACACACACACACACACACACACACACACACACACACACACACACACACACACACACACGCACACACTTGTCCGTAATGGGATTATCTGTCTATCTGGGTATGTCTACTATAGTGTTATGCAGTTACTGCACATGCTACACAGCTTACTGAACTTTCACATGGCCAAAGCTGCTGATAACTGCACAGCTGTGGTAAAGTATTACAGGTGGCAGACAGTCTGCCTTCTGTTCCACCCGTACATCATGCTAGTTCTTCTGTCTTGCACTTCAACAAGCATTTTGCCTTGGCACTTCACCAGGTTATTGTATCAAGAAGTGTGGCACATCTGTGAGCCGTCAGCAGTACTCGTTCATGACAGATGTTGCCCCAGTACTTACTAGTTATGTCCACCCCTCCTGGCATGTTTGAAGGGCAGTTATCTGTGCTTTCACCCATTAACCTGGTGCACTTGTCCATTCTGGGGCACTGTTGCAACTGCCTCATGTACACAGACATCCCTCCCCTCTAAACTCCAAACACTCAGACCTGTGAGGGTTACCCATATATCACCCAGTGTGGACATATGCACTCTTCAGCAAAGACTGGACTAGCAGGTCAAGGGGATAAGATCAACACCTGCACCACACCATGTGGGAAATGTAGCTCCCCATGACACCCACTTTGACAGCCATGACATACACCCACCTTCCCAGAGGCACTCAATGGACATTTGCCCAAACAGAACAGACCAGCAAGGCAGACACCGTGACATGGCACATGCCAAGGGACACATATTTAACCCACAGTGTACCCCTAACCTAAGCTCCTAAGGCTAACCACCTTGCACAATACAGTGATCATGGGTAACTCAATACTGAGGCACACACATCTCACTCACTAAGTTGAATATGGAGCAGGTAACAGCCAAATATCTATCACATGCCAGCATCTAACACATGATAGCCAGTAGTGCCACTCCACAACAACTACGAGTATTTATCCGTATCTATGTGGGTCTGAATGATGTAAGACACACCTCCCTGGACTACATGACAGGAGACAGGGTTGAACTCTCTGATTATGCAGTCCAGGCAGGTGTGGCAGTAGCCCTGGGCAGTGTACCGCTGTCACCCAGAATGATGCTGTGTACTATCAACAGATGATTGACTGCAACATTGGATTACATGTTATGTGTCATTCTCAGGGGATCCAGAACCTCTCTGCCTGGGATGACATGACTGACAGGACCCAATGACTTGCCACGGATGTCCCACTTCTGTCACCACTGGGTTGCCAGGTACTGGCTAAGTGTCATGCCACCCCTATGGTGCCTTATTAGGCAGTGTTCCTAATGTTATTACCACCATAACAGCTACACATGTATGCAATCTGAGGGTCATGCTGCTCAACAGTGGACATCTAACTATCAGGATGCAGTCACTCATAGCAGTCGTTGCAGTGGAGGACACATGCCTGTTGTAATGGAGAGGTGGTTCACAGAGGCAGCCAGCAGATCTGCAGTATCAGGCTATGATGCATTCCACAGCTGGCAGCTTTAAACATGGACCACACCACACCTCCACAGGAGGCGTTGTCTCCACATCCATTATGGATAGGAACACCTCCAGACTAGTATCCCAGCATAATGCATTGGAGATACTTATGGTACAACTGGCTTGGGGTAGTAGTGCAATCCAGGCCATATCCTGCTATGGGTCTACATCTACATCCCTAGACTATCAATGCACATTTCTCAACACCCTGCCATCTATGATGGTCCAATGCAACACTGACATAGTATGAGTCTTCAACTACCCATCCATCACCTGGGGAATGTAATCAAGTGCCAGTACAGTGGCCCAACACTTCTGGGATTCATCATTTCCATTGCCTTACACCAGCTCATACTGACCCCTGGTAGAGGATGCAACAACCTTGACCTGTGTTGACTACTTAAATATGGGACTGTTGGTCATCCACAAATGTCAATCCCTGCATGGTGAGATTCACACATGCTGTAATCAACATGGAACTCAATATGTCAGCCACACCCCCCACAAAGATAACCACCTGGCAAAACCTCTTCAAAGCTGACTTTGCATCTATGAAAACAGGGGTGGATGTCTTCTGACCTTACATGGTTTAGGGTTGCCAACAGGTACTTCTAAGGTGGATGATATCTGCAGGACTGCTAAAACCAGGCACTGAGATGTGTACTGGGTGTAAATAGGGCCAACATCTTTGAGGTACAGATATATATATGTAGACATACGTACACTTGCCAGGAATGAGATTCAAACTACTACCCATGTAGCTATTGCTACTACATTGTTCTGCATTTATCGCACGCATGACAGAGCTTACATGTTATAGAGCTGTGCAAAGGTATCTTTGAAGGTGAGTGACATCAGCAGCAGTGCTAAAGGAGGGGTAAGGGAAGTGTTGTAAGTGTGAATGACCACAAAATCAGGTCTTTACAAGGATACACACACTCTCTCACACAAACACTCACGTTTACACAATTGCCAGGATCAAAATTGGAAATCATAACTAACTAGTTTGCTACACTATAGTATCATGCAGTTATAACAAACACCATGGAGCTTACATATTAGAGGGCTGTGCAAAGGCATATTTGAAGGTGAGTGACATCAGCAGCAGTGCTGAAGGAAGGGTAGGGAGGTTTAGTGAGTATGAATGGCCTCAACCACATTCATCTAGAAACACACACACAGACAACTTTACATTTGACAGGACTGAGATTACAACTGCTACATGGATACCTATTTGTACGGTAGTGTTACACAGTTATCACAAGCATCATTGACACTATAGGGCTGAATGCTAACCAAAGGAATTTCTACAGTGAATGATATCAGCACATCATGTGATATAGGCCAATGGGATGTGTTGTAGGTGGGACAGGCCTCATAATGGGATTCTCTCTGTCACTGTCTGTCTTTCTCTTCCCCACGTCTCTGTGTGTGTATGTTTGACATATTATATTATGTTGGCCTTAGGTATGTGTGAGTATTCCTATCCAATGTGTGTGTGTGAAGTATCAATGGTGTACAATTTGGTGTCTGTACACAGACAGCTGTGAATAACCAATATCTGTAGTCCACTGTGTTGTGACACATGGGCTTTATTTCTCTATGTGTAGGAGCATGCCCAGTATGACCTTCTATACTGAGTGTGTGCATCCATTCCAATTAGGGCTGGACTCCAGTTCAGGGTTTTGTGTACTACAGCTACACCTGGCAAACTGTTTCTGCAAGATATCTGTAGATAGCTTGCCAATATGGAGACACAATAGGATTAACATATCCCATTGTATTAACATACCAGGGATACTGTAACTATTGCTGTCTGTGCTGTTTGTGTGACATATTTGGTTGTAGCATAGATTTGCTGACATATGTACTGTTTTACACTGTGATGTATCATGTCATCAACTACTGACAGTTATCATTCTTAGCTCACAGTTATTTACCAGGAAATACAAGATGAATGAAGCTGAAGCCAATATTCTGAGGCATATAGACTACACATTCTGGCACACACTTGCCATTGTGGAGGGGTAGCTACAGATAATAACCTGCTGGTTCTGTGTAAATGGCCAACACCTTGTTAGTATGCTGGCTGGGGATCCCCTCCTTATGCTTTTCTCAACTTCATGGAATGGCCATATCCTGCTGGGGCCATACCTCTCAGCTGTACAGATACACCCAGGTTATCTAGAGGTAAGACTCATATATCTGGTCAGTTTACCTTCACATTGTGGTTTACAAGCAGTTTTGTGGCTACTCATTCATGGATTTGCAGTCGAGAGTAGTATGGGCAGACATTAGAGTTTCAGACTTCACACACACTCCATGACATCCATGCTTCTACACCCCCCCCCTCTGTTATTCTCTTCTCCACCTAACATTATGTAAGCAATATCTCAGAGGTATCCCTATAGTTGGGCCTTTATCCCAGTAGTATTTATGGCCTGATCCACAGTCCTTGCAGTAGGACATGGGGAGGCATGCTACTAGCATTTGTCAACATGGCCTTGCATTTGTTTTCTGTTTACTGTATTAAGTTGTTAGTTGGGACCCCTTGACATTCTATACATTGGCACTATGAGTGAGGCATGGATCTTTGCCAGAGGACTGTAGGCCATTTGAGAGTGCTGCAGGGCATCTGTTACTGCATTTCTACATGGGATTGTGGGGGGTGCACACCTGCAGACTTTAACATCTGAAATGACTGTACTGGTATTTCGGTTACTCTGTTGGCTTCCATTTCATATTGTATTGTGACCTATCGTGCAGACAGGAGGCATATCAGTAGAGTACACATGTTAGATCTTAATGGCATATATTTCAGTTTCAGGCTTTTTACCCTTCAGAACTAGAATGCAACTGCCAGACCTGCTGTAGTATGTCTGTGCAGGTCTGGTGGGGGGATGTTCACCATTGCCATCATTTGGGGGTCTCACACCAGCATTTCTTCATGGTCATCTACACCTGTCCTGCTGGGTGAGGGTCTTGGTAGATATGTGACCCTCATTGACATCCATGTGTTTGACCTATTGACAACAACAGTTCTTTGAGCCATCACATGTTCTGCAGTGGGGGTTATCACCTTATGTAGTGCTGCCTAGTATGTTGACATCAGTATTTGTTATGTCTTTCCTGCTGTCCCATATAGCTGTCTGGTGCTATCCCATTCAGCCACCCAATTTCCTTGCATGCTTGCATCCATATCATACATACAAATATGATAACATACTACTCTATTCAGTAATTGATAGGAAGAGTGACTTACCTTGTTGCTGAGCCAGTATTGAGGACACTGCTGGAGGTCTGACTATGTTGGATGCACATAGTACACTCCCTATACATGGTAAAGCTCAGGTAGTGTCATGTTTGGCATCCCTTTTACTGTATGTGTGAGTCAGAGAGAGGTATCAGTCCCTGGGTCTCTACAGTGTCAGTGTGTGTGCTATGTGTTGCCTCTTTGCCAAGGCCTGGGCATACTGTGCATGCCTCCTTCTGCCTACAGGGGCAGGCTCAGGATGTTCCTCCTCCGAGTCCCTCTGTGGCTGTGCTGGCCTTGGAAATGGTGGGGGACTGTGTGGCCCTGCCCCATGCTGTTCCTGCTGCAGCTGTTTCTGCAGGATCATATTGTGTAGCATGGCACATACTATGAACATTTATGTATATGTAGCTGAAGAGTACTGCAAGACTCCACCAGATATGTCAAAGCAGCGGAACTGTGACTTGAGCATCCCAAACACAAGCTCTATTATGATTCTGGTTTGTGTGTGTGCCTCATTATGGTGGTCATGTTCAGGTTTGTGTGCATTTCTGATGGGTGTCATCAGCCACGGCTCCAGTGCATAGCCAGCATCCCCCACTAGATGGCCATATGGGATGTCCCCCCTGGCAAACGCCTGATATAGCTGTGAGCAATGCCAGATGTGGGAGTCATGATAGCTTCCAGGGCTGCTAGCACACACATTCATGATAATGCCCCAGGCATCGCTCATGAGCTGGCAGTTGATGGAGGGGAAGCCATTATGGTTTATGTAGACCCTGCCCCACTCATCGGGTGGTGCTTTGATGTGGATGTGTGTGCAGTCTTTAGCACCAACTACCTCAGGGTATTCTTTTATATGGTGGACAAGACACACACATGTGGTAAGTATCTCACGGGTGGTGGGGAAATATATGTGCTCACTGACATGTTGTGTCAAGGCATCCAAGAACTGGTGGAGTACCCTGGATGCTGATGCCTGTGAGACCCCCATGATATCCCCAGTTGGTCTTTGGAAGGTACCTGTGGCTAGTATTCTTAAGCCTAGACATACCATGGTATCCACTGGAATGGGTTCCCCTCTAGTAGTTCTGTGTGTGAGGCATGGCCGGCTCAGCTCAATTATTTGCTGTAGAATGTCCCTGTCCACCCTATAGCACTCTAATATCTCCAGCTCATGTAGGCCCTGGCAGGTTACCCTGGGTCTGTACACTCTTCTCCTCCTCCTCACTGTGGGTCGATTGTCAGCATTCTCCTCCTCACCACCCTCAGTCTCTAGCACATATTGATGGAGTAAAGCAGCAGCAGCCACTAACATTTTTAGTTAGCTTTGCCAGTTAAAAATCCCCCATCTCTGTACACTGGTGGTGTAGAGTTTGTGGGGAAAAACAGTCTGTAGGGTGTTTGCATAGTTTATATTAGTGTGCTGGGCTGCTGCATGTGTAATTGGCTGGTTCCTATACATTCTCCTGCCAGCTATGCTAGTTCTCCTTGATTGGCTTCCTAGTGCTGTTTCCCCTTCCCAGTTCTTACTTATTTAAGCCCTGAGGCACGCCGCGCATACCCAGTGCTCATATGTAAACAGTGCTGCCATTTCCTTTTTTTTTGGTTTATATCCCGTGGCGTGCACACCCATTTAGGCTATATACACAGTGCTCAGGCACATCTGACACATCCCCTTCCTTAGCTGTGCTTAGCTAAAGGCAGACACAGGACACAGAGCTCCAATGAGCTTACAGCAAGCATGACACACCCCCTTATGAAGTCATCCAGCTCTTAGACTTGCACTGTTGGATTGCTGCACCTACACGGTTAGGTACAAGCTGACACTTTGAAGAAATCTGTGATTCAGTACAACTCCCCTCATTTGCATATCAGAGTGTGTAGGTCATTAATTACTGAACTTAAATGTACCCTTTCCCCTTGACAACCAGTGCTCCCTGGTATTGTTTACATTCTGCATGCCATTGACTATAATGTTAAAATACAGATTTAACTTTAAATTGACTTTTCTCATTTTTTTCCCATTTTTGGCACAATCGCGCTTGCGTGCCACTGCCCTAAGCTTAAACGGCCATGATTGGCCAAAAAAAAGTTTAATTTAAAAAAAAAAAAAAACTTTTTTATGCCAATGGTCTTATATTTGGCCACTGGCATGTGTATTAAACATAATTCATGCTTTTCCACGAGCTGTCATGCCTCTGTTTTGTCAGATGTAGAAATGTACTCAGTTATTTTCTGAATATATTTCTGCACTGACACTGCTCTAGCACGTAGACCTGGCAGCTTGCTGGATCACGTCACATAATTTGCGTGGTTGCCGTGTTTTCCCGGTTAACAGTGTAGGGGACTGCTGTTTCCATGTGAAAAACGGGCTTTTTTGGATCGCCTTCATGAATCCTTCATGAATCCTGGAGAATGGCTGGTGATCATCATTCAGGCAGCCCTTGTTCTTTTTTTCCTTGTTAGCCCTAACTCTCCCAGTAAAGATAACCGCATAAGTACATATGCTCATGTGCACAAACACACACAAGCAGGCAGATACACACACACACACACACACACACACACACACACACACACACACACACACACACACACACACACACACGCACACATGCACACACGCATACATGCACACACGCATACACACGCACATATACAAGCTCACACACGCAGACTCACTCTTATTTGTGAACTTTAGATGAGGAAAGCTTATTTATTAGCATTAAAAATACAAAAAATAAAAAAATATTAGTGTTAAAATAAAAAATAATAAAAACAAAAATAAAAAATAGAGTACTCTGATGATGCCTGTCATTGAGGCAAAAGCATATAGTTTGTGTTTAATAAACGTTACCAAACCTACTTTGGAGTGCCATTCATTTTTTTATTTTTAGTTCTTATTGCGAGCGGTGTTTACCTTAGCTTTGGTTATCATTTATTAGTGTACCTGTTTGTAACATGTTTCTAACTGGAGTGGAATGCTGACTTATTTTTAGAAGTAGCTTCAACAGACAAATGCCATTCTGCTTGCCTGACAGAAGAGCATGTAAAATTAAAAAAAAAAAAAAAAAAAAGATGAATAGGGTTCAAAGATGTAAATGAATTAGCATATTTTAACAATTCTTGTGCAAAGGTATGGGATATTACATAATTTATACATGCACCATGAGATGACATTGTATCTTAGTCTGTTCTTTTATCTGCAAGACACCCTTTTCCCAAAGCTCAAGGTACTATAAAAATGGTGGAACTAAATACATAGAAACTGACATTAGCTGATTGATTGACTGACTGATTGATTTTTTTATTTGATTTGGGAGAGTGATTTAAACTATAAAAGAATACATTACACAGCTGAAAACTGGAACACTTGTTTGATCTCTGAAATGCTTGGATAAACAAGTAAACTTTCAGACTCTATCTATAAAGTCATTCACAAAAGTTCTCTGTCTTTCAGGCATTTGGGTACAGCATTCTGTAACACAGTCAGCTTATTTAAAGTTATAGTGCCCAGAGGGTTTGACAAAGCATTTTGGAACAAAAGAAGCCTTCCTGAAAGAAATATGTGCAAAGCTTGAATAAGATAATTGCGTTCTGCCATGTGGTCAAAGTCCAGCTGTGTGTGGGAATTTACATATTAGAAGACCACACTAGAAAATAATCTGCCAGCTTGCTTTGGACTACCAGAGATCTCTTAGCACCCATGTCACATATCTTGACATTTAATTTTCTAATTTGTTTATTTGTTTACAGGGTAAGTGAACTGGTCCTTGAGGCCACAAGGCCATGATTGTAGTCTTTCTTTATCATTCTTCCCAATCAGCTTATCTGCACTACCTTATCAATCTTATATTCACTTGGCTTTGTACTGTAAAATAACCGTTTGTATTAATTGTTCAATGTATTTGCACTGTGATGTACTATGTTCATTGTATCTATACTATGTTTACCTTGAATCTATTACTTTCTGTATGATTCATTTATATACATTTAAAAGTGCATTATTTCAAGATCGTGGCTAAAAATGTTTGTAAGAACAGTCATCCAACCCAGTTATCTAATAAGTAAATGCAGCAAATATATATGGGTGTCATTCAATTTATCTATCACTTTATCTATCACAAGCTGTCAAAAGAAAGCTTATCTAATCACATTTATCTAATGATATTTTTCAATACATTTTACCTGATATAACTTTGATAATAAGGAAAGTTTATGAGTTTTTGAATACTGGTATGAGTTTTCTTACAGATGTATAAGTAATATTGTAGTTTGCTTTATTACTGTGTGATGAATTATGTGGTCTGAGGGTGCACTTGCAGTGTTTTCACCTTTCTTCCACTGTACTATGACCGTTGAGTTGTTTGGGGTAAGTGGAGAGCTAGGTGCAGGGGGACTTGCCCCACTGTAAAAATAAATAAATAAAAATTGAGTTTTGCTGCTTTAGATGAAACAAATTTAGATAAATTGTATTCAGTAAGTCATGTTTCGATAAGTTGAGTTTCGGATGAAATGGCATACTCCCATTTTTATATCTATCTATATGTACACACACACACACACACACACACACACACACACACACACACACACACACACACACACACACACACATATAAATACTCTGATAATTTAATTTAGCCAATCAAATAACATATTTTCAGAGGAGGGCAGAAACTTAAGTACATGTAGAGTGCCCAAACAAACACAGGGAGAACAAGCAAAACAGCACACAGAACAACGGACAAAAATAAACTTCTGCCTCTGGGAAGCAGATATCTTAGCACTAAGCCAAAATGGTGACCAGTATCTGATTGCCTTTTAGTAAGCTGTTGGCAGAATTCTGACCATGGTCCTGTCCTTACAGAGCAGTTTCCACCCCACTTCCAATACTGAGATTCAGCAGTTTGTAATCGCCACAGACAGCAAGACCTGTCTCTACTGTAACCAAAATTTTCCACATAATATTAGTAGTTAATGAAGAATGAGTTGTTTTCAGTGCAAGGACATAGCTAGTGTGTGGCGAAGGGAGCAGCTGCCCCACCATTTTTGTTGTTACTTTCTCTCTATATTTTAATTTATTTACTTATTTCCAATCCATTTGTTGAAGAGGGAAGTCTGACTGGGTGTAGAGCCCTTTTTCATTGGAGGACTGGGTAGACAAGCTCCATTGGTACAATATAATGCGATATGCAATGTATATTAAGATATATAAATTAAATGTTAGTGTCACTTTTGACAGTGCAATATTACAAAATTATAAACAATATCATTTTGAGCTAGTTTACATTACATAAAAGTATGTTGAATAAAAAATGCATTCAGAGGTACAATAACACTGGTACAATCACAATATCTTATTAAAATCTAATGTATTATATATAAGCATTTTTAGTGGAACAGCTGGAAAACATTGATATGCATGAGTAAACATATTAAAGTGGTAGTTAGAAAAGATATTTAGGTTGAATTCAGTTCAGATGACGTACCCTTAGGGGTAGACTAGAAAGTAGTACATTATAGGCATAACAATATTAGTTGTGCCAGTAGAGACACAAAGGGTTAGTCCTTTAATAATGAGTACAGTATTAGTTACAAGAGACATAGACTATATATGTGTATTTACAATTGAATCTTCACTGCATATTACTAAGGCTCAAATATTTTGGGTACCAAGAGACCTGTGGGACAGTGGTGGTAAGGGACAGTTTTTTTTTGTTAGAATTACCATGGTGAAGAGCGAGAGCATAGCCAGAAGTCCATGAAATGATCATTTAGTTGGTCTTTCAAAGTGGATAGTTGTTATTGAGTCTTAGTGATACAGGTACTTAGTTCCATAGTTTGGTGAAGTGAATGGAATAAAAGGCTTCCTCTTCTGAATTATTAGCTTTGTGAGTAGATAGTAAGGCTTTGTTTGTTTAGCGTAGGCTTCTGAGGAGGTAGGTAGGTTTGTAGGAAACTCTTCAGAGGGAAACACCTGTTAGGTTTATGTACAAGATTGTGAACTGTGAGTAGCTGAGATGATGAAGTAGTTCTGGCCAGTTACGTTTTTTGAGGGTAGTACAATGACAGGCACCATAAGGGAGGTTACAGGCAAATCTGGCAATGTTGTTGTAGCATTGCTGTGGCTTAGACATTTGGTTGGCATGCAAATTTACATATATAGGGAGGGCATAAAGTATTACTGATAACAGATGCTGCAATTTTTCTACTAGGTTCAGTGAGGTACTTTTTTCTTAGACATATGGTCCAAGTTTTGATGTGCATTTTTAATTACTTCATGTGTATGCAGGACAAATTTTAGTTTTTCATCTTTACTAACACCTAGCAACTTGTGTGTTATCTGAGGAATTGATTTTGTAGTCCAGATTGGTGTCTGAGTCAGATTTATCAGTAAGGAGAATCATGTTTTGCATGTTGCAGAAGTTGGGAACTATCTAGCCAAGCTTCAGTGCAAGAGAAAGGCTCTTGAGTAGCTGGAATTTAGATGATTGTCATCTAGACATGAGGGTTGATACACGTGGGTACTAAGCAAGGGATACACACTGGGAGACTTTGTGGATTTAATTTATGAAGATATGTAGCAAGTGTCCTAACACAGAGCCTCGGTTTACCCCAATAGTTACTGGAAGAAAGGAAGCTAGAACTGATTGCTACTTTACAGCTCGGCGTGTGCTGGTTAAATAGCTGTTGAACTGCTGGAGGCTAAAGTGAGAGAGGCCTGTACACTGTAGTTTTTGGTGCAGTTTATCATGTGACACAGTGTTAAAAGCCTTTGATGGATCCAAGAACACTGAGGAAATAATTTTGCCATTGTTCATATTAAGGTTGATGGTATTGATTAAGTCTGACAGGGCAGTTGTTGGTGCTAAGATTTGGTCTAAATTCATGTTGAATGACAGGGAGAGATTATACTATTATCAGTGAAGTATTGTAGCAGTGTAAATCTATGCTTCTAAGAATTCTGAGAGAGGAAGAAGGATATTAATTGTCCTGTAGCTTGTTAGCTGTACATAATGTCGTCCTTTGTGTAAGGACAGGATGTAAGATTTTTTTTTCCTAATAGCTGTGATATAGCTTTCTTGAACTAATATGGATACTGGGTAAGCTACTGCACGTGCAGTGATTTATAAAGTACTCTGCTGGGTGCTTATCCATGGCTAGACTGGTGGGTTTTAAATTAAGTATAAACATTTTGATTGTTGATGTAGGAAGAGGCAACAGCTTGGATGAAGTGAGTGTTGAAGTTCGTGAATGTTGAAAATGGTAAATGTTGACATTTGTAGCGGCAGCTGCTGCAGAAAGTTTGGGATAGGAAAAGGATGCATGGTTCTGCTGAAGTGTAGGAGCTTATTCATGGAGACCCAAAAGGATTTAGAGTAATTTTGGTTAGTTTTGAAGTGTAAGGTAGTATTTTCTTTTGTTTGCAGTGACTTTACTTTTAGTGAGGTTACAAAGTCGCCTGAATGTCTGATGGCTCTGTGGAGTTTTCTGTTTTAGTCAGGATTTCCAGGTTTTATCTCTAAGTATTAATTCTTTAGTTAGTTTCTTCATATAGAGGGCATTTTATTGAGTTAATTGTGAAAGATCTGATTAAATTCCAGCGTTTCATCATCTTATGGTAGATATTTCAATCTGTTCTAGTTATATGATTTTAGGGTAGATCTGAATGTTTTTTTATTAAATTTCCCGATGTTAGAACTATTTTATTATGGTCTTGTTTTGGAATATATATATAAGGTGCTTGCATATGTACTTTTGTAGATGATCACTAATTGTGCCTGAAAGAGTGCCAAGTTTCATTTACAGAGAGGATATGAAGGGAGGGTTAGAAATCCATGTATGTAGGTCTGTGAGTTTATTGCGCATACTTCTTAAACTGAAATTAAAACATTTTAGGAGAGCTTTACTGTGTGGTTTGGAATGCGAGTAGTTTGTTACTTTTACCAGGGTTAGGGTGAATGTCCCCACACTAAAGTAATCCATGGTAGGATGTGGGCAGAGGAAAACATTTTTATTTGGTAAGTTGCTAATGTGTCTAATGTATGTTGAGCTTCACACAGTTTCGGTTAGATAACCTTGAAAAGGTGAATGTTAGTGCAGTTGTATGAAATGGGAGAAATTGTTACTCTGTAGTTAGAGTCTTGTGTAAATGTAAAGGAAGAGGGAGGCAAAAGGAGGTGAGTATGAAGGAGACAGGAGTAGGATGTTAGGTGTGTGAGGGGCAATAGGGTGGTAGTAATTCATAGATTAATTCACATTGTGCATCTTGGAAAAGTCTTTGAGAATAGAGATGATCAAATAAAGTTGCTAAAAAAGATCGATGGGGCATAAGGTAAAGTATGTGCATGTGTTCTTTATGCACAACCCGCTAATATGTCCAGTTTTCATATTCTTTCTATAATTGTCATTTCTCCTCTCATTTCGTCATTTCTGCTAACCTTGTCAGTTAGCATTTTTATTCATTTTCCTTCCTTTATTATCTCTCTGTCATCTCCTGTTCTAGCTCTTACTGCATTATCTGATAATTTATCCTTTTCTACCTCATAACTTCTTTCATGTCTTTTGAATGTATCATATAATCAATTTCAGTTTTAAACATTCTTTTTCTGTATGTCTATGGCATCCCAGCTCTGGGCCAATATTCAAGGAGTCTCAATCTTCACCATGGACACCGGTGCAGGATGTTCATTTGGAACAAAAATAGAAACACACAGTATTTCCAGGTGGAGCTCTCTGCATCAAGCACAATTTCCCTTAAGAGCACACAGGAGACACACTCAGTCCAGGAGCTGGGTTTCCTTCTCTCTTCCAGGCCCCCATAATAGTACTCACTGACACAGATGTAGAGTTAAGTCCTCAGCCGAGTCTTCCAACCTAAGTCCTCCACCACCCTCTCTGTGAAATAGTAGTCTGTGTCCCTGCTCTAAGTAGCTGACACACACACACACACACACACACACACACACACACACACACACACACACACACACACACACACACACACACACACACACACACACCTGGGAAAGGCTGGCACAGATTTACCAGCTATGCTCCCTTCTGCCCAGACTATAAGGTAGTTATACTGCCACCAGCCAACTACTCTAAGGCTGTTACAAGGATTCCCAATTATACTGAGTAAAATAAACAATAATGCAAATGCTAGTGTTTGCCAGTGCAGCAAGGCTTCCAGAAGTGGTCACAGTGTCACCAAATAAATATAACTACTCTCAAAGGTTAAAATATTATTTAAAAGACCAGCCATAATGAAAAGTTTAAATATATTTAATAATAAATAAAAACAGAACATGAGAATGCTAAATATCCGTTTGCAATAAACAACTGTCAGTCACAGGAAATGTTAAAAATAGCACAGATGGATAGATTCATGCAGGTACAGAAAAACAGTACTTAACTAATCTCACTATATTTTCCTGACTGCTCTAAAGAATTACTATTCCATGGTTATTTAATAAAGTAAGACAAGATGAAGTGGAGGGGTGATCTTTCTTCTTGGCCAGGCTTCAAAAACAGACTGCTCTGAGACTTCTGTCTCTTCTAGTATTAAAACATCATTTCAATGCTGGATTACAGAATGATATCACATACATCTGGTCATCTGACTCTGGTTCCTACACTACCCCTTTCACTAGAAAGTGAACCAGACTTTAGCACATATGTGCTACCAAACACACAGATAGAGCTTTACTGAGATTTGTTATAGCATCCAGAAGCAATAAAAGCATTTTAAAACGTCCACCCTTCTGGGGTAGCAATTAGTTCACCCCCTAAAGTCAATTCCTAATCTTGCTTTTCACAGTTATTTTATTTCTGGCTGCAATCAGAACTGCAAGATATGATCTTTATGGCCTAAACCATATAATTTAATTTCAAACTATTTTTCAAAGTTAGCTGGACTGAGATTAACCTCTTGTCTTCCAGTATCCTCTGTTATAATATATTCATTTCAACAGTTAAAACACAGCCTGACATACAGGTATATATTTGTTCTGCCCAGCCGGACCCACTGTTGGCACATTTTTAACACAAGCAGCTTTACAAATACATTTTCAACACAATCATCTGTATGAATCAGTCTGATATGCAAATGACATATAATTCTTTACAATACTCCAGCTAGCTATGCTGGCATATATTACACATTGACTGCCTTACTTCTCCTGGCATAGCTGGCAACACCTCACATCATCACAATGTCCAGTGCCAATTTTTGCCTATTGTCAATGCTCCACATTTTATTAACTCTTTCATCATCCTAGTATCTTGTGTCATGTTTCCTTTCTCCTTCCTCAATTTACAATTAAAGTCTCCTACCAGGAATATTAACATATTTACTATTACACTTATTTATCTCTTCAAATATATTTTCCTTTCAGGCATGTTTGTGTACGCATATATTGCTATTAGCCTGACAAATTTTCCCTTTGACTGATACCATATATTACCATCTTCACTGGTACTACTATTGTCACATCTAATATTTGTATTACCTCTTTTCAGAACACCTATCCCTGAACATGCCTCAATTCCACTAAACTTATAATTTTTCTTCCACTTATTGCCTCATCTCTTTCTTTTTTCCTTCTTCACACGAGCAAACATACCATGCCCATACTTCATTTTTTACACCATACTCACCTCTAATATCATTTTGTATACCACTTACAGTCAATGCCAATATTCCTGTAGCTCCTTTGCTTTTCTAACACCTTTCTTATAGGTTCATAGGTTCATAGGTTTATACTAGGCTATCTGCCCTAAGGCATTTATAAGCCTAGCCCAAATTTTTGTGGCTTACGCCACCCCTTATATGAAAAAATACTGTGCCCATTAGTTTGCTGTGCCTCTGTCCAGCAGTAACACAGAGATGATTCCCGGGATAAACCTATGATCTCCCATCCACAGGTCAAGATTTTTCTTGAACAGAGCCAGCGAGGTGCTCTGCCTCACATGGACCGGGATTTTATTCCACAGCATAGGGAGTCTCTGAGTGATAAATCTATCCCTCCAGCACGTCCTATTTATATCCTTGCTAAGGTTTAAGTCGCTTGCTCTAGTGGTTTTGGTGGATTTGGATTTTTTGAGGTGGAGCATGTCCATTAGTTCCGGGTTGGACATGGCCTTGTATGTCAGGCACATGTCACCTCTGAGCAGATGGTATGCAACTGAATACAGCTGGAGTTTCTTCAATCTGGCAGCATATGACAGATTTTGGAGTCCCTTTATCCTTTTGGTGAGGAACTTTTGGGGTCTCTCCAATTGCTGCAGATGTCGGGTGAGATACATCCTGAATGGGGCATTGTACTCGATCATTGGTCTGATAAGTGAAGAGTACAGGGGAACAATGACCTCACTAGATCTGGATGTGAATCCCTTCATGATCAGGTGGGCAATGTAGAAGGTCTTTCTAACCACTTTAGCAATGTGAGTGTCAAAAGAAAGGCCACTGTCAACCTGGGTCCCCAGGTCCCTGATAACCTCTTCTGTGCTTAGTGGATTGCCACCTATATGGTAGCTTGGGGTTACCTTGTTTTTCCCGAAGGGTATGACTATACATTTTTTGGCGTTTAACTTCAGGCCATGACTCTGGCACCAGCTATCTGTTTCCGTGAGTCCCTTCTGAAGGATATCCATGTCCGATGCACTTTCCACTATGGCGCCCAGTTTGCAGTCATCTGCAAACTTTGTCAGCCAAAGTCCTCCCATGTTGGCCTGTACTTCTGAGAAGTAGATGCCGAACAATAGGGGGCCAAGGACCGAGCCCTGTGGGACACCACTTGTGACTGGCTTGGAGTCTGACATAGTGCCAGCAACTCTAACCCTGTGGGTTCTGTCCTTAAGCCAGTTTGCAACCCATCCTGTGACATATGGGTTTACATTTAAGCTGGTAAGTTTTTCTACAATACCCAAGTGGGGTATTGTGTCGAAGGCCTTTGCAAGGTCAAGGTAAGCTGTATGGACTGCCTTTCCCTCATCAATGGCCTTGGTGACTGTTTCGAAGAAGTCGACCAAGTTCAAAAGGCATGATCTGCCCTTGACGAAGCCAAACTGGGTCGGGTCCAATGTCTGCAAGTCCCCTATATCTTTGTTTATGAGCTCCATTATGATCCTCTCCATAGCTTTGCAGACTAGACTTGTTAAGCTTCTTCTTCTTCTCCTTTTGGCTTTTTCCTGGTTAGGGGTCGCCACAGCGGATCATCTGTCCACACAGGATTGGCAGTGAAGTTTTACAGTGTCGAGTTGCCAGCCCGGCGCCCAACCTTCTATAGAAGGCACACACACACTCACACCTAGGGCCAATTTAGAGTGTCCAATCCACCTACTGCATGTCTTTGGGATGTGGGAGGAAACCAAAGCACCCGGAGAAAACCCACGCGACCACAGGGAGGACATGCAAACTCCGCACAGAAGGCACCCCAGCCGAGGATCGAACCGGAGAACCTCTTGCTGTGAGGTGACAACGCTAACCGCTGCACCACCGTGGCCACCCTTAGCTTTGCAGACTAGACTTGTTAAGCTTGTGGGGTGGTAATTACCAGGGTCCGTAGAGGCACCACCTTTGTGGAGTGGGACCACAGTTGCCGTACCCCACTCCTTGGGCACGTATCCTGTGGTAAGGCTGAGATTAAACAGCTGCCTTATGTGCGGGTTTAATTCCTCATTTAGCTCGTGTAGCACACAGCCGGGGACACCATCCGGTCCCATTGATGCTGTGTTTTTAGTTTTAGAGAGAGCAGCTTTCACCTGTGCATTTGAGATGTCTGGGAGGCTACACTCTGCTGGGATAGTTATCTTTCCTTTAGGGGGGGAGAGACCTGGTGAAGTTTGCACTGAACCTGTCTGCCAGTATGTTGGCAATGTCTGTGGGTTCAGTGATTTTTGTATCATTTTGGACTAATTCTGAGCATATCTGGGAGTTTCCACCCAGGTTCCTAACATAGCTGAAAAAGGCCTTATGATTGTCCTTTGAATCCATGGCAATTTTTCTCTCAAAATTGGCCTTAGTTGATTTTATGAGTGCTCGTATTTTTTTACTAATAATGATCAGGGGTGACTTCCCTTTTATGGATTTTGTTCTATCATGTAATAGCTTTCTCCTCTTATTGTAAAGTTTGTTAATGACTGGGGTCCAGCAGACTGGACGTTTGCCCTTTGTGGAAAGAGTCTTGGTTTTATTTGGGATTGCCTGATCCATGCAGTCCTGGAGGTGTTCATAGAAGGCATTTGTAAGGGCTTCCGCAGTTTGGGTTGTGGTTTCCACTGGCTCAGGGGCCTTAAAGGATACCACACCAGTCTTGAGTAGTGTGAAGTTTGCTTTAGAGAAGTTCTTCACTGTGGTCTTTTTTGTTTGGGGTGGGGGCGGGATGTGGATTTCCAGTGAGATTAGTTTATGATCAGATCTCACCAATGAGGGATATACTTCCGGTGTGGAGCATTTTGTCCCCATGTTTGTGATAATGAGATCTAGTATATTTTCTCCTCTCATGGGAACAGTGACTAGCTGTTCCATGGCATTTGAATTTATGAACTCCAGGAACCGTTGGGCTAGAAAGTTAGGGCTTGAGTAATGTTCCCAGTCTATATTCGGGTAGTTGAAGTCACCCAATATGATGGTGTTTGGAGATACATTTATACCCTCCAGTGTCTTCAGGAAGGCTGTGTGGGGTTCCTGAGTTTGAGAGGGTGGCCTGTAGCATGCTACAATTTGTAGAGCAGTTTTGCCTATGGTTAGTTGCACCTGGATGGTTTCCGAGCTTGCGTTGCCACCAACCTGGAGGTGTGGGTATCCTTTATGAATATGGATACACACCCTCCTTTTGGGGTGTGGTCTGGGTTTTGGGGCCGGAACGCATGATATGAGGTAAAACCTAATAGTGCCGGGGTGCTCTCAGGAGCCTTGAACCAGGTTTCAGTTACAGCACAGACATCGATGTTCTCCATACTGAGAAGGGCCTCGAGTGCGTGCATTTTGAGATTTAGACTTCTGGCATTGAGCAGCATTACCCTCAGTTTCTTCCCATTTTTGTTTTCTAGGGTGGTAGGTTTAGAATTTGAGCCTTGCCTAAAAAAGGCACTATGGGGTGGTAAGAGCCTTAGCCAATATCCGGAATCCCAGGGTGACAGGTGCAAGCCGTCCCTTGAAGCAGCGTGGCTTGTCAAGCATGTCATCCCAGGCAGACAGACACTGGATCCCCTTTGAATGACACCAGACATTAAGCCAATTGTTAAAGCTGATCATCTTGTCTCTATATTGTGGCATCATTCTTGGTGAAGGAAGGATACTGCTCAGGGTCAGGGTCATACCTGCCTGCGCTACATAATCAGAGAGCTCCTCTATGTCTCTTTTCATGTAGTCCAGGGAGGTACGTCTCAGGTCGTTCACACCAGCATGGACAATGACTGTGTCATATTTGTACTTGCCGTGGAGTGACCAGAGTGCTTGTGTTATGTGGCGGATTCTAGCACCTGATAGGCAGCTTACTGTGACCCTCTCCTTGTTCAGCCTGGTGAGTGGGACGTCAGTGTGTCTGACTATGGAGTCACCTATGACAAGTATGTTTGGTGTTGTATTTGGCCTTAAGGGCTGTGACTGCTTTGCACACTGCTTTTGTGGTTTATGTGTTGCTTGTGGGGTGTCTTGAGGTAGCAGTTGTTTGGGTGTCTGCTTTGGAGGCCTCTGCTGTTTAGGTAAATTTTACTCAGAGCCTCCAGTATGTCTTTGTGTGTTTATGTGTTTGATTCAGTGGTGTGGTAGCATTATGTGAGGCTGGTTTTGTGGTGTGTGTAGTTGCCTTCTCCTCCTGTCTGGTCTTGCCAGTCCTGAGTTGAGAGAGCTCAGCCTCCAGTCTGGCTAAATAGCTGCATCTCTTGCAAGTATTTGTGTTATGTGGGAGGAGGAGAGGGTTGTCTGTGTACATGAGGCAGTTATAACATTGCCTCAAGATTCCCAGATTCACCAGCTGGACCGGAGAGGAGATTGACAACTGACCTTTGGACATGCTAGAATAATATTGGGAATTCCTTAATAATTGAAAACAAGGGTCAGTGGGGAGTGAGGGTGTAGTGCTTTTAATTTTTAGTGCTGACTTATATAATTGCTTTAGTGAGCAAGTGCCAGGTAACTTGAGTGCAATGTGTTACAAGTAACTAAATGCAAAAACGACAAACAGTGACTTTCTTTCAAGTGAAACAAGGAACTAGTACAGTAAGCAATGCAGATATCACTAGTGATCCACAGAAGCGCTGAGAAGCCGTGTATTAGGTGGAATTAGCTTCCAGGGAAATAACAAGCAAACAAACAACAAGCATATAAACAAAGCTAGATTCAGCAGGCATGGATCTAGTCTATGCTAGAGCAAACAAGGTGTACCAATTTCAGTAAGATACAGTTCAAATATTCAGGAACTATAAACCCTCAATCAGAAATTCCCAGCTCAGAAGGGCAGAGTCCTGCCTCTTCTCCCACAAGAGTGCAGACCACGAACCTTCTTAATGTAAAATAACTGGCCTGAAGCCCAAGTAATAACTGGCCTGAAGCCCAAGTTCCAGCTTTTATTTTTCTCTGTCTTCTTCTAAAGATCCCAGTTGATGTTGTTCTTATCCATCTGATGCATCCAACTCTATGTCCACGCCTTCATCACTTTCTAATACTGCAGACTTGTTTTTAACTTATGTCTGAGTCTTCCCACTTTCCCTTTACCGAAAAAGTACAAGTGTCAGTATCAAACAAAAACAAAACGGCAACCTCGGAAAGACCAATAAGTGTACGAATTCACTGAAAACCTCCAAGCGGAACACATTTATTGATAAAAGTACAAACTGGATGTTAAGCGCTTTCACTCATAAAACAGAGCTTCATCAGAACATCCTTCATTAATAAAAAAAGTTATTTTAATACAAAAATTGGCGCCAAAAACATACTCTACTGCTTCTTCCTTAAAGAAATACAACAACATTTCATGACTTCTTCATATTTTGCTACGTAAATGTTATGCGTGCAATGACCTGATAAAATGATGAATAACTATGTTAAAAATAGCTATATTAAAAATAACTATATTGATAATAAAAATAAAAATAAAAATAAATATATATAAATAATATAAATAATTGATATGCCAAGGACGTGAAATATATTAGTGAACAATCAAAACTTAGAATACTTAATTTATATGTAACATAACAATTTTGTCCATGATATAAATTAATTCAAACCTATTACTGTGCCAATATATCTATATATATTATGTTATAATAAAATAAATGAATGAATTGTGTAGCATTTTTGATGACAAATTTAATATGAAGATGTATGTAAATGAATAAATGTGTATGTAAATGAATGAATGTGAATGAAAATATAAACTAATTAAAATACAATCAATTGCAATTATCTAAAATCAAATTCAAGAATGGGTTTACATGAAAGATTTGAGAGAAAAATTGCACAAGACACCAAAGACAATCATAAGGCTTTTTTCAGTTATGTTAGAAACCTGGGATGCAACTCCCAGACTTGTTCTGAGTTGATGCTAAACGACAAAAAATACACTGAACCCACAGACATTGCCAATATCCTGGCAGACAGGTTCAGTGCAAACTTCTCCCCCCCCTAAAAGAGCAAGTATCTATCCCGGCAGAGGGCTGCCTCCCAAACATCTCAGATGCTCAGGTGAAGGCTGCCCTCTCCAAAGCAAAAAACACTGCTTCCATGGGACCAGATGGCATCCCAGGTTGCATCCTACATGAACTACAAGAGGAACTAATCCCTCAAATAAAACAGCTATACAATCTCAGCCTCACTACAGGATATGTGCCCACAGAATGGCGTACAGCAACAGTGGTCCCACTCCACAAAGGTGGAGCCTCTATGGACCCTGGAAACTATCGCCCCATAAGCCTGACTAGCTTAGTCTGCAAGGCTATGGAGAGGATCATCATGGAGCTCATAAACAAAGACATTGGGGACCTACAGACACTAGATCCTACCCAGTTCGGCTTTGTCAAGGGCAGATCCTACCTTTTGAACCTGGTTGACTTCTTTGAAACAGTCACCAAAGCCATAGATGAAGGGAAGGTAGTCCACACAGCCTATCTGGACCTTGCAAAGGCATTTGACACAATACCTCACTCGGGCATCATAGATAAGCTATCCAGCTTAAATATAAACCCCTATGTCACAAGATGGGTCGCAAACTGGCTCAAAGACAGAACCCACAGAGTGAGAGTTGCTGGAGCCATGTCAGACTTGGAACCGGTCACAAGTGGCATCCCACAGGGTTCTGTCCTGGGACCACTCTTGTTCGGTATATACTTTTCTGAGGTACAGGCAAACATGGGAGGACTATGGCTCACCAAGTTCGCAAACGACTGCAAACTGGGTGCCATAATCAACTCTCCAGCTGACACAAACATCCTTCAAAAAGGTCTCACAGAGACAGATAACTGGTGCCAGCACCATGGTTTAAAGCTAAATGCCAAAAAATGTATAGTCATACCCTTTGGCAAAAACAATGTGCCCAGAAATTACCACATAGGCGGAAACCCATTAAGTACAGAGAAAGTTATTAGGGACCTGGGGACCCAAGTTGATAGCAATCTCTCCTTTGAAAACCACATTGCCAAAGTGGTTAGAAAGACCTTCTACATAGCCCACCTCATCACGAAGGGTTTCACATCTAGAGCAAGAGAGGTAATCGTGCCCTTTATTCATCCCTCATCAGGCCCATCATAGAATACAATGCCCCTTTTGGGATGTACCTTACCCGACACCTGCAGCAATTAGAAAGACCCCAAAAGTATCTCACCAAGAGGATCAAGGGTCTCAAACAGATGCCATATGCTGCTCGGTTAAAAAAACTCCAGCTCTACTCAGTTGCATACCGCCTACTTCGAGGCGATCTATGCCTGACATACAAAGTTATGTCAAATCCAGAATTAATGGACATGCTCCACCTCAGTAAATCTAAATCCCTTAGAGCCACACGCTCGAGGGACTTGAACCTCAGCACAGAAATAAATAGAACTTGCTGGAGGGACAGGTTCTTAACCCAGAGGCTCCCTTCGCTCTGGAATAGAATTCCAGTTCATGTGAGGCAGAGCACCTCACTGAATCTCTTCAAGAAGAATCTCAATAAGTGGATGGGGGATCGTAGGTTTGTCCCAGGGATTACTCCCGTGTCACTATTAGACAGAGGCACAGTAAACTAAACCTTAAAAAGGGCACATTATACTCAAATCAAGGGGTGGCGTAAGCCATACAGAATCGGGCTAGGCTTATAATTGCCCCAGGGCAGATAGCCTAGTATGAACCTATGAACCTATGAACTTATGAAATGAATTCATTTAAACCTGGGGGGGTTTGCTGCATTGAGATAAAGTTGCCACCAAACTTCCTTGAAACTTAATAGTTTCTTTGGATCCCCACCTTTGGGATTATTGTAGATGATATCCAAAATCACAAATTTGTACTCATGTTCAGTCCCCATTTTTTCCACGTGTCTATATAATGTGTTCTTGCCATCGTTTCTAGGTACACTATAAATGTGGTCATAAATTCTCTTTTTAAAATTTCTTTCTGTTTTTCCCACATAATAGCTGGGGCATGCTCCACATTTGGCGATATAAATCACCATTCTAGTGTTGCAATTCCCATTTTTCAACTTTATGGTTGTACTATAATTGTTGAAAATGCTTAATTTATGTGCATCTAAAATATATTTGCACTGACTGCACTTGCCACACTTCCTGGTACCCTCAAAAATGTGGTTCCTCATTTGATTCCTAAAATTCTGCTGATCATAAAAATTGTTATGTTACATAGTAAAGGCAAAAGTGAAAGCACTTAACATCCAGTTTGTACTTTTATCAATAAATGTGTTCCGCTTGGAAGTATTCAGTGAATCCGTACGCTTATTGGTCTTTCCGAGGTTGCCGTTTTGTTTTTGTTTGATACTGACACTTTCCCTTTACCTCATACTTTCCAGTATTTTCTACATTGTCTTCTACATTTATTTTCCATAACACTTTATTTTTCGTAAATATAGTCAACAGCATGTTCAACTAATTATCCCCATCTATACTGTTTTCTTCTTCATTTCTCTTTCTTGTGCTAATAAATGGTAAACAAACCAGAAATGTCCATTCTAATTACAGTTTTTATATACTGGTTTTATAATTCTTGGTAATTATGCTCCCCTTTAGACGTTGTCTACATTATCATTTCTGACAATATACAATCTATGATCAAATCTGTTACCTCTCAAAAAAATCAGGTTGTTTGGTCATCCAGAGTATCTAATTGTGCCTTTTGCCCTATTCAGAATTATTAAGTTTGGTATAAGCTGCATTTTCCCTTCACTCACATTCGGTATTACCAATACTTCCCACCCTGCTATCCAAACCTTTCTTTCACCGTGCAGTTCTTTATGACATACATTCTGCTAACAAATGAGCTGCAAATATCAGTAACAGAAGTGCTCATTATCTAAGTGAATTACTGCTCTTTGTGTGTTTAAAATTAAAACACAATGACAAAATAGTACTATCGATAATGCCATACCTGTTATTGGGTTCATTGTCTTTGTTCTGATTCTTACCACTGGCTGTTTTCTCTGTGCATTCAGTCTTTCAGTGTTCCTTTGCAACCTTGTTTTTCCCTCTTCCCCTATAATTCTTCTAATGCCTGCATGACTCACAGTCTCTTTACAGTTCTCCTTTTAGTATTGTATCTATCCTTTGCAACCTTGTTTTTCCCTCTTCCTCCATAGTTCTTCTAATGTTTACATGACTCATAATTTATTTGCAGTTCTGCTTTTGGCATAGTATCATTTACTCTCACTTCACCATTTTGTACCATTACATAAAACTGAACATTTTATTCTTTTTTCTCTGAGCTTCATACAGCAGTTTCAGACTTTTCTTGTTCTTGTAGTACTTGATCTATCATTGTATTGCAATCAGCAGCCAATTCATCCTTTGGATCTAGATTAAATCCAGTAAAACCTACATTTTAAGCACTTCACCATTAAAATCAGAGACAACTGCCTCTGCCATCTGAATATCATGATCCACAGTCCTTGCAGCACTCTCAACCCTGTTACCATGATCCTCCACCATGTGGAAGTGTTTGAGCCCAGAAGAAGCCCTTTGGTACCACTTAATATCTCAGACCTAAACGAGCGGGGACATTTTACTTATATACATCATCCAATGTTCTTTATATACTTTCCCACTTTATATAACACAAAATGCAACAAAATAACTTTCAAGAACAACAGAACAATTACAGAAAATACAACAAATAACTTTTTAAAGATCAAAAGAAAAACTATATTCATATAGATATTAATTTAAACATATTTAACATTCCAACTTCAATTCCCTCACCTTTACTCTTCTTACAATAATTTCACATTTCCACATTTTATTATGCAGCAATTCTTCACATCTACTATTCCTGATTATCCATGCAGCACTTACGAGCAGACTATCTACCATATGTTTTTCTTCCCTTTTCTTTTCTTTCCATCGTAAAGCCAATAATATAGTGTATCTAAATTCATATTTTGAAAACATTCAAACTAATAATCATTTTAAGCCATTCCAAAACTTGTTTTAATTGATTGCCTGGTCAATAGATTTCTTCACCTTGTTTTTTTCTTTTCTTTCATTTTCGTCATAAACCTGACAATATATTGTATTTACATTCATATTTTGAAAACATTGAAATGTTCAAACTAATAATAATTTTTAAACCAGTCCAAAACTTGCTTTACTTGATTGCTTGTTCACTAGATTCCTTTACTTTGCATACCAGATATAATTGCTCGCTCATCTGTATGTATTTCTTTTGTCACTTGGTCAGTTTTGCAATATTAATCTCCATAGAAAATCTGCCATTTCATTAGCCATTGTAAATCTAACCTGCCTTTCCTTTACTGCTCCTTTAATAATTATACTTTTTTGCACATATTTTCCATAATATCCTTATACCATGCTTTCCTTGTGTTACTTATATCCTCTATCCTAATTCACTATTTTCACTATATTCTTAACCTCTTTATTTTTATATACCATTTTTCTTTTGCCAATGTTTTCTGCCATCCAAGATTCTTTATATTTCTCCCACATCATCTTTCCTACTATGTTTTTGTCATTTCCTCCATCCTACACATTATGTAATATAAATAATAGAAGCTAAATGTACAATGGTATTCCTTAAATGTATCCACATCTTTCTCATTAAATAGAACACCTCTCATTTAATGGGCTTCAACATTAAACCGCACGCAAAAACAATTTTCAATAGTTATTTTTCTGGACATCTTCAAAATGTATACACCACAGCTATGTATCCTAGTTTACTCACAATGCTTGCAAGTTTCAAAGGTATATTATTGCAAATTCCATTTGGAATGAACCCTACATATTTGCCAGTTTTCTTATTTCTTCTAATACTTCCAACTATTGCCTTCTACTACTTCTGTCCTCCCAGCCTTAATTCCCATTATACTTATCCCCTGCTCTGAGGAATGTTATCTCCCACATTCTATTGCATCTTCAAATCCTTTACATTTATTATTGTTTAGCACCAGTCCTGCTTTACTTAACTTTTTCTCATGTATATAAATTATTTATTCAGCTCACACTTTACTCTTAGTAATTATAACTAATCATCAGCATATGCTTGAATTCTTATCCCAGCTCTCATTTTTCCATTCTGCCATTGCAACTCTCTCTCTCTGGCTCTTTCTCTCCCTGAATCTTAATATGACTGCATTTGTAAATAACGTAAATAAAGCTCCACTGATATGGTACCCTTGCTTTACTCCACTCTTTATACCTATCCCTATTAAATTAATTAATTAACCATTTTCTTCCCTGTATCACTATAGATCATCATCATCATCATCACCAATCTCCTTTTTCCCTTTTTCCCCTACATGGGGTATGGCTGTTGTGTTAACTGACACCATCTCTCAATTTAATGCCACTCTCCTACCTTCTTACACAGTCATGCCTAACTGTCCCATGTCTTCCCTCACACAATCCATCCATCTCTTTGCTGGACCTTCATTTCCTCTTGTCCCTCTCCTTGTCTGTCCCAGATTCTCTTCACCAGACTGTCTTCTACTTTTCTGCACATGTTCCCAAACCACCATAATCTGCTCTTTTAGACTGTCTCTGCTGTAATATACATATAAAATATGTATCAGAAATGAATCATTATACACTAAATGCAAAATGTTTTTCACCCACCCCATTCCAAATGTTCAAATAAATTCCAACATACTATCATGTTCTATACTACAGAATGTCTTTTCCACATCATAGCCAACCATCATACAGTCATTTTGTTCCCCCATAATAATGCCAGCCATCTGTTTTATTATAATCAGCACATTTCTTACCTGTCCTTTCCCTATAATTTCCTTAGGACAACACCTCCCCAATTTCTTTCCAAATCTTCTTCTGTAATATTTTCATGAACAATTTATAATTTGCATTACTTAATGTCAGCGGTCACCAATTCCTTATATTTCCTTTTCCGTTTTTTTTTAATAAACAATATCTCCCCTTTAAACACCATACTGTCTTGTATTCCCTTCTCAAATACACTCATTCAAAGCTTCCACTATTGCATATTTTTTGCTCTCTCTTCACATTTTCATATATCTATAACGTGCCCATCTAGACCTTGTGCACTATCCATATTTACTTTTTTAACACCTCATCCAACTCACCTGCACTTGTGTTTTTCTCAAATGTATTTATTGATGCCTAACTAAACTTGCAAAACACCCATTTCATTTTCTTCTTTCATTATCATTACCCCCTTTTTCCCATATTCTTCATGGAGGGGTGTTGTGTCAGCTGTCACCATCTCTCTCTATTCACTGCCACTCTCCTACCACCTTCAGCACTCATGCCTAACTATTGCAGTGTAAAGTGTATAGTGCACAATCCATACACCTCTTTTCTGGATGCCCTTGTTTCCTCCTGCCTTTTTCCTATCTGTCACAAATCTTCTTCACCACATTGTCTTTGGCTTTTCTACATATGTACCTGAACCACTGTAATCTGTTCTCTTTGACCTTTTCTGCAATTGGAACTATTTTGGCTTCTGCTCTTATGTCGTCTTTCTTTGTCTGTCCCACAGTGTCGATCCTACCACCCATCTCAGGCATTTCATCTCCATCTTATCTAGCATCCTCAACTGCTCGGACTTTACTGCCCAAGTTTCTGTACCATACGGTAGTACTGGTCATTTCACTGTTCTGTACAACTTACGTTCAGCTTCTTTGGCATTCTTCTGTCATATATTACACCTGACCCTCTGTGCCAGTTGGCTGCAGTCCCTCTGATCCTAGCTTTGACCTTCTCATTCAGACTTCCCTTCTCGTCAACCACTCCTTCCAGATAATTGAAGCTGTTAACCTGTCCCAATATCTTCTCTTCTATCTCAGTTCTCAGCTGTTTCTAAACTTTACCATCTGGTGCCATTACAACTGTCTTATACATATACAGTTTCAGATCTGCATTCCATTCACCTATCCTTTGCTGAAGTTCTTGCTCAGAGTTTTCCTGTAATGGCACATCATCTGCATACAGCAACATTGTTGACTTGTCTCTTCCAACTTGTTTGCTAACGTAGTCTATCACCACTATGAACAGCAGTGGGCTCAGTGCTGGAACCTGCTGCACATCCACTTCCACTGGGAACCCCTTTATGAGACCAAGCACCTTTTGAACTTGAGACATTATGTCCTTGTACATAGCCTGCAGTAATTCTACTAATGTTTCTGGTAATTTGAACTATGGCAGGACTTCCCAAATCAGCTTTCCTGGGGCCTTGTCATATGCTTTCTTCAAGTCTAGAATGCACAGTTGGACTCTTTCTCATCTATAGCATCTTCTCAGCTGTCTGTCTCACTGCAAACATTGGGTCAGTTGTGCTGCATCCAGAACTGAATTTGAACTGCTCATTTCCAATCTTACTTTCTACTCCTCTGTATATTAATTTATCAGTCACCATCTCCAGAAATTTCATGTAGTGTGACAGGAGTTTGGTACCTTTGCACTGCTGACAGTTGTGAATGTCCCCTTTGTTCTTGAACACTGACACTAGTATGCTTATTTTCCTGACATCTGGGATAAGCCTCTCTCCACACTTCTATGAGTACCCTCAGGAGCCATTCCTCTCCTATCTCACCCAGCATCTCTTATCATATCTGCTGTAACCTCATCTGAACCTGCTGCTTTCCCGGACTTCATTTTTCCGTAGTGCTGCTCTGACTTCTTCAATAGTGGACTCCTCCTATTCTCCTATTGCAGACTGTTTTAGGCAGCACAGCTTCTGTGGGGTTTCTTCATTCAGAAGCTGCTGGAAGTACTCCTTCCATCTGCCTTTGGTGTCCTGTGGGCTGGTGAGCAGATTGATGTTGGCATCTCTTATGAAGTGTGTCTATCTTCTTTATCTTTCTGTCTTTGCCATGCAACCTGATATACTTTATTTGTGCTATCTACTGACTTCTTTCCAGAAGCCTTGTTCTTTGCTATTGTGACAACTTTCTTAGCTTCTTTGCTGGTGAACAAGTATTCCTTCCTGGCCTAGTCCATCTTTTATATCTCCCTCATTTTCCTGCACTCCTCCTTTCTTTCTTTTGAGGATTTCCTTGACTTATGCATTCCAACACCAGCTTTCCTTATGTGCCCTATTTCCATACCTGGCTCAGCCGCATGGGTTTTCTAGTCCTTAAACATGCTCTTTTGAGGTGCTGACATTCTTCTTCATCTCTACCTATTTTCTCTTATTCTTGCGGTACTAGAGTCTTGAGTAATTCCTTGAATTGTCATGCTTTGTCTTCAGTCAACTTCCAGGTCTTCAGCCTGGTCTCTGTTGACTTTAGAGACTTCTCTGACCATTGCTTGCAGCTGATTATGGCAACCAGTGGTTTATGCTGGGCTGACTGCTTCAATGGGGGTGACATTGCAATCATTGATTCTATGCCAGTGCACTGTCCTTACTAGAAAAAGAAGTTTACTTGACTTGCATGTTGGCCACTCTTGCATATGATCTTGTGACTGTCTCTTTTTCTGAACCATGTGTTGGCTACCATCAAGACATTCTTCATACAGAAGTTTTGAATGTCCTCTTCTTCTTTATTTTTATTGCCCCACCCATGTGGACCTAGCAGTCCTCATATCCTGTTCTGTTTGTCCCAGTATGTTCATTCAACCCACCCATTATTAACACCCATTCATGTTGTCTTGCTTTATCTAGTAGGTCCTGTAACTGCGATCTGAGCGCATCCCTTTTTTCTCTGTCAGAACACTGATGTGGAGAATAGGCTGAGATTATGAATGCTGCCCTATCATTAGGCTGAAGACTGATTGCCACAAGTTTGTCACTAATTTTGATGACATCCCTCACTGCCTCCTGAAGCCTCTCCCTCACAACAATTCCCACACCATTTCTAGTCTGTTCTCCTCCTCAGTAATAGACTCTTGATCCCAAGCCAAGTGGCTTTACTGCACTACCCTTCAACATTGTCTCCTGGATACATAGGATGTCCAGCCTCCTCACTACCATCATATCATTCACTTCCATGCAGCATCCTGTCAGTGAATGTACACTGGGTGTAGCAATTCTTAATTCATGTTTGGCAGGTTGATTTCATTTTCATCTTTATCACGTTATATTTTATAATTCCTTCACATACTGAACAACAGCTCTAGTAAGCTCCTCTTTGGTCATTATGTCTTTTAATTGGATTCACTACTGAATCCCGAAATTACACAATCCCGAAGTCCAAAATTCCGAGACTATAAGCCAGAAACCCTACATTACCAAAATGTTAAAAGCGCGAAATTAAAAATCGGGAAGGTACTACATACATACAGCACACACACAAACATACACACAGCCTCCCCACATAATCAAACAAACCACCCTACACTAAAGATAAGCAGGGGGGCTTTGCCCCCCTGCACCCTCCATGTGGGGGGGATGTGCCCCCCATACATCCCCTACTTTAATATTCTAGCTTCGAGATCGCACAAACATACACGTAAGGCAAACTCACACCCACACATTATAGCCCCTCACACACACACACACACACACACACACACACACACACACACACACACACACACCACAGTCACAACATACACTTATACACACTAAAGCCCCACAAACACACATACTTACCTGAACCGCAACACCAGAAGCACTAATTCAAATTCCCTTAACATCAGGATTTTGAATTTCGCACTTCTGGTCTTTCGGTAATGTGGGGTTTTGGCTACATGGTCTCGAGCTTTTGAAATTCGAGATAGTTCAAGATTTAGTAGTGTTCCCTTTTCAATCACCTTATCCAGCATACATGGCATTTTCATCTACCTTGATTTTCTTACTAAATATGGTGTCACTTCCTTCCTTCTGTTTTGCAAGAAAAATTTCTAACTCTTTATCATGTCTTATATTTTTATTATACAGATACCTTTCATTCGCTAACATTTCTTTCTCCAGTATATGTAAACTATCTTCTTAATCCTGCAAGCTGCTTAAAATTTCATATTTTCCTTTATCCAAAAACCCTTTCTATGGTCATATACTCTTTTTTTTATATTTCTTATTGTATACTATCTACCAGAATGATCACATTCTATAAAAACGGACTCGTAGACCAGTGGTCCTTCCTTAAGGCTTCCATTTTTTTCTTTATCACTTCTGTTACTGACTTCTCCCATGAGTCTCTTTATACCCTTGACTTCTCTAATCCATTGTTCACCATCTCCTACCTCAATCCATGCCCTATAATAGGCAGAAAAATATACCTGCCTCTCACATCCCCCTGTACCTGTTTCAAACTATCTGACAAAATAACATCATTTTTCAGTCTTCAAATGTCCTCTTCTATATGATTAAATGATATCCTTTCCTCATTGTAATTCTCATACGTTATCAAATCCCTACTTCTTCATATCCTATTTTATCTTTCCTACACATTTTCATAATTATAATTATAGTCCCCTAGTACTATTTTATCCACTTTAGCTATCACATATTTCTTTATATCCTCACACATACCCACCCTCAATTTAATATTATTGTACGCATATACTACAGTTACTCTGTACAGCTTTTCCCCATATATAACATCACAAAGTACATAACTAGGGACAATTGTTATACCATCTATCAGCTTCAGGTGTTAATTCTTAAACAATACTCCTACGCCTCTTTCCAAAGTTCCACATCATTTTCTTCCCCAACAACTATTATATGCATTATTTTTTGTATCTATCCTAAAGTATAGTAACTTATAAACATATCATCTTTTAGCTTTTAACTCAATTTCAAGACAATGAAATGTCTTAATTCATTCTTTATGTTGTTAACAAGCACTGCAGTAATGGTCAAGTTATCGCTGCAGTTTGTTGCAACTTTCTTTCCCTTACCTTGTTTCCTGTATTTATTATTCATTTCCACTTTGGCTTAAAATTTCATACATATTTTGTGTTAGCTTACTATATTGCTTGTCTGTAATTTCCTTATTAGATATTACAGTTTTATTTTCATTGTCCATTTCCAATGTGTTCCTCCTTGTGCAGCAAATTTGTAACATTTTTATCAAAATCCATTCTTTTGGGCAATACTTTCCTACCCCCACAACGTTTTCATGATTTGCAACAGATTCAAGCAGTAACTCAAAGTCAAACCAAAAGTGACCCCCTCCCTGCACATTTTCCGCAAGTCATTTTACAGTTCTTAATTGGATGTCTAGTTTTCCTACATTCTGTGTATCTCTTTTATGGTAAACATTTGTCAAATGATCATCAGCACCACAGAAAATGTTTTAGGTTGTTTTCAATATTTCACCATCCCTTTATTTCCATGTAAAAATAATTCTAGGCAAATATTGTATTCTGCTATCAGCTACATCTTAATTAACCAAAATCTACAACACTCCATCTCCTAAATGTCTCTGATCAGTCATTTTTTAATTTCAGAAACAGTCTGTCATTATACATCAAAATACTCCATTGACTCTTCTCAGTCTAATCTGTAATCCTGAACAGCACCACAAGCCCCTTTTTCCTGGCAAAAGCAATATTTTAAGTGGTTATGTAATCCTTACATGACTTAGAAAATTATTTTTTGTCAAAAGATTTTCTGCTAGTCCAAAAGTCTCAAATGTTATTTTACAGAAGAACTCTAAATGACCCTAAATGAATCAGTGCCCCTACAGCCCTGACAGAAAAGACAAGTGGAATCACTACAGAATCTCAGACAACATACGTGTTATGAGAAACTCCTTTTCTGCTTTGAATTCTTACTACAGGTTATCTATTTTCTCCATTTACACGTTGCTGCATTATATTTTTCTTTATGTGTGTATTAATGTTATCTGCATATATATTTTTTGTTTTTATTTTTCTGTGTCAGTTGCTGATCCTTTGGAGTTTTCTTTTTGTGTCATGCCCCTTTCACTGTAGCTTGAAGCAACTTCTTGGATACTGTCCAAAAGAGTAAAAAACAACAACACAGCTAGGATGAAGTTGTCACACCAGTAAACAAAGAATAGAACTGGGATAAAAACTGAGTGACAACAAACATGGCTATGTAAAATAAACCAAACAGCTTTTATTTTAACTTAGTAAACGCATTTGCGTTGTCGTCAGCACTTCATAAGACTTTAAAAATACACAAGTTAACACTCACTATTTAAAATCCAAACCACAAATCAGAGGCTGATTCCAATTATCACACCATAACAACCTGTCCAATCATCTATAGAGACTCTGACAGCAAATTAGACAGTACATTATCTGCCAATGTCTACTAAAAAACAAATAAAATAAACTATTTCTAGTATGGCTTAAGTATACATAAAACAACTACTTATCTAGTAGTCACTTAGTTCTAACAGTAGATATGTGCTTAGTCATGGTAAAATATACAAGTCCAAAACCATTAAATATAGTTCTATGAGACTCAGAAAAGAAAAAAAAACAGCTCAACTGATTGCCAAGATTACATGATAAAATGACTGAATGAACATTTAATGACTTGTGTATGCTTAAGTTAACTCTCTATGTAAAGAAAACACATAAAATGCACGCACTCGAGGCACTCCTCAGTATGGAGAAAATCAATATATGTGCAATAACAGAAACCTGGTTTAAGGCTCTGGAGAGCACCCCAGCACTACCAGGCTACAACTCATACCATACATTTTGGCCACAAAACCCGGACCGAAATGCAAAAGGCGGGGGAGTATCCATATTCATCAAGGATACCCACACCTCCAGGTTAATGACACAGCACGATGCTTCAGAGATCATCCATGTGCAACTAACAATGGACAAAACTGCTATTCAAATTATAGCTTGCTACAGATCACCCACATGTCCCAGGACCCACACTCCACATTCCTGGAAACACTGGGAAACATAAAGGTCCTACCAAACACCCTAATATTGGGTGATTTCAATTACCCAAACATTAACTTGGAGAGCTACTCAAGTACAAACTCCCTTGCCAAACACTTCCTAGAATTTATAAACTCAAACGCCCTGGATCATCTGATTAACACCCCCACCAGAGGTGACAACATATAGGACCATCATCACCAACATGGGCGACCAGTGTTCCATACTGGAGGTCAACCCCTCGCTGGTTAGATCTGACCATAAACTAATCACTCTGGATATCCACATTCCGCCACCACCCCCGGTCAAAGAAACCACTGTGGAAAAACTTTTCAAAAGCAAACTTCACATTACTTAAGACCAAGGTGGGAAGTTTCAAAGCCCCCATGCTAAAGGATAATGCTGTCCAAGCTGCAAAATCCTTTACTAATGCACTCTACAGGCACCTACAAGAATGCATGGATCATGCTATCCAAAACAAAACCAAGACTCACTCCTCCAAGAAAAGGAAACCAGTCTGGTGGACCTCTGCCATAAACAAGTTATACAATAGAAGGAGGAAACTAGTACAGAAAAGAGTAAAATCCCAAGAAGGGAAGGCATCCCTGATCAGTATCAGAAAGAAACTACATTCCCTTATAAAATCATCCAAGGCTAGCTTCGAAAGAAAAATTGCCATGGACTCCAAAGATAACTACAAGGCATTCTTTAGCTATGTCAAGAATCTAAGTGGCAATTCTCAGATCTGCTCAGAGTTAGTGCAGAATGGCACAAAATACACTGAACCGACCGATATAGCCAACATCCTGGCAGACAGGTTCAGTGCAAACTTCACCCCCAAAAGGGCCCATAACTATACCAGAAGAATATAGTGCCCCTGAAATCATAGACACTCAGGTTAAAACAGCCCTCTCCAAAGCCAGAAACACAGCATCAATGGGACCAGATGGTGTCCCAGGCTGCGTCCTACATGAGCTCAAAGATGAACTAACCCCTCACCTAAACACACTGTTTAAACTCAGCCTCTCCACAGGCTACATGCCCACAGAGTGGCTTACAGCAATGGTTATTCTGCTTCACAAATGTGGAGCCACAACGGACCCCAGGAACTATCACCCTATAAGCCTGACTAGCTTGGTCTGCAAAGCTATGGAGTGCATCATCATAGATCTTATTAACAGAGACATTGGAAACCTCCAAACACTGGACCCTATCCAGTTCGGCTTTGTTAAGGGCAGATCATGCCTCCTAAACCTGGTGGACTTCTTTGAGACAGTTACCAAGGCTATAGACGAGGGAAAGGTGGTCCACACAGCCTACCTAGACCTTGAAATGCCTTTGACACCATTCCCCACTCAGGTATTATAAACAAGCTCACCAACCTGAACATAAAGCCCTACGTCACGAGATGGGTTGCCAACTGGCTCACGGACAGAACCCATATGATAAGAGTTTCAGGAGCTAGGTCTGACTCTAAACCGGTTACAAGTGGTGTTCACCAAGGCTCAGTCCTAGGACCCCTCCTGTTCGGCATATACTTCTCAGAGGTACAGGCAAGCACAGAAGGACTATGGCTGACCAAGTTCACAGATGACTGCAAACTAGGGGCTATAATTGACTCTCCGGCTGACACAGACATCCTCCAAATGGGTCTCACTGAGACAGATACCTGGTGTCAAAACCATGGCCTCAAGCTAAATGCCAAAAAGTGCATAGTCATCCCCTTTGGAAAAAACAAAGTACCCACAAACTACCACATAGGTGGTAGCCCCTAAATCTGAGGAAGACATAATAAGGGATCTGGGGACCCAAGTAGATAGTAACCTCTCCTTTGATAATCACATTGCCAAATTGGTTAGAAAATCCTTCTATGTGGCCCACCTAATCACAAAAGGGTTTGCATTCAGATCAAAAGAGGTCACTGGGCCCCTCTACGCATCACTGATCAGACCCATCATAGAGTACAATGCCCCATTTGGGATGTACCTTACAAGACACCTGCAACAACTGGAAAGACCACAGAAGTTCCTCACCAAGAGGACCACTGGCCTCAAGCAGATGCCCTATGCAGCTCGACTGAAGAAACTCCAGCTGTACTCGGTTGCATACCGCCTACTCTGAGGTGATCTCTGCCGGACATACAAGGCCATGTCCAACCCAGAATTGATGGACATGGTCCACCTAAAGAAAAGCATATCCCCTCAAGCCACACGCTCCAGAGATCTAAACCTTACCACAACAATAAATAAGACATGCTGGAGGGATAGATTCATGTCCCAGAGACTTCCCATGCTCTGGAACAAGATTCTAATCTCCATTAGGCAGAGCTCTTCCCTAACCCTCTTCAAGAGAAACCTTGACGTGTGGAATGGAAACAGAAAGTTTACCCTGGGGATCACTTCAGTGGCTCTGCTGGACAGAGGCACAAGGAACTAATCTAAGGGGGCAGCAAAAGCCAAGACATTCTGGCTAGGCTTATAAATGCTTTCAGGCAGATAGCCTAGTACCTACCTATGAACCTATAAAAGCTGTGGGTGCCTATCTGTTGCATTTAGAATTGCTAGATGTTTCCAATATTCAAAATTCTTAAGCATAGCACAACATTGTAGTGAAATACAAGAATTCCTAAATGCATACCATGAAGACCTGTTAAAAACAAACTGCTACCACAACAACATCACCTGTCTAACAAGAAAAGATTAAACAATGAAGAATAGATACCTAGGTGCCTGCATTCAAGTAGATGAGCCATAACAGTTGAGAAAAAAAAGCTCAGTATGGAACAGATGATATAAACAAAAATGTTCAGTAGAAAACATTACTTCACAGTAAACATCTAAACAGGTGTGGTAATATAATCACAGTGTTAATGGGCAGAGCCCATGCATACACATGAAGCTTAAAAGCTACAGAAATAGAAGCTAACTAATGTTACTAAGAAACATCAACGATCATTCAAGTTTTACATGTAGAAATGAATACGTCTGCTTACGAGCGTAAGGTCTTACGACCAAAAGAAACACTACTCAGTAAAATTAAAAGGAAAGCACCTTACCTGATAAAAGCATCCAAAGAAATGCACTAATTGATTTAAAATCATGCAGAACCAGGTCAGTGAAGGTGTACCGATCCTAAAAGTGCCAAAAGAGTGTAAACAAACCTGAAGTTGCTTAAGAACCATCCTCTATATGCATAGAGCCAAGCAATGGTTATGTTTTCTTGGTGATTTATGTCACCAATCTGCTCAGTGTACTTGTTTTGAGTGACTCACATTACCATATATAAGGTTTCTAGTTATTTGTCTACATTGTGTAGTTAAGATTTTGTAACTGGCATGGGAATATAGAAATTACTGTTGATGTTTTTATATCCTCAACTTGTACTTTTGTTTAAGAAATGACTGAAGCATTTTTCCATTTGTTACAGTAAACTTTTTCTATGTACATAATTAGATTGTTATTCGAATGCTCGTGTCTGCTGTTGTCTAACATATACTGTATATACATGCATTTCCTGGTCAGACATATCCATGTATTGCCTATATTGTGCTTGCAAACTTCCTGTTGTATCTCCTCTTCCCTCTATCCAGTCTTACTGTGCTGTCTTCTCCCATAACTCAGTGCTTTACTCTCTCTGTCTTGCAATCCTCTGTGTACTCACTCTCTCATTCTCTATCTACCTATCCTGTCATATTTTCTGCTCCTTCTTTTACTCAATTTCCACCACCCATATTCCACCTTGCGTTTTCTATTTCTTCTTCCAATCCCACCATACTACATTTGGAATGTGTTAGCCTTAGTCCCTGCCTACTACAGCGGCTGAACTCCATCGGCTTTACTTGCTGGCCATTTCACATACTAATGTTGATTATTTTTCTCTGTATTTTCGATACAGCATCTCCCCTGCTTATTGGTCAAGCTTTCTACCTCTCACAACTGGTTTCAGCAATTTGAGCTCCGAGGAACACTTTCAATATTCTACCATCTTGGACCTGGAAGCTCTCCCTTGCAGTGATATAGTGTAGGTGATTGTCTACTGCTATTTCAAATAGTAACCTGTTGTACTACTGTATTTGCCTACTTGTAGCCTGCACACACGCTGAGCCCCCCCCCCCCAATGTCCTTCCCCACTACTTTTATTTCTTTTGGTATATACCTCTCTCCCATAAGGTTTTATACCTCCCCTGCCATAATAATGCACCACTTTTTGCCACTAGGTGGAAGTATTTACCTATGTTTTGAATACACTTTTAGCTCTGCAACTCTCCAGTAGCTGCTCCTATACATTAAGTTTGCTCAATCTTTATACCCAGCTCGGGCGCTTTTAGCTCTCCATGTTTGTCACTTGCTCCCAGAATTTACTCCTTACCTAACCAAATAACAACTCCTTTTATCAAATAACTGTATTATATACTTCAGACAACAGAAATAGCCTTCCCTTTAGGATGAAACTGTGTACACACCGTGATTACATAAGATCTTTTTTTAGTAAATTCAGCTGTGTTTCAGCAGTCTACTAAACTGATTTTCATTTCTTTAGACCTGATCCCCTTACAGCTTGCAATCCCTCCCCCTGACATACCTGATTGTTTTTTGTCATCGTATTCTGCTCCTGGTCAGGCTAACCCGACTCCATTTTGCCCTTCCTAAGTTTGGGCTGACGCCACTCCCCTGCCCCCATTCTCACCCACCCCCACTCTCATTAGATTTATAGTCTATAGACCCTGCCCATACCACACCATGACCAATATCCTAACCAATCCAATTACCTCCATTCTCCAATCAACCCCTCACTTTCTCTCCAATCAACTACTACACCTTCTACTCTATTACCCCTCCCCTGCTTGTACACTACACCACCTCCTTAACTCTAATCCTTTCAAATCCAGTCTACTCCACTTAGTAACCACCTGTATCCAATTATTTTCCACCCAATAAACATAACACCTCTCCCCATTAACTTTCACCTAACACTGAACTCAGTATGACTCCTCACTTCCTTACTATCCCCTTATCCTCTTCCTAGCTCAATCCACCTCCTACCACACATCACTTCAAAATCCCACTCCTGCATCTACTCTCTCTGACTGCCACTACTCGCATATTATCCCTCACACACTACAAATCTCTCCTCACCTTTTTCCTATACTCCCCTCTAACCTCTTTACTATCAAAACTTATCCTAACATACCACTTTCCAACTGCACTAAAGTTCAGACTTCCTCTACTTCAGACCTTATCGCCCTCCTACTCTCTTTCTGTGACACCATTCCCTTGTCAAGAGACATACACCCTAACCCCAGCTCAACTATCTGCACACATAACCTACAATCTCCCAACTCCTCACCCACTCGCATTTCTCCCCAAACTCATATTCACCCCCCCTCCAAATCCCTTACAAATTTCTCACTGAACATCCAAAGCATGGTAAACAAAACTACAGAACTTCACACTTGGATCCACCATAACTCCCCTCATATTTTAACCTTCTCTGAAACCTGCTTAAAGTCTCACATCACTAACTCTGAAATCTTACCCCCCAGGCTACAATATCTATTGGGCCGACAGAACAAACAAAGGTGGTAGAAGTGTTGCCATCTTCCACTCTAACCAACTTAATATCTCTCCACTCTCTACCTCCTTACTTTTGCTCCTGCAGAAATACTCATTGCTAACTGCCACCTCAACCCCCATATAAAAATTGCCATCATATCCATCTACATCCCCCCAGGTGACAACGTCCCTATTCTAGAAAACTTTCTATCATGGCTCAGCCTAAATATTCCAAACAAAACCATTATACTTGGTGATGTTAATATTGATTGGTCTTCCCTCTACTCCCCTTCCTGTACTCAGGCTATCAATTTATATGGCTTACAACAACTCATATCTTCCCCTACCAGATTTAAAAAAAAACTCCACGTCTGGCTCCATCCTAGACTACATCCTTATTTCTGATCCTTCTGTCTGTCACAACCCTGGTATATTTTCCAATTCCCTGAGTGACCACTCCCCTAACAATATCCATAGATACTTTCAACAGGCACCCAAAGAACACCTCTACAGACAACATTGTAACCTCACTCAATTTGACCCAGACATATTCAACTCCACACTGTCCAACATAAACTGGATCTTCCTCTATAACCTCCCCCTTAATGATGCTGTTACTACATTCAACAATATATTCCTAGATATCATAAACAGCATGGACCCATCCAGAAAAGTCTGGATTAAACATAACTGTGCTCCCTGGCTCACTAAGCAAACACACTCAACTATGAGGCAGAGGGATATTGCTTAGAAAACCTGGCTAAAAAATAAAACTCCAACCCTACTCCAATCTTGCAAAGAACTTAGAAACACATGCTCTAATACCTGCTGGAAAGCACTAGGAAGCCTTATACTGATACAAGCACTCACCTCTCCTTATTAATAATGATAAATTAATCATAGGCACTAAACAGCCTATAATTGCAAAGTACCTTGCTAAGGGAAGAGAAAACAGCTCCTGTACTTTTAAAAAAAGCACCAAACCAGGCATGTCCAAGGGTCAGCTTCCGGTGATTTCTCCTGGCAACCTGGTGAATCTGGGCATGCTGGTGCAATGCAGCAATTGCCTCATGTACACAGACAACCCTCTCCTTCTACCACCAAACACTGCAACCTGTGAGAGTTGCACTTACATAGCCAAACTGGAAGCAAAGCTCTCTCCACCCAAGATTGTGCTAGACAGTCAAGAGGAGAAGGTTAACGCCTGCTCTACAACTCAAGCAACACATAGCCCTTCTAACCTCACACCACCAACACCCACTGATAGCAACATTAACTCCACATATGCGGAGGCCCTTAACTGTAACCTGCCCAAGCAACAAGGACCTCCGAAGTTCAAATGAAAACAAACACCAATCACAACCAAAGTGTCAGATAGCTCACAACACCAGTGTGCCACCCAGCAACAGCCCCTAAGGCAAGACAATGTACCTAACACTTTATTCATATGTGACTCTATAGTCAGGCACACTTATGTCCCACTCACCAGGCTGAACAAGGAGAAAATTACAGTCAGCTGCCTGTCGGGTGCCAGGATCCACCACATAATGCATGCACTCAAGTCACTCCACAACAATTATAAATATGACTCTGTCATTGTCCATGTTGAGTGAATGACTTGAGACATACCACCCCTGGACTACATGAAGAGAGACATGGAAGAGCTCTTGGATCATGTGACCCAGGCAGGTATGACCCTAGCCCTGAATAGCATCCTGCCTTCACCCAGAATGATACCACAATATAAGGACAAAATGATTGACTTCAACAATTGGCTAAGCTTCTGGTGTCATTCAAAGGGGATCCAGTATCTGTCTGCCTGAGACGACATGATCGACGGACCATGATGCTTTGCCAGAGATGGTCTGCACCTGTCACCCCTGGGATTCAGGTTACTTTCTAAGGCTCTTGCCACACCCATAGTGCCTTTTTTAGGCAAAGTTCAAAGTACAAAACCACCACCGTAACAGGTGCAAGCATGCAAAATCTGAAGGTAATGCTGCTCAATGCTAGATGTCTAAATCTCAAAATGCACAGTCTCAAAGTGCTCCTAAAAATGGAGAACATCGATATCTGTGCAGTAACTGAGACATGGTTCAAGGCTCCAGAGAGCACCCCTGCAATGCCAGGCACTTACCACACTTTTTGGCTACCAAACCAGGCTCAAAACATTAAAGGTGGAGGAGTGTTCATATTCACCAAGGATATTCACACCACCAGGCTACTTGCCCAACACAATGCGTCTGAAATTCTCCAGGTGAAACTAACACTAGGTAAGACTGCAATCCAAATTGTAGCTTGATATAGATCCCCCACCATACCCCAAGATTCTCACTACACCTTTCTAAACATACTAGAAAATATTAAGATACAACAAAACACCCTAATACTGGGTGATTTCAACTACCCTGCCATTAACTGGGAAACCTACTCGTGTACCCTTACTACCCTTCTTAACTCTAACAGCCAGAACTACAATTGCTCACTCCCATTTAATCTCAGCTCTCCTTTACGTTTCAACCATATATACTGACCTAAAAAAAAAAACAATCTTGTCAAACTAGCTAACTCCTACAATAATATTGCCAGATTTGCCACTGGGAACCCATTTAGAACTCACCACTGTCAGAACCCACAGCAGCTAGACTGGCTAGAACTAAAAAGCATTCTGATACTTTCCCAACTTACCATTGTTCATAGGATTTTTTACCAACCAAACAATACCCCTATACTTTCTAACCTTATTACCCCCTACAGAAATCTCAATTCCTTACACTCTTCTAGCAAACTTCTTGCTAGCATCAGCAAGTCTAATAACTTGGCAGGTGACTCCTTGTTCTCCAATACTGCTGGAAAGAACTGGAATCTTCTGCCAACTGATCTAACTTTACTACCCTCCCTTCCGCTCTTTAAACAAAGGCTCAAGACACATCTTAAAACACACTGGTTATGCCCTTGTTGCAACCCTGACTAATCCTCTGCTTTCTCTAATGTTAATTCTATACTGCCTCCTTTCACCAATCAATACTGCTTATCCCTCCGGAAGTAGAAACTGTCACTAGTAAATTAAAATGACTTAGGATATGAATTAATCTTTGAATGTACTGTAAATTACCTCAGATATCTTACTGTAAAGTGACTTGTCCTATCCTGTATTGTTTATTTGTAAATTACTGTAATGTTCTTCACATCAATGCTCACTACTTAGTATTTTAACATCCTTTCTTTGTATAATTGTGCATGATATATTTGTGTATTACTATATGGAACTTTTCTCCCCGGGATTCTACTGAAAATGGAAATATAACCAGTTGGACTACCCCAGTTAACAAATGTAAAAATAAAAATAAAATAAATAATTACCTAATGTAAAATGACTTGTCTTATACTGTATGTCAATTTTCGTTAGTGTAATTTTTCTTCATTTTAATACTACTGTGTTAGTATTTTGAAATCTTCTCTTTTACTTTGTGATAATATTGTCTTTTTAAATTCTTTGTGCTATATTGGAGCTTTTCTCCCTGGATCTCTACTGAAAATGGAAATATATCCAGTTAGACTAGCCCGGTAAACAAATGTAATATAAATAAATAAATAAATAAAATAAAGTGTACCAACACCTTTGCCCAACGGTTCTTGGAATTCATAAATTCCAACACCCTTGATCAACTAATCCATACTCCCACCAGGGGCTCCAATATCCTAGACCTGGTAATTACCAACATGGGAAATCGATGCTCCACACCTATGGTCACCCCCTCGTTGGTCAAGTCAGACCATAAGCTAATCACCCTTAACATCCACATCCCACCCCCACTCCCCAGTAAGGAAACCTCCATAAAAAACTTCTCCAAACCCAACTTCATGCTACTCAAATCAGAAGTGACAAACTTCATGACACTCATGCAGATGGGAACTGAAAGTTTGACTGCTGAGTCCTAAACTAAGGCACTGTACAAGCACATCCACTCATGCATGAATTGTGCAATCCCAAATAAAACCAAGATGCTCTCCTCCAAAATAAGGAAGCCAATCTGGTGGTCCCCTGCCATAAACAAACTTTACAACAAAAGGAAGAAACTGTTGCAGAAAAGAGGAAAATCCCACGATGCAAAAAATTCCCTTACCAGCTTCAGTAAGAAGCTGAGATCCCTCGTAAAATCCTCCAAAGCTAGTTACAAAAATAAAAGTGCCAAAGATTCTAATGACAACCACAAGGCATTCTATAACTATGTCAAGAATCTAAATGTCAATGCTCAGATCTGCTCTGAGCTACAACAGAATGGCATTAAATATACTAATCCCAAGGATATTGCCAATATCCTGGCAGATCGAGTCAGTGGCAACTTCACCCCCCCTCTCACCCCCTAAATGGCCCATTTCAATACCGGAAGACTGCCAAATTCCAGTAATAACGGCCACACAGGTAAAAAACACACTCTCCAAAGCTAAGAATACAGCATCCATGGGACCAGATGACATCCCGGGCTGTGTACTACATGAACTACAATATGAACTAGCACCTCACCTAAGTGTTATGTTTAATCATACCCTCACTTCAGGCTTCATGCCCACTGAGTGGCACACAGCTACAGTTATCCCACTCCATAAGGGGGGGGATCCACCTCAGATCCTGGGAACTAGTGCCCCATCAGTCTGATGAGCCTGATCTGCAAGGCCATGGAACGTATTATCATGGAACTTATAAACAAAGATATTGGCAACCTTCAAACACTGGACTCCACCCAGTTTGGGTTCGTGAAGGGCTGGTCTTGTCTCCTGAACCTGATTGACTTCTTTGAATCAGTCTCCAGAACCGTGGATAAGACTAAGGCAGTCCACACAGCCTATCTGGACCTCGCCAAGGCCTTTGACACCATCCCCCACTCTGGAATCATAGATAAACTTACTAAGCTGAGCATTAATCCCTACGTCACTTGATGGGCTGCCAACTGGCTTACTGACAGAATGTACACTGTAAAGGTAGCTGACTCCAAATCCAGCTCCAGACAAGTGACAAGTGGAGTACCTCAGGGTTCAGTCCTGGGACTGCTCTTGTTTGGCATCTACTTCTCTGAAGTACAGGCCAACACTAAGGGACTCTGGCTAACAAAGTTTGCAGATGACTGCAAACTGGGAGCCATTATTGAATCCCCAAATGATGTGGATACTCTACAAAAGGGCCTTACAGAAACAGATGCTTGGTGCCAGAGCCATGGGCTAAAGCTCAATGTCAAGAAATGTATAGTTATCCCCTTTGGGAAAAAACATGTACCCGTGAATTACCACATAGGTGGCAGTACACTAAACACCGAAAGTGTAATAAGAGACTTAGGGACACAGGTAGACAGTGGTCTCATCTTCAATAACCACATCGCCACAACAGTCAGGAAATACTTCTATATGGCACACCTCAACACTAAGCGATTTTCATCCAGAAAAAAGGAGATCATTGTCCCACTGTACTCATCCCTCATTAGACCCATTATAGAATACAACACCCCATTTGGTATGTACCTCTCAAGACATCTGCAACAACTGGAAAGGCCGCAAAAATACCTCACTAAAGAATCACAGGCCTAAAGCAGATGCCCTATGCTGACCGCCTTAAAAAACTCCAGCTATACTCTATCGCATATCATCTACTCAGAGGCGATCTCTGCTTAACATACAAGGCCATGTCAAACCCAGAGCTGTTGGACATGCTACACTTAAAGAAATCCCAATCCCTCAGAGCCACACGCTCCAGGGATCTAAACCTTGTCATCATAATAAACAAAATATGCTGGAGGGATAAGTTCCTGACCCAGAGACTCCCAAGACTTTGGAATAGACAACCCATACATGTCAAGCAGAGCACCTCCTTGGCCCTCTTCAAAAAGGAACCTTGATGATTGAATGGGAGAAAGGAAATTCACCCCAGGGATCATGTCAGTCACCCTTCTAGACAGGGGCCCAGGAAAGTAAATATTGTGGGAAGAAGTAGCCAAAGAATTGTTATGGCTAGGCTTGTATAGGCCCTAGGGTGGATAGCCTAGTACCAACCTATGAACCTATAAAAAACATATCATCAAAGATATAAAATCATTCTTTGCCTCCAAATATTGCAGTCCTCATACTAACCCAAAAAACTTTTGGTCCGCTATCAATAAGATTCTCCACCATAGTATCCCCAACACCTTCCCTCACAATACTGCCACAAAAACTGCTACACTATTAAATAAGTATTTCATAGAGACAATTCTAGGACTAACTGAACAACGTCCCACCCCCTCTTCCCTGTTCCTACCTCACAGACCTGCTTCCTCTAACACTTTCTCCTTCCATCCTGTTGCCATCTCCTTTATCAAATCCCAATTGAACAAACTCAAACCCTGCTCTCTGTCTGTTGACAATCAACCCCCCCCACTTTTTTTTAAATTGCTGCCAGCTCTGTCACCTATAATATTTCTATACTTATAAATTACTCCATTACCGAGGCTGTCATCCCCAACATATGGAAATCATTTTACAAAATCCCACTCCACAAGGGAGGTAACTCCACTGATCCCTCAAACTATCAACCCATAGCTATACTATCACTACTATCCAAGATACTTGAAAAATGCATTCACTCCCAGCTACTCAAATACTTGCTTGAAAATAATCTTCTCACTCCCTCCCAACACAGTTTTAGACCTCACCACAGCACATCTACTGCTCTTCTGTCATTCACTCAAACAGTGGCTGAAGCCCATGATAACAACCTACTTCTCTCCTGTCTATTTCTTGATCTCTCCAAAGCCTTTGATGCAGTCTCCCACTCTAAACTGTTAATAAACTTTCAGACCTTCACCTCTCATGCCTCTCCATATCCTCGTTCTCTAGTTATTTATCTAACAGACTTCAATCTATACATTGGCAAACCACCACCTCTACTTTTCTGCCCATCAACACTGGAGTTCCCCAAGGCTCAATCCTGGGTCCCCTCTTGCTCAACATTTTTACTAATAACTTACACTCCGCTACTAACCCCTTAACCCTTTTACAATATGCTGATGACTCCACCCTCATAACCACAGCCAACACCATTCCTGAACTCCTTTCACATACCCAAGATACATTCACTTTCATAGAGACCTGGCTCACTGACAACCAATTAATATTAAACCCCAAAAAAACTAAACTCTTATTGTCCCTTCCAAAAAACCTTGCACAACATAAATCCTCCTTCACTATTACCTCCCTTAACAACACCATCATCAAACCCGAACCACATGCCAAGCTACTCAGTGTTACCATCGATGAACTAAAATTTGATATTCATATCAATTTATGCATAAAAAAAAACAACTCACCAAAAACTTGGCCTATTATACCAAAATCACAAATTTCTCTCTAACTCCTCTAAACCCACCCAGTATACTATATGCAGCCCCAGTCCTCACTAACTTTCAGTCTTCTCTTCTCAGCAAACTAGAACAAACCTACAATAAAATAGCTAAATTTGCTGCTAACCTCTCCTACAAATCCCATCATTGCCTTGCCCTTGCATCTTTACAGTGGCCGGAATTCACAAATCAACTTCTCCTTCCACAACTGGCTACAATCCACTCATTTCTTTACAACCCTACATCCTGCCCCTCTATCTTTAATATTGTATCGCAATATAACCCCTGACGGCAACTCCGTTCATTAGATAGACGTCTGCTGGACATATACAAACCATCTAATAACATTGGCAAGTCATTATATAAATACTCAGTTGCTCGCTCCTGGAACTCCCTGCCCTATAATTTAAGAAATATCCCTCATAAATCTCAATTCAAACTAGCACTCAAGCACTACCTACAGAGCACCTGGTCCTGTCCCTGTCTAGCTCCATCCTGAATTCCTAAAAAAACCTACTCCTTTTACTTACCATAATTTTTCCTTTATTCTCTTATTACCCCATCTCTTCTATGGGAAAACTTCCACAGCTCCCTCTAAGTGTAAATACCTCCTATTTTTCTCCCGCTAACTGTCCTTCCTTCTTGTTAATAATGTGCATTATTTCATTTCATTTTTTTTACAAAAACCTGTACATAACAACTTTAATTGTGTCATTATCTTTGTTGTATTAACTCCCTTTGAGATGCAATTTCTTTTGTATATAACTGAATTCTTTTTTTTATATGACTGAATTACTTTTGTGTATGACTATAATTTGTAATTGGAACTTTTCTCCTTGGTCTTCACTGAAAATGAGCCTTTGGATCAGTTGGACTAACCCGGTTAACAAATGACAATAAATGAATAAATAAATAATAAAAAAAGAAATCTGTGTGAAATAAGGGTGTTACAGTCTATCATTCCCTTTGGCTGGAGTCAAATAACCAATCAGTGGGGTTAAATGTGATTCTATGAGGGAGATGAAAGGAATGTAGTGAGGCAATGGTCCAGCCTTCAAGAAAGGTTTGATGGCAACAGTGTCATCCAGTCCATAGTATCGGTCTGGTTGTAACCTATGTTCTACTCCTTGCCCCACAACTGTGGCCATGGCTAAACATGGTGATGGAATAAGTTGTAGAACATCATTTAAAATTTTAATTACTATATATTTTTAATTTTTTTATAAGCTGCGGTGGTGCAGCGGTAGCATTGTTGCCTTACAGCAAGAGGTTCTCCTGTTAGATTCTTGGCTGGAGTGCCTTCTGTGTGGAGTCTGCATGTCCTCCCTGTGGTTGAGTGGTGTTTGAAAGACATGTGTGAATGGGTGCACCTTCGTTGAAGGTTGGGTGTTGGGCTGGAAACTCGTCACCATAAAAATCTACTGCCAATCATTAGTAGACCAGAGTTCCACTGTGGCGACCCCTAACCCGGAAAAGACAAACAAAATATATTTTTCATGTAAACTAGTCCCTGCACCTAATGTTTCAAACTTGTAGTATATGTAACTGCTGTTGGAGGAGGTATTTTACATCCAAAATATAAGTTTGATAAGTAATTAATGTCTACACACACACACACACACACACACACACACACACACACACACACATTCCTGCTCTCTCACACGTGCGTGCACACACACACACACACGCACACACGCACACATGCACACACGCACACACGCACACACGCACACACACACACACACACACACACACACACACACACACACACACACACACACACATACAGAAGTGGTATACCTTTAAAAACACACATGATTAAACTTGGTTATAATGCCAGCCATTAAAAGTTTCATGCCGCTTAATTTTTAATGAAAATGTGCTAATGGACTGCCTATTGCAGCCACTGCTTGATGTCTCTTTCCATTTCTTTCAGTCTCACTTCTGTTTTCATGCATGCAAACATCTGTACGTAACAAGTGTAAATGGAAACCATTGGCATTTTAGTGATCCGAGCTTCATGGCAATTTAATATGCTGCCGTGAAGAGGTGGACTTGTTTTCCAGTGGGCATTGCTTGTGCATTCATACCCTGATGGAGAACATTCGTTCTAAATTTAGAGTGGCGATGTATGGGTTACCCATTCTCTAAACTACATTAGAGACATGCAGTAGCTAGACATAGCAGAAGGGCAACACAACAGTTGACACTGCTGGTTTGTTTTTCCTGTTTTGTGCATTACAAAGGTTAGCACACAGATTCAATATATTTAATTATTGTTAGACAGCTATGCATGCCTTTACATTTAAACTTTCATCTGTCCCACATGAGACAAGTACTGATTCTGAACACACTTCTCAACCATCCAGGCTTTTGCAGAATGTCCATATTTTTGGTCTGTTCCTCGTGCAATTTGTGGTTTTCTGTCAAGGCACTGAGGACTGAAGTTACTGAATAAAGACATACATTTCAGTTTAAGACTTCATATCCTTCAGAATATGCATGCTAGCACAACCTGTTATTCTAGCAACTTTCTAAATTTATAAGAGCAATGACAATCTATAAAATCTACCCTATTTTTGGCCTCTGTCCTGCCATTATTTTTGGCTTTGTCTACATTTCTTGTGATTGAAGCAGACATTCAGTGACTGATTAACAAGTAATATTAGATATTAAAATATATACTTCTTATGAAAAACATTTACTAACACAACCATGCACCTCCAAGAAACTGTGCTACACTTTATCCAGTCACTATGATAAAGTAGGCTTACAAAGTAGTCAAACTGTTAGTTAAAATCTTCTGATATGCTGGGGAAATCCACAACAGCCTTTGCTCAAATGCAAGATGTAGAACCAGCCCTGCAATATAACCAACAGAACCTAGTTCCTGCCTGAGATCATTGTAAAATATTAACAAGACTTGGCAAATACAGTGAAATTTGAACAAGCAAAATTTCAAATCTTTGCTTAAAAAGTTATATTCAGAATTGGATATGCTACCCTTTATCTTTGCAAATCAAAGTGAATGAATAAGTAGTGATTCCAGAGATTGTGGGTATTAACTGTGTTTTTAACTTTTTCTTCTGGCTCTTGATGTACAATAGGTTTGCAAAGTGATAATCATGTATCAGCTCAACCAAAGTTATGCAACCTTTCCAAGTTCAAGACCAGCCTAAAAAATATCTACCCGAAGCCTGGAACTGTACACTCATAACCTTCAAAACAGATGTATGCATAAATACATACAGTACATACAAATATTTCAAGCACAGGAATTAATGCTCTAGCCTGCCAATATACCAAAATATTTGTTCCCAAAATAAGTGTCCAGTTTGATCTTGAAAATATCTAAACTAGTACTTGCTTTAATGTAATTTAGTAGTCTGTTCCGTGCATCAGCTGCTCTTTCAGAGAACCAATCAGTACACTCCTCATTCCTATAGAATCTCCTACATAGGTTATCTGATGATTCTCTAGTACTTTTTGATAATCCAAACATTTCCAGAGATAGTTTTCTCTAAATGCCCTATATACCTGAATAAAATCTTCTATTAGATATCTGTAAGAGACACTGCACAAGTTCAGATGTTTTAGTCTTTCATAATAATTTAAATGTTCACATTTGTAGATGCCCTTGGTATATTTCAGTTGTATTCTTTCCAGTTTACTCATGCTTGCTTTCTTATAAGGTTTTCATATTGTTATTCCACACTCAAGTTTGGTGTAATGTAACTAAGAAACAATGAATTCTTCATTTCTGATTTCCTAGACTTTAAAAATAATTTTATACAACCTATAGTTCTATAACTATCATTAACCGATTGGTTGATATGATTAGAAAACCTCAGAGCTGGATCTGCCCATATACCCAGGTCCTTAAATGAGTCTACAGTTTCAATCACTGTATGCTGTATTAAATATTCACTTTTCAATTTATGTCTCCTAAATCTCATATGCTTACCTCCAGATTCACTAATCTTCCGTGCAGGACTAGCTTAGTCCTGCACGGAAGTGCCTGTGTAGGAGGAAACTTCAGCGCACCATGCATATTAATGAAGGTGCACTGCCAGACCTCCTGGGCTTACATGAAGCATGCATGAGTGTAGGGGGCATGTCTGAGAGCAGAGCTTTCAGAATAAACATGTCCCTGCAATGTAGAACACCACAAAGTGTAAATAAATTAGTGAGACTGCACATAGGTGTCTGCATATCCCCACCAACAGTCCCTCATGTGTACAACAGCAACAGGACATAAAAATCAAAAGAAATTGATGGACATGCTCCACCTAAAGAAAACCTTTTCCCCTCAAGTCACACGCCCTAGGGATCTAAACTTCACCACAACAATAAATAGGACATGCTGGGAGGATAGATTCCTGTCCCAGAGACTTCCCATGCTTTTGAACAAGATTCCAATCTACATTAGGCAGAGCTCCTCGCTAACACTCTTCAAGAGAAACCTTGACGAGTGGATTGGAAACAGAAAGTTTACCCCGAGGATAACTTCAGTGGCTCTGCTGGACAGAGGCACAGGGAACTAATCTAAGGGGGTGGCAAAAGCCAACACATTCTGGCTAGGCTTATAAATGCCTTTGGGCAGATAGCCTAGTACCTACCTATGAACCTAAAATAAACCCCTTTATTTTTTTTAAAACTCCGAGTACAGCTAACCATAGGTGCGTGGGTGTGCCCGTTGCTTAGCTATGGTTAAAGCAGCTGAAAAGGCTGAAGAGGATAACAAGGAACATATATGCAAATGAGCAGCAATAGTGTATTGGGCAGTGCAGTCGCCTAACAAGCAGGCATTCCCGGTTTGAATCCCACTGCAGCACAGTCTATTTTACATGGCAAAGCATGGTATAACCAATATTTTTATTGCAAAACCTTATAAATAACATATATTTATGAACTGGATCACTGCAGGAAATGCACATGTGAAGAGTCAGTGTCATAATGAATAAGGCAGTAGTAAGCAGGTGTAAGCACAGATAAGCAGTAGTAAGCATATGTAAGCACTAGTAAGCGTGTTTAAGTGCATTTGCATGGGGGTAAGCATTGTCTACACAAATTAAGCAAAGTAGAAACTAACTGAGTGTAAGAAACTATAATCTGAAATAAGCAGTGCTTACCACCATGCAAACCCACGCAAACCCTATTACAACTGCTTTAAAGTGCCTTAATCACTCTGTATCTAATGGGCCTTTGTCTGCCCAGCAACAAAATAAACAGTCATGCAGGTCTCAAACTCAGGACTCTATACACCATAGCCCCAGTAGCTATCCACCAAGCCATCACAGAAGTACAGAAGAATGAGGTAGTAGCAAACAAGTCCTCAGCATAGTATAACCAAACTGAACCTGTGAAAGGCATCAGTATACAGTCATATGTGCTATAATTGACTACATAACACAAATATGTGAACTGGAGTACAGCATTAAGCCCAGAAGTGAGGTGTACTTGTAATAGAGTGTTGAAGTCCCCAATAAAACACAAGGACCCCACAAAGTGTACGTACACATCAATCAGGGATAGTAGGCATACATATAAGGTGTAATGAATAATAACACAATGCCAAAAAGGCATTATAATGAATGTCTACTGTAGGCAACACCAAGCATTGCTCAGGCCAGCTTAGGAGGTGTGAGCAATGTGTACACCAGTTAACTCTTTGTGCCCAGTGGTATACCCCTTTAAACAATGCCAACCTTAGATAAGCAGGTTTGCCCATAGCTTAGGCTTTTCAAAACCGGCCAATCACAGACAAGTTTGGGAAATCGGCCCTATTTAAACCCAAGAGGTGGGAATACAGCTCATAACTGGTTGTAGCTTCCCCTTGCAGGCACTATGGCAGTAATGGGAGAAGGAGTGTGCTTCCGGGTGCAGCGCTGGTGCATCCAGGAGTCCAAGGTCATGGCTGGACTCCTAGTTAAAGACCACTGTAGAATATGAACAGCCAAAGCATGTGTTTCAAGGGAATTGAGTATGTGACAGTTTGTATAAACTGAGATGTACTGAGTACTGTTAACTCTGAACTGTGAACAATGGAAAAATACTGAACAAGCTAGGTTCTGCCTGAAGGCAGGAATGTGCCTTTTATGGAAGTATATCCAATTTTTTCTTTTGCCTAGAGATATGATAATGTAAATTGTCTTATGTTTACGGGTAAACCTTTGATTGGTTAATTGCCCTGTGTAATGATCTAATTGGTTCAGTTTTATATTTTTGTACTGTCAGGAATATCACCAGTATATAAGCTTGTTTATTTCTTTGTTCTGGGAGTCTCCCTGGTACTTTCCATGAGGCTCCCGCACATGTGTACTGTAGTTAATAAAAGCCACTGAAAGAGAGAAAGAAATGTATCTGTCTTCATTTTTGAAGTACTGTGAAATTTTACAATTGGTGCCATTTACTCGGATCTGAATTAAGAGCAAGCTGCAGCAGTTGAGAACTGAACGAAATACTGCTGTGGTATTTCTTTGATTTTTCTGTCCCTGTCTGCCTTCTAAAGTTTTTTTTTTTTTTTCTGACAAAGTTATGATTTCTCTCCTTCAGTCATTTTAAGGTAAGTCGCATGCATTTCTTTTCTGCTTTGAATATGCAGTATGAGAGTGGGGTTAATCCGGAAAATAAACTGGCGTCATACGTATGAAAGGAGGAATGATAGTGGGGTAACAGACGTTTTTATAACGTCTTAGCTGGACCTGTGTTAAACAGGTATAGCTTATTGTATGAGAGCGGGGTAAAAAGACGTTTTTATAACGTCTTAGCTAGACATGTGTTAAACAGGTATAGCTTTTTGTATGAGAGCGGGGTAAAAAGATGTTTTTATAACGTCTTAGCTAGACCTGTGTTAAACAAGTATAGCTTATTGTATGAGAGTGGGGCAAAAAGACGTTTTTATAATGTCTTAGCTAGACCTGTGTCAAACAGGTATAGCTTCTTGTATGAGAGTGGGGTAAAAAGACGTTTTTATAATACCTTAGCTAAACCTGTGTCAAACAGGTATAGCATCTTGTATGAGAGTGGGGTGACAAGACGTTTTCATACCGCCTTAGCTAAACTTGTGGTAAACAGGTATAGCTCATCGAGTGATAGTGGGGTACTGAGTGAAAATGGGAGTGAGTGCGGGAGAAATAAATGAGCCAGAAAAAAGTACACCAGCTGGTTATATGTTATATCAGGTGTCCCGGGACAGTTGTATGTTTTTAGATCAGTGGATCGCCCTTACTAAGGATGACAGCGATCTTGCTTTTCCAGAAAATGGTAGTTTTAATAAAGATGTTCTGACTAATTTACGAAAAAAATTTAAAAAGAAAGGAAAAATACCAGGGTTGTGCTGGGCAGCCTTTAATGACTGGATGTGTGAGGCAAAAGAACGGGAAAAGGATACGGTCGTTAGTAGTCTTAAGGATAGTCAACAAAAGTTAAAAGATCAGATAAAGGGACTGCGACAAACTACTAAGAATCTAGACATATCTAATGGTAAACGTTTAAAAGACCCACCCTTTAAGGGATTATATCCAGTACAAGAATTAAATAAACTACAGATACCAGAATCATCTGGAAATGATAACCCATGTTTCCCCCCACCCCCTACGGCTCCTCCACTGCAATATCAACCTTCACAACTACAGGATGGAACTGTTAGCTCTACAATACCGAGTGAAGGCCAGCAGATGGAAGAGCAAATCATTCAGGACCCCAGACGGGGAGATCAGGTGATAGGAGGCCAGCCTAGTCACCTGACTGTAGAACAATCCCACCAAATAGATACAGGCAAATCATTCCCTAGAGTGACCTGCTCTAAGATTAAGAAACAGCACAAAAGAAAAGTGCAAATGCTTTTTGACCCTAGGTCCAGTCAGCCGAAAATACCTCAAAATAGGAAAACAGTTTATTCACACAAGGGTAAATATTATAAGTAATGCCCAATTGTAGTTAAGGTTAAGGATGATTACATTAATCCAGAAAAATCTCATCAAAGCTTCACTTCCGATTCGAGCACGAGCTCGTCAGATGAAGCAGGAGTATTTCCACTGAGGGAGGTTCCAAATCCAGCACATGCCAGAGATGCGGAACAACTGGCTACTGTCGTCGTACCTAAGGCATGGTCGGCAGTTGATTTTGAAGCTATTACCAAATCACTTCCACCCATTCGTAATAACCCAGCAAAGTTTCAACGTGTATTAGCAGGACACATATGTTTACAAAATCCTACTATAGAAGAAGTTAAAACTGTCCTCCAATACGCTGTTCCAGCTGATCTGATAAAACGTATATGGGATCATGCTAATGTCCCTACCTCAATACCAAAACATAACACACAAGTGGAAAACAGTTTTGAAGTGGTTAGACAATGAATTGTTGATGCTATTATCGTCATAGTGCCACCTACCCCAAATTGGTCTAAGATTAAATCAGTCTTACAAAGAGAAGACGAACCTATAGATGAATATTTACAATGACTTACTGATGCCTTTGAGGCATATTCCGGATACCCAGAGCCCACCGAAGGGCCAGCACTGAGCAGGCTGTCAGCTGCTTTTGTGGATGGGTTATGCCCTCAAGTGAGAGATAAATTAAAAGAAGTATGTTTGAATTGGCCCAGTCTGGGCCTGCATGAGTTAGTCCAGCAAGTACAATACCTATCTGACCATTTGGCTAAAGAAAAGAAGGATTTACAGGAAAAATTAGTACAAGCACAAATTCAAATGTGTAAACCAACCCGGTCATCGAGGTAGAGGACGAGGACAGGGACAGGGGAGGGGTAGAGGTCACAGTCCAGCTACTCACAATAAACAAAACTATCAAGGTACACAACCCACCCAAACCCAAAATCCAAGTAATCAGAATGAATGTTTCAATTGTAGCCAGACAGGACATTGGAAAAATGAGTGTCCATATTTGGCAGAGCAACCTGCACCATACATTGAGGCGCCACAACAATGGAATTCTAACTGGACACCAAACCCTCGACAACAACCACAATGAAGGTTCCCTGAACAGAAACAACAGCAGTTGTACCCCATCCTTCCTGTGGATCAGGACGGGCCACATGTTATGCTACTGGTTAAAAACAAACCATATCCATTTTTGATTGATACCGGAGCAACTAAATCTATGCTAACTAGCAGAACAGCCATGAATATTCCACTTTCTAATAAAGTGACTGAAGGAGTAGGTGTTTCCGGTATACCTATCAAGTATTCTGAAACCGTTCCGGTCCCAATAACTTTGGGACCATTGCAGGATAATCATGCCTTTTTAGTAGGACCATCGGCGCCTTTAAATTTATTAGGATGAGACTTATTGTGCAAAATGGGGGCCACCATATTTTGCACAGCTGATGGAGTTTATCTCCAAGTACCTTCAGACCAACAGGACACTACTTTAGCAGCCTTGGATGATACTATCACATTGCAATCAATGTGTATTCAGTCAGATTCTAACAGAAATGAAGATTTACACTCCCTGCCCTCTTGCTTGTGGACAACTCATGATAATGATGTAGGATTTTTGACTTCAGCTATCCCTGTAAAAATAACTCTAAAATCTGGAGCAAAATTGCCTTGAGTACCACAGTACTCTCTGACGGCTGAGGCAATTTCTGGTATAACCTCTGTTATTTCTGCACTAGCACAGCAAGGGATAATAGTACCCACCACAAGCCCGTGTAATACTTCAATATTACTGGTAAAGAAACCTGGTAAACAAGCTTACAGATTTGTACAAGATCTATGGGAAGTTAACAAAGCAGCTATGCCTGTCTTCCCAATTGTGCCAAACCCTGCCACTATTTTAAGTTGTATCCCACCTACAGCTAAATGTTTTATAGTAATAGATATTTCATCAGCTTTTTTCTCTATCCCAATACATTCTGATAGTCAATATTTGTTTGCTTTTACCTACAAAGGGTAACAGTATACTTGGACCCGACTGCCCCAGGGGTATGTAGAATCTCCGACTTTATTTTCAAGGGAAATGCATAGGCAATTACAAGATTTACAGCTACCGTCACGTTCAGTACTAGTCCAATATGTGGACGATATCCTTATAGCATCCCCAGACAGTAACGCCTGTAAGGAAGATTATCTTTTAGTGTTAAAATTTCTAGCCGCACGTGGATTTAAAGTAAATAAATCAAAATTCCAATATTGTCAAGATAAAGTACAGTATTTAGGACACATAACTGAAATGGGTTCTCGTCAGATACTCCCAAACCATATCAGTTCTATTCAAACTGCACCTCGTCCTGTAACCCAGAGGCAACTTAGAGGGTTCCTTGGTCTAGCAGGATACTGCAGACAGTGGGTGTCTAATTTTTCAGAAATTACCACCCTTCTGTTGCAACTCTTGAAAAAGGACATTACAGACTCTCTACCCTGGATGTCACAGCATGATGAGGCTTTTCAGGCAATTAAAACAGCCCTGGTAAATCCTCCTGCCTTAGGGTTACCAGACTATTCTAAATCTTTTGTTTTCTTTTGTTGCAAATGAAATAAGACTGCTCTGGGTCTCTTAAGCCAGAAACGCACTAGAGGATACCGACCAATTGCTTACTATAGCACTCAATTGGATCCAGTTGCTTCTGGTTATCCAGCTTGCTTACAGGCTGTGGCTGCTGCTGCCGTCTTGGTAGATATGGCATCTCCACTAACCCTGGGACATGACACTGTACTAGCAGTCCCGCATGCTGTTCAAGCCTTACTTTTGAAAACTAAAACACAATATCTTTCAAATGCATGTCTTACTAAGTATGAAATAAGTTTAATGGGAAATCCTGCTTTACAAATTAAATGCTTCGCACCACTAAACCCTGCCTCTTTAATACCAACCTCAGACGAGGGCGAACCACATGACTGTGTGTTAGTAGTTAACTCTGTTCTTTCTCCTAGGTTGAATTTATTTGACATTACCAACCTCAGACGAGGGCGAACCACATGATTGTGTGTTAGAAGTTAACTCTGTTCTTTCTCCTAGGTTGAATTTATTTGATATTACCAACCTCAGATGAGGGCGAACCACATGATTGTGTGTTAGTAGTTAACTCTGTTCTTTCTCCTAGGTTGAATTTATTTGATATTACCAACCTCAGACGAGGGCGAACCACATGATTGTGTGTTAGTAGTTAACTCTGTTCTTTCTCCTGGGTTGAATTTATTTGATATTACCAACCTCAGACGAGGGCGAACCACATGATTGTGTGTTAGTAGTTAACTCTGTTCGTTCTCCTAGGTTGAATTTATTTGATACTCCTTTGCAAAATCTTGATTTAGTTCTTTTTGTTGATGGATCCTGTTTAAGAACAAACTCTGGAAAAATTCCAAGCTGCTTGGTCAGTCTGCACACCGACTGAAGTATTGCAATCAGCACGATTACCAACTGGCGCCTCCGCGCAAGCCGCGGAATTAGTGGCATTATCACATGCATGTAAACTAGCTAAAGACAAGTCTGTTACTATTTATACTGTTTCCCGTTATGCCCATGGTGTTGTTCATGATTTTGTTATATTATGGAAAGAACGAGGGTTCTTAACATCTTCCGAAACACCCGTTAAAAACCATTTTTATATCAATAATTTATTACAAGACTTATTGTTACCTTCTGAAATTGCAGTTGTTAAATCTGCAGCCCATCAAATAACTGACACTTTCGAGAGTAAAGGCAATCATTTTGCTGACTGGGCTGTTAAACAGGCTGCTTTGTCACAAACTGTTCAGGGTCACTTTTTGCAGCCATTACAACCTATGAAAATTTTTGATGATACAGTACTAAAAGCTTTACAGAATGAGGTCTCAGAAGCAGAAAGAAAGACATGGCTGGCTCAAAATTGTTTTAAATGATCTGATTTAATTTGGCAACATCCAGATGGCAGATTTGTCTGCCCCCTATCCATGCTAAATTCCCTCATTAAAGCTTATAATTTGCCAGCCCATGTTGGGGTACAAGCTTTAATAAAACAAATCCAAAAGGATTGGTTTGCCCCAAAGCTTTCTGTTTCTGTACAGCACTTTGTGAGCAAATGCTCCATTTGTTTACAGTACAATATTTCCAAAGGCACAATGGCTCCGGTACAACCCTTACCAAAACCATTGGGACCATTTTGTGCTTTGCAGTGGGATTTTATTGAATTACCACTTTGTGCACATTTTAAATATGTTTTAACTGTTGTTGATGTTTTTTCTGGATGGTTAGAAGCATACCCTTGTGTGAAAAATGATGCTATCTCAGTTGCTAAGAAACTTTGTTATGACTTTATACCTCGATTTGGTGTTCCTTGTTATATATATTCAGACCGTGGAACACATTTTACAGCTCAGTTAATTGACTCACTGTGTACTCTGTTGGGCATCACTCTAAAATTTCACTGTCCATATAGACCACAGGCATCTGGAATTATAGAACGCATGAATCAAACACTGAAAACTAGACTAGCAAAAATTACTACTGAAACAGGCCTCATTTGGGTACAGGCCTTACCACTAGCTTTGCTCTCTATGAGAGCACAAGTACATCCTACTAAAGGTCTTTCTCCTCATGAAATTCTAATGGGTTGACCTATGCGAATGCCCATGACTCCACCACCACCCTTTTCTGAGTATGATCCCTTTGATCATGATGTTATTGTATACTGCACTTCTCTTGTTTCTTTCTTGCAGTGTTATCACCGCCAAGTAGCAGGTGCACAACATAACCCTGATCCTTTTACATCTTCTGAACTACAGCCAGGCGATTGGGTGTACGTCAAGCCTTTTTCCAGAAAAACAGCACTGCAACCTCATTGGAAAGGGCCTTACCTGGTTCTATTGACAACCTCTTCAGCAGTACAATTACAAGACTCACCAACCTGGATTCATATATCACACGTTAAGAAAGTCGTCCCTTCTGAAGATCAAACACCTCTACCTTTCAAGGCTCCAGAATCTCCACCTATCGCTTCCCGTACTCGCAGCCATACTGCTCCTGCACCTAACAATGTCTGACATTTCTTCAATTGGAACACTTCTCCATTCTCATACCATACCACCGAGACCACCATTTCCACTGAGGTACTATGCAACAATCTTGGTGGGTATTTTTGTTGTTCTTATATTTTTACTGTGGCCATTCCTATTTTCCGCTACAGTAAAACCTCATACAAAAAGAACTGCATGGCATTCACCATTCAATACCTACCAAGCCATAAAATATACTTATGCATCATCCCTTAATGTTTCAAATTGCTGGATCTGCACTGCCATTCCTACGGTTCATGGGGGATTGATGCTAAATATAGTTCCTTTAGGGATTAAAGAGACATGGACAAATCTGATCTATGACACATCAAGAGTTATTTCGAAACACAAAGTAGCATTACAGTTGTCTGTCCGTCAAAATGGAACTGTGTGTTTCCAGAAACTTGATAAAATCAGAGTAGGGTGGAGCCATTGCAACAAAACGGTGGTATATAACTGCACTGCATGGGGTTGTGTAACCGATTTCTCACCTATATCAAGAATTGTGAAAAACTCTATAGCTAACTTTTCCCATAAAATAGAAACTGTCTACTGGAAAATATTTGAAGGGCGGCAGAATGCTGAGAACCGCTTTAAGCCTATCAATATCACCATCAGAGTAGAGAACTGTTATTTTGTGTGTGGAAGAAAAGCATATAAATGGCTACCAGGAAACTGGTCTGGCAGCTGTTTCCTGGGGTACCTAGTTCCAGCTATCCGACATGTATCTACATTACCTAAGGGAAAAATTCGGAACATCAAGAGGTCAAGAAGCCTGCCAATCTGGTAGGTAAAGTTAATGCTTCCTGGATCTATCATCATGACCTGGCTCATGCTAGTACCAAAGGACTGCCCCATATGGACTTGGGTGATGATGTAATATCATGGGCTAGTATAATCCCGTCATACGGAGCAGTGAAATCAATTTGGGAACTGAGAAAGTTATCTAAACTGCTCAAAATCTTGAGCAATACTACATTTTCTGCCTTAGAACTAGTAACTGATGAACTGACTGCCATGAGGGCTGTAGTACTCCTAAACTGTATGGCCCTCGATTTCACCCTAGGGGCAAAAGGAGGAACATGCGCTTTAATCCAGGAGGAGTGCTGTACTTTTATTCCTGACAATCAGCATGAAATTGAGAGTCACCTTGAACTGATTCAGAGAATTTCCAAACTTTCAGAGGCCAAAGAGGCTGATAGCTCAACATGGGCTTGGTTAACCAACCTGTTCTCAGGTTGGGGTGGTGGACTGTTGAAGCTGATCTTGTTAATTGCAGTATTATCAATTATTGCTTTCATTGTCTTATTTCTAATCAAAGCACTGATCTTAAAATTGATATCTTCAAAAACTGTGAAAAAAGTGCCTAAATTTTATATGCCTGCACCTATGACTGTAGATAATGAAATAAAAATGTCTCTCAATGATGAAAAAACTAGTAGCATGGTTATGCTAGATCTGTGGTAAATGTATGACAGGTTAAATGATTATGCTTACACAGCATCAAATGAGGGATTGTAGAATATCAACAGCCAAAGCATGTGTTTCAAGCGAATTAAGTATGTGACAGTTTGTATAACCTGAGATGTACTGAGTGCTGTTAACTCTGAACTGTGAACAATGGAAAAATACTGAACAAGCTAGATTCTACCTGAAGGCAGGAAATGTGCCTTTTATGGAAGTGTATCCGATTTTCTCTTTTGCCTAGAGATATGATGATGTGAATTAAGTTATGTTTACGGGTAAACCTTTGATTGGTTAATTGCCCTGTGTAATAATCCAATTGGTCCGGTTTTACATTTTTCTACTGTCAGCAATATCACCAGTATATAAGCTGGTTTATTTCTTTGTTCTGGGAGTCTCCCTGGTACTTTCCATGAGGCTCCCGCACGTGTGTACTGTAGTTAATAAAAGCCACTGAAAGAGAGAAAGAAATGTACCTGTCTTCATTTTTAAAGTACTGTGAAATTTTACACCATGCACAGAGACTGCAGCAGAGCCAGTACCAAGGCTCCCAATATAAGGTGGAGGCCTGGGACCATCTCACCCATGACCTCACCAGTGCCACTGGCATACCCCGAACTGGTGAGCAGGTCAGACACCACTATGCCGACCTGAAGTGGCAGAAGGAGGACCTCTTGGAGGAGTGCCTCCAAGAGGCTAGAGCATCAGGGGATGTCCCAGCCATGTGTAAGTATCAGTCTACTACCTGTTTAATAATTGCCAGCTCAGGTATATCATGGATAGATATGGCTAAATATTCCTCTTATGTCCCTCACAGCTGCAATGGAGCGGCCGTGAATCAGGAGGCCCACATCTGTCACCTGGCGCGATTGCAATGTGAGGCAGGTTAGTAATACTCATCCTTTTAGTGCCATAGGAAATAAAAATAAAAGTAGTAGTAAAATAATTGCTAGTATAAAACCTGTATTGTTCAAGGCAAGAACTGCATACACTACAGAATATGGCAGGAAGAGTCTCATATTGTTAGTATGGCAATAAAAGTGTAATATCCTGACAAAACAGGTCTAACTGCTGGACTGTATGTGTATATTCTGGTATCATATGGTAATGTAGATTTGAAATCATGTAATTGTACTGCAGTATTAAGCATCATGCACCATAACGTGAATGTGTAGGAATGCCTGTATATGACAGGTGTAATCCCCAGAGGCCATTTAGTACAACTGACAGACAGATAGACAGTAAACAGGGGAAATTCAGACAACAAAACCAGAATAGCACATGCAACTGAGATGTGAACTGTTGCTTTATTAGCACACACAGCCACGGTTTGAATCCTGCCAGTGGTAGTAGTCTGCATACAGAATTATACACCACAACTGTACAGATATGTCCAGACTGTCTATTAAAGTGGCCCATATCTAATGCCATCAACCTGTCCCCCTGGGAAATCATTGGGATGATCCCAGACATATAAGCAGCAAACAGAAAATACAACTGATTGACACACATCTATGACAACAAACCTGGCACACTAGCAACTCCCCAATACCTTATGTGACTAAGAAGCCATGTATGTCCCATTTACACCCTAACCTGTTAAGCTGTGGTCAGAGTGTGTACAGTATCAGATAATATATTATATATATATATATATATATATATATATATATATATATATATATATATATATATATATATATATATATATATATAGATATATATATATATATATAGATATATAAAACACATACATCTAGATGTTAAAGTACATTTACTGTACTGTTGAATGATTGCGCTGGATGACATGTTTCTGGAGCCATTAGCTGCATGTGTATTTGTCATGGCTTAGTGGTAATTCATGTTTTCTATAGTGTTTTGGGTCCTGGGTTTGAGCCTTGCAGACATTGTTTACTTTGTTGCTGGGCAGAACACAGATCTTCTGGTTACAGTATCATACACTCAGTTGGGTTCTATATTGTTTAACCTGTGTAGCTTACCCCTGCACAAACCTGCGTACAACTGCTGTAAAGTGCCTTCATCACACTATATCCAATAGGTCGTGTTCTGCCCAGCAACAAAATACACAGCACCTGCAGGGCTTGAACCCAGGACACTGCACACCTTAGACAAGGTGATATACCACTAAGCCATGCCAGATACAAACCTATCAGATGTTTTCAGAAACATAGCATCCAGTCCAGTCATGCAACAGTGCAGAGAATGTATACCAACATCTAGATGTATGTCTGTGTACATATATAAATATCTACACAGATATCACACATATATATGTATATATATGTATATATATATATATATATATATATATATATATATATATATATATATATCTATATAGAGATCTATCTATATATATATATATATATCTGTATACAGATCTATCTATATACATATATATATATATATATATTTCTGACACTATATACATATATATCAATATATATGAACATATATACATGCAAATGCCTATATCGACACATATATGTGTCTACACCTATATGTCTACATATACACAGCAATTTACATATGTGTACGCAGATATATATCCATGTAGGTATATACAGACGTAGTTATATATATATATATATATGGAAAAAAGTTAGCAGCCCAATAAACTTTCATACACAAACCCAAAAAAAATGTTGTAGTCATTGAAAACTTCTTCTTTAAAAAAATTTAATGTCAAGCCAAGCCAAAGTAAAAATACAGAAGAAATAAAATTCAGTAGTAGTAAGTATCAAAACGTTAAAAAAGAAATAAATCACTATGACGGGCTTTCTCAAGATATCTTGTTACCATTCCCTTGCTTGCTTATATACAATGCTAGTAGTTCAATTATACAATTAAACAAATTCGTTTAACAATCTAAATAGATCAGTTAATGCATAGCATTGCTTTGGCATTTTTTATTATTAAAAAGCAACTACTAAGCGTGCTGAATTAAAATGAATTATCTGACAAGCTGTGTTGCAAGAACCTTTTTATCATAATATATTCTAAAACTCTGCTGATTATATTTATTAAACACTATTTTGCTGTAATTAGCTAGCTATTTCTTTCTAAACTAGGAGTGTTCCTGAGCCCAATATCCATATCGAAATGCAAATCCCAACTGAATGTCTTAACAAAAATTTCGTGCTGTTTCTTATATCTGGCACGGATATTATTAAAAAGCAACTAATAAGCGTATTCAGTTAGAATGAATTATCTATCTCACTGTATTATAAAAACATTTTTTATCATAATATGTTCTGACACTCCGCTGAATATATCTGTGGAACACTTTGTAGTGCTTTACACTGTAATTAGCTAGCTTATTCCTTTCTAAACTAGGAATGTTAAAAAGCCCAATGTCCTTATTAAAATGTAAATCACAACTGGATATCATAACAAAAAATTTTGCGCTGTTTCTTGCAACACAGCTTGTCAGATAATTCATTTTAATTCAGCACGCTTAGTAGTTGCTTTTTAATAATAAAAAATGCCAAAGCAATGCTATGCATTAACTGATCTATTTAGATTGTTAAACGAATTTGTTTAATTGTATAATTGAACTACTAGCATTGTATATAAGCAAGCAAGGGAATGGTAACAAGATATCTTGAGAAAGCCGGTGAAAGCGCTTGATTTATTTCTTTTTTAACGTTGGATTCTACTTCTACTGAATGTTATTTCTTCCATGTATTTTAACTTTGGCTTGACATTAAAAGTATTTTACTAAAGGAGAAGTTTTCAATGACTACAACATTTTTGGGATTCGTATGAAGAAGTTTATTGGCTACTTGTGCTTCTGCTAACTTTTTTAGCTGTTTTTGGGACATTGTGCGTGTTTTTTATATATATATATATATATATATATATATATATATATATATATATATATATATGTTAGCAGATATATATATATATATATATATATATATATATATATATATATATATATATATATATATATATATATATATATATATATATATATATATATATATATATATATATATATATATATATATATATATATATATATAAACCATGTGTAGTGGTGCTGTGGTAGCGTTGTCACCTCACAGCAAGACGTTGTCACGTTCAATTCTCAGCTAGAGCATCTTCTGTGTGGAGGCATGCGTGAATGGGCATGTCTTCGTTGAAGGTTGCGCGTCAGGGCTGGTAACTCAGCATGTAAAAATCCACTACCGAACATTAGCGGACCGGAGTTCTGCTGTGGCGACCCCTAACCGGGATTAGCCGAAAGACACAACAACAACAACAACAACACACACACACACACACACACATATATATATATATATATATATATATATATATATATATATATATATATATATATAGGTATATATAGCCATACATCTACAGATAGCAATGACAGATTAACAAATGACACATATGTCCTCATGCACCGTTATTGGGGTTGAGAGGCCCCACACACTATATGTCTTGTACGAATAGGCATTCCCCCCCAGCCAAACACGTTCACCCTGCAATGCACTACCAAGTGTTGCAGATCCCATAACCAGAACCATGAGCACATGGTGTTACCAGGACTACATCCCACCTGTATGATGTCAGGCTGGTATTGGTAACATATCATGCAGTACAGTCTGGCTCCCATGGGGACTGTAATATGTGGAAGCCATCAACATCCCCAGATACAGATACACAGACACATATATGCATATACAGGTTTACATATCTATATATATATATATATATATATATATATATATATATATATATATATATATATAGACACATAAACATGTGACTACTCTTACACACGCAGTTATATGTACAGTAAGATACATAAGTAGAAGGTGCACACAATATGGAACAGCCACTATGCCTACAGTTAACCCCTGAATGATTGGACACTGTATGGGCCACCCATACAAATGACAATCGTTGCCTGTAACATATACCCACAGAGAGGCCATAGGTAAAACCCCACCCACAGGTTTGCAGACATGGAAACCTTTAATTGTGTACTATTACAGTTCTATATGCCATGTCATATAGCTGTTAAGACACTGACAACTATATAAACAGAGTAATGCAACTGTGACCCAGTAACAGTAATACAGTAGTCTGGAAAGGTTCACAGCTGTTGCTGTCCAGGCCAAGCCATTCACATTGTACAATAGGGAAGACAAACTGAGCCACACAGTACCTAACAATCAACAACATGTAATGCAGGTGTATAGATCAGCAGCCTCTATCTACACACTGTACAAACTCAGTAGGTGGTAAAGACGTCATCTGACCACATGGATTGTAACTGCTGCATAACATGGCATAACTGACACAATTACGAGCACACTGACAAACAGAACAGTTTGTATGACAGGGGGCAGTAGTCCTGCATTAACCAGATCCATGTCAGTAATGTATATATAGGTGAAGTATATGGTACTGTACATCCAGATACCTTAAAGCAGCTCATCCCTGATACCCCTACATTTTGTAGCAGCCTAGGTCATTTATGGTGCTCCCCCCTAGACTCAGTAATACAGGGCCATATACCACTGTTACATACACTGGCCTCTGGAGTGCATAAGGGCACACATGTATTGTGTAGGTGACGCCCACACATATATGGCCCCAGCCCCACCGTATACAACAGCAGTGGACTGATGGCAGCAATGGCAGTGTGATATACTCACATCCCACTACAGAACAACCACCAACATCATAACATATGTGCAAAGCTTGGTATGTAGGTGATGGACAGAGGCTGGAATACAGGCACATATGTGGACAACTGTTGCCATACACTAAGCAAGGTGCTGGTGTTACAGGATAGTTTGTAACATACCCTTAGTCAGGGAACTGAGGTTAGAAACAGTCATGGATGTAGCCATGTACCAATAACACTCAATACACACACTGCCAGTGTAATATCTGACACAGGACCTGTCTGGTGGACAGACAAGACATGATAGTCATAGCTCTGGCCAGCATAAGGATAGGCCCACAGTTGTGTGCTATGCAGATGGACTGCATTCCAAAGTAAACTAGTATGTACACTCACACTCTGTAACACCAGTTCTATACAAAGCATAACACAACTCTACTCGCAGTCTGTTGGTAGTTCCTGATCCTCCTATAAATATGTGGCTGCCCTGAGTGTGCCGGTTCTCCTGTAAGAGGTATTGCTACCTGCTGTATGTAACACTGATGCCCACACATAGGAATGATGTCCATCACACAGGAAATGTAAAGGGACCACGCCCACATGATGTAGGGATTTATAGTGGGTGGTTGCCATAACAGTGGTAATTGGAAGTACTACACTTGTGTAATCATATATATATATATATATATATGGCTATCTGGATAAGCATATGTACATATATTTCCACCACATGTCCTGGACATGGAGTGTAGCCCTACCCCATCTCCTATAGTCCCAAAGTCATAGTGCAAGGCGATGTCAGGTATGTATAGCAGGTATATTAGTAGACTATTGCTACTGTCATTAGGATTGTCTTCACAGACATGGTGTGTGTGGGAGGTCACATCTGCTACTGACAGACATCCTAAGGACATCATTGTAAAGTACCGCTGCTGGCATGTAATGCCCCTGTACAGTCCAGAGGTATACACATAAGCCCTTAGTGCAAAACATGTGTACCATGCCTGACAATATGGATGTAGACAGCCATGTAGATGGGTATAACACATAACGACTGGTATACATTTGCCACCATAGGTTATGCAGTCACACACCCCTGTCTGGCCTGGCACATAATGACCACTGGTACAGGGGTGCCATGGCCACATACTACCCACTAGATATTGACATACATCTGTACAGCATCCCACTGCTCTGTCTGACATACATGACTTTTAAGGGAGGCCTGGAAGCAGTACATCTGGTAAGTATCTGCACATGACATATCACTGGGTAAGTACACTAGGCTGCTAGGCATGTAACAATTCACTGTGCAGGCTGCAGGCAGACTGGCTCAATACTGTCCTACATCTTCTGAGGGGGAATGCACATGTACTTGCATATAGAACATGCTCAACAGGCATGTCACAGCACAGGGTAAGATACACCTGTATGAAAGTGAATAACCACAACCAATGTGAACATAGCCACAGCCACATATGGTAAGCATAATATTACAGTATATGGACTATCTGTTCTACACCATCCTCATATGTGCAACTCACAGACTGACCCTACATATAGTGGGCTGCTACACAGTTTGATCTGATGGCTGTCTGTGCTATGGGACATGTGTGTGTATGGCCCTACAAACATGTACGCCAATATGGTACCATACAGTGGGGCAGCATGTAACATCAGATAGATGGGGAACTAGAACAATGACATCTACCACAGTCTGTACACAGGCTAAAGTACATATTAACAATACACACACTGTCGACATTCACCATAAGTACACAGACCTCAATACTGTACAAACATCCACAGAATGTCCAAGTTATGTCATGAAATATAACCCCTACTGTACATAACATGTGTAGCAGTCTGATATATCACTGGCTTGTTATCAGATATGATGACACTAATTATGGTGTACAGCTCATATGCACCACTTCATGCACAACATATGTACAAAAGTTGACAGAGATGTGGCTGGAAGCACCAACACAGGGCCAATATTGACATGTTGCTGTGATAACCTCATACATTTACTGTTGTAATGGGGTTTGTTGCAACATATATCCTATGAAGGATATGAAGTCAGTAACTGTCACAGCTTTCACAATCTACAGACTGCAATCCTCGCACTACCATCTGCAGTCCACAGATAGATGCTCCATGGGTAACACATAAAACCAAAGGCACAACACTGCCCAGTCTGCAGATGACCCTTCAGATGGGGATTCCTCATAAACATGGAACAAACTTGGCGGGTATTGAGACATGTAGGGCAGCCATATCCACACACACACTGTTAAACCAACATTACTCCAAATGCAGTGTAGCAGCACTTACAGTCTGTAGTCAAGTCAGGCACATCCCCCTCCTGTTTGTTGCCCTGTTTCCACAGTGTATGTTGTTAGAGGTAAATCTGTAATCTATCTGAGATACTGTTTGCCAAACAACATATCTAGTTCCTGCTCACAGTGAATGAAAAGGGCTAATACCACCATGATGTTCCTAAATATTGGAGTGTGTTTCCATGCAAATGGCTATGGGAATGTTACCACAGCTGTTCCACATGCAATCAGCTAGGGGAGGGCTGCAATTTGTGCAGAGATCATCAGCTGATCATGAGCATCACTTAAAATACACATGCTGCTGCCTACGCAAAGCAGGTGTATGTCTCCACATCCACCAGAGAGGGAGTGGGAGAGGCAGACAGAGGCAATGACATGTCAGGGAGGGGTGGAAGAGTAAAACTGAAGCATGTTTGTGTCACACACCTACCAGCACAGGGTATCAAACCCATTACGACTATGTAGTGCTATCACAGTTCTATGCAGTTATTGGATGCGCCACATAGGTTACCTGTTGTGCAGCACTCAGAACATGTGATGATGAGAGACATCTGCAACAGGGATATGGTAGCTAGACAGTAGGTGACGTACACTTGCCTGTCCGCATGAACAGGTGCCAGTGTCAACACAGTCACACTCTCACAGGGATGCACACACATTGACATACCTGGCAGGGCCAGGAGTACAACTGATCAGTAGTGGGCTTACCACAACACATCACTGTGCAGGTATCACATGCACCAAAAGGGTCATATGGAGGTTGTATGAGCAAAGGATATGAGGAAGTGTCTGACATCAGACATCATGTTTCAGTATGCCCATGGGGGTTGTAGTGAATGTGGATGTGAACATATGCGCCATACAACATGCACACAAACACAAAGTGCCAGTACTGACATGCATGGGAGCATGTCTGCACAGGTGTGTGATGGTCGACTGTGCCAGCAGGCTATACAAGGGTAGGCAATGGGTATACATTGGCATCAGGCCACATGACAATGGTATGCATTGTGGCTCAGGGCTGTAGTTTCTGCATTTGTCCACACAGGTGGGTATTGTATCCCCCATCCTGTCACCTGGGTGACTATTGTGTGTGGCCAATGCTGTGCATAACTTGCCATGTATGTGTTCCTTAGTCCATGACATGGGCGGTGTGTGGGATGCGCACACCTCCCACATGCATGTACAGTGACATGTTTAACTGTACCTAGGGTGTCTGGCCCATGTTGTGAACACAGATTATCATTAGATGTGCCAGTCTTGCCCACCTGTGGCGGGAACTGATAATGGGCAGCAGGTTTACCCTGCACCTACATTGATAGCATGCTAACAGCATTCCCTGGTTTCAGTGGCATCTGTCCATACAGGGCATGTTGTTAGACATGGTATGTCCATTGTGGGTCACATGTGATGGCACCACAGGTGGTGTAGGTGTCCATTGGGGAACGTGGGGGAGGTGCACTGTCTGCATGTACCTGCATATTGGACAGATGGACAGGGTGACATGCCCTCTGTAGCCCACTACTATCACTCCATAGTTACTATCAGTGGCCAATATGCAGTGTACTACCCACATATTGGCTGTTGCCTAGGTATATGTGTGTATATGAGACATGGGCTGAGAGTGCGCTCTGGGTAATACTGGGGTTGCTAACTGTGATTGCCTTGATGTCACATGTATGGGTATGACTTTGCACCCCAGCCTCTCAGCTATTTCACATCTGTTATCCCTGGACAGTGGACATTGTGCTATATAGTAGGGCCACCATATAAGAAATATGCAAAACACACTTCACATTGGTCACAGGTGTCACACACTCAGAGCTACGAGTTACAAACACACACTTGTCATGTCTGGGAGTAGAACCCCTACCGATCTAGTTTATTACACTGCAGCACTATGTAGTTATAGTATGCACCATGGACATTACTGCAGTACTCCTTCCCCAAAGGTGTATTTCACAATGAATGACATCAGCAGGATTGCTGAAGTAGTGCATTTGAAATGTACTGTGAGTGACTAGCCTAAAATGCATTGCTCCCTACACAGACAGTGACACACACACAAAACATCCACAACCAACATGTGTGGGTATAGAAACCCTAACAGAGATCTATATCACACTACAGCATGGAGCTGTTATAGGATGCACTACGAGGATTACTAGAGAACTCCTCCCCCAAAGGTGTATTTCAAAATGAATGACATCAGCAGGATTGCCAAAGTAGGGCATTTGAAATGTACTGCGAGTGACTAGCCTAAAATGCATTGCTCCCTACACAGACAGTGACACACACACAAAACATCCACAACCAACATGTGAGGGTATGGAACCCCTAACAGAGGTCTATATCACACTACAGCATGGAGTTGTTATAGGACACACCATGGGATTACTAGCGAACTTCTTCCCCAAAGGTGTATTTCACAATGAATGACAGAAGCAGGATTGCCAAAATAGGCCATTTGCAATGTATTGAGTGTGACTAGCCTATAATGCATTGTTCTGTACACAGACATTGAAACACATACAAAACATCCAAACTGCCATTGGTGGGGATGGAACCCTACCACAGTTCTAAATCACACTACAGCAGTACGCAGTTATAGGATGCACTACAGAGATTACTGGGCTACAACCTTCCCAGAGGTGTATTTCTAGGTGGGTGACATCAGCAGCCTTGCCAAAGTTGAGTATATGAATTGTAAGGAGTGTGAGTATCCTAAAAAGCATTGCTCTCTACCCAGACAGGGTCAGACAGACACACTTGCCATGTCTGGGATTAGAACACCTACCTATCGACTTTGTCACACTACAGCAGTACACAGTTACAGGATGCACTACAGAGATTACTGGGTAACAGCCTTCCTAGAGGTGTATTTCTAGGTAGGTGACTTCAGCAGCCTTGCCAAAGTTGAATATATGAATTGTAAGGAGTGTGAGTACTCTAAAAAGCATTGGTCTTTACACAGTCAGATACACACACACACAGACACACACACACACACACACACACACACACACACACACACACACACACACACACACACACACACACACACACACACACACACACACACACACACACACACACACACACACAGTTGCCAAGTCTGGGGTTAGAACTCCTACCTAACTACTTTATCACACTACAGGAGTATGCAGTTACAGGATGCACTATGGAGATTACTGGGCTATAACTTTCACAGAGGTGTATTTCTAGGTTAGTGACATCAGCAGCCTTGCCAAAGTTGAGTATATGAATTGTAAGGAGTGTGAGTAGCCTAAAAAGAATTGCTCTCTACACAATCAGAGACAAACAGACATGCACATATAGACTCACACACACACACTTGCCAAGTCTATGGTTAGATCTCCTACCTAGCTACTTTATCACACTACAGCAGGATGCAGTTACAGGATGCACTATGGAGATAATTAGGCTGCAACCTTCCCAGAGGTGTATTCCTAGGTAGGTGACATCAGCAGCCTTGCCAAAGTTGAGTATATGAATTGTAAGGAGTGTGAGTAACCTAAAAAGCATTGCTCTCTACACAGTCAGAGACAAACAGGCATGCAGACAAACACACACTCACCAAGTCTGAGGTTAGAACTCCTACCTAACTAGTTTATCACACTACAGCAGTATGCAGTTATGGGAAGCACCACGGAGATTACTGGGCTACAACTCTCCCAAAGGTGTATTTCACATTGGATGACCTCAGGAGGCTTGTCATAGTAGGGCTATGGGGAGGGTGGTGTGTGCATGGGCCATAACCCATTCATCTAGGGGGTGACACACCACATGCGTGCACACATGGGGTCATATGTCACAGGTACGTGTATACAGCTACTAGATGACTACTTCCTTGTACAGTCATGTTACACAGCTGGCACGTGCACCACATAGTCTGTAATGCTGACAGATACTGGTGGCTAGTATCTGCAGTGAGTGACATATGCACCTCATGTGTTTGGGGCCCTTTGTCTGTGTGCAGGTGGGACAGATCTGGATAGCTCCTTGTCACGGTCACCCTCTTCCACACATCTATGTCCATCTACCTTTGGCTTATTATAGTGTGTTGTCCTTACATATATGTCTGTATTCCTATCCACTGTGTGTGCAAGGCATGAGTGGTGCATACTGACAAGTGTCTGCACTAACAACTGCAACTGCCAGATATGTCTGGTCCACTGGTGTTTGCAGACATGGCCTTCATGTGTTTAAGTGTGTGAGCATGCCCAGTATGGCCATCTGTATTGCATGTGTGGATCAAGAGTTTGTACTGCACTGCTGACCTTTGTGTTGCACACCGACAGATAGCATGCTGTCTCTGCAGGGTATCCATCGATCATTTGGCATTGACTGTTGCTACATTTCTGCATAGTGGGGGGCACCTGACTGTTTCTACATTTCTACACAGGTTTTGGGGGGGCACACCTGACTGTTACTATATTTCTATGTAAGATGGGGGGCAAAGCTGACTATTTCTACATTTCTACACAGGATTGGGGGCACACCTGACTGTTACTATATTTCTATGTAGGATGGGGGGTACACCTGACTATTTCTACATTTCTAAACAGGATTGGGGGGGCACATCTGACTGTTCCTATATGTCTATGTAGAATGGGGGGTTGCCTGACACTTGTACACATTTGCTAGGAATGTACTGGTATGTCAGGTACTCCATTTCAGTCTGTAGTCTTACCTATCGTGCTGGCTAGAGGCATACCAGTGTACTACAGATCTTAGCTTTTAATTACCTACATATTAGTTTCTGACTTCCTAACCTTCACAACTGACATCCCACTGCCTGGCCTGCTGTAGTCTGTCTGTGTAGGCCTGGGGGGAGGTTACCTAGAAGCCTCATTTAGAGGTCATAGTACAGCATTTGTTTGTGTTTGTCTACACCTGTCCTGCTGACTGTTGTTGGGTATGTGACCACCCCCAACTGGCATGTGTGAGTCACTTACCTTATGGGTGTCCCAGTATTGAGGGTGGTGCTGCAGGGCTGCCTATGTTAGATGTACATAGTACACTCCCTACATATGGTTAGGCACAGGTAGTGTAATGTTTGGAATCCCTTTTACTGTATGTGAGAGTCAGAGAGAGGTGTTATTCCCTGGGTCCCTCCAATGTCAGTGTATGTGCTATGCATTGCCTCTTTGCCAAGGCCAGGGCAAACTGGGCATGCATCCTTCTGCCTACTGGGGCAGGTTCAGGTTGTTCTTCTTCCTCTGAGTGACTCTGTGCCTGTGCAGGCCTTGGCAATGGTGGGGGGGGCTGTGTAGCCCAGCCCCGTGCTGTTCCTGCTGCAGCTGTTTCCGCAGGATCATATTATGTAACATGGCACATACAAGGACAATTTGGGTACATGTAGCTGGTGAGTACTGCAAGGCTACACCGAATGTGTTCAGGCACTGGAACTGCGACTTGAGCATCCCAAACACACACTCTATTATGATTCTTGTTTGTGCGTGTGCCTCATTATGCGCATGATGTCACCTAACTCCTAGGCTTGCACACAGCTATTCATACTCTTACACTGTTGGGACCTGACTCACATGCTGGGGAAAACTGGGATTCACTAACCTTCCCCTCATTTGCATAGGATTGCCTGCTAATGCATAGTTACATGTGTCCACTGAGCCTCCCCCCCTTAGCAAGGACTACTCACTGGCCAGGTTGTCTTCTGCCTGCCCTTGACTTGCATGACAGAATACTGATTTTAGTTAGAATGCTTATTCTAGGTTTATTTTATTATTTTCCACCCGATCCTGTTTGTGCACCACGGCCCTATGCTTAAACAGAAGCGATCGGCTAAAAAAAATAAAGTTGATTTTTTTATTTTTTGTATTGTTTGCAATGCCAGTGGCCTTATGCTTGGCCATTGGCATGCTTCCTGAATGAAATGCAGCCTTTATTTGGAGCTGTCATAGCTCTGTTTTGGTTTTTGCAGAAATGTACTTGGTTACTAATCGAGTACATTTCTGCAGATAGCACTAGTCTTGCACGGACTGTTGCAAGCTTCCTGGATTGCAAAATCACCTAATTTGCATGGATTTCACCTGCAAATGTGGTGATTTGCATACCAGGGCTTAGTCCATGCAAGAGTAGTGCAGGAGCGCTCGTGCATGCCCTTGCAGGCTGTTCCTGGATTGCACGGCAGACATATTGCCTGCTTGAGCTCCTGAACCGATCTTGCACTCCGTGCGAGCTTTTGAGAATCCGGGGGTTAGTTTTTGATGCATTTATCAGTTTATTATTCTTCTGTGCCCAGATGGTCAATTTAGTCAAGTTCTTTTGCAGACATCAAAGTCAAATATAAAATACACACACCAGTAAGTACAAAAGGAAGAACAGTACTAGACAGACCACTCAGCAGCTGCTTGGAAACACACTTTAATCCAAAGAATAATAAAATCCACACTGGTAAATAAGTCCACACCAATAACCTCCACACTGATTAAGCGCTTTCGTTGGTAACACCAGCTTCATCAGAATGAACATTACACAATAAAAGATACTTAAATATCCTCCCCCACACAGATGCCCTGATGTCACATCCTGCTATTAAAGATTAAACCACATTGCCAGTAGTAAAAATCTGTTTGACCAACTGTTATAATCTTAATGAATAGTACACTAGATAAAAACAATATTGTCGTATTAAAAACATTTGAAAAAAATTGAAAAATGGAAATATATATATATATATATATATATATATATATATATATAAAAGTAATCACATAAGTGTAAATATAAATATATATATATATATATATATATATATATATATATATATATTTTTTTTTTTATATACTAATAAGCTCATTAAGGCCAGGATATGAGCCTCTGTTCAACTTAACTTGCCATTTTAACTCCAATAGCTCTAATTAATCATCTTCAGGACCACCCCCTAGGTCCTAAATCCACATGGTCAATGGCAAAAAACCTAAAAAATGTGTAGGAAATTGTTCTACATGGTTATATAATGCATTTCCTTGATTCTTACTTTTAATGTCATAGCAGTGCTCATATATTCTCTGCTTAAAAGCCCTTTTTGTTTTGCCCACATAAAATACATTGCAAAGCCAGCACTTAGCAATATATACTAACTTTTTCGAATAACAAGAAAATTTCTTGCTAGGGTAAATTTGGCCAAAATTCTTCATATAAATAAAATCCCCCTCCATAACAAAAGGACATTGTCCACACCTGCCACATTTAAGGCATCCACTAGATTTATTCTCCCTCTTCTGCCTTTCTAAGAGTGTTTTAAAATTATGATCTTTCTCATAGACAATTACCGGTTTGTCCAGTAATATTTTACAAACATCTTGATCCGATAACAGAATTGGCCAAAATTTTACCAATATATTTTTGATGTCATAAAAATTCAAGAAAAAGAGTAAAATACAGACTCTTGTATAGCTATTATTATATAGTTTGTCTCTAACCCACTCACTGTTAATTCCACTACCACTAAATAAGGTTTTAACTATTACCCCATTCCGTCTTTTTACAACTATCTCAATTTTAATTTCTTGTAAGAAATTAGTAGGATATCCCCTTCTTTTGAACATATTAATAAGTTTATCACATTCTACTTGGAAGTCACCTTCATCTGACACCATTCTAGCAATTCTAGTAAACTGGCCCTTAACTAGGGATTTTTTCTGGTGAATCGGGTGCCAACTCCCAAAATGTAGTAGTGTATTAGAATATGTGGGTTTCCTGTACAAGTTAGAGATAAAGGTTTAGTCTGAATAATCCGTAACTAAAGTGACATCCAAAAAATTCAATCTGTCTAGGTCAGAGTTTAAAGTAAATTCTAGGAATTCTGTAGTATTGTTAAAGTATTGAAAAAACTCATCTAGTTTATCCTTCCCACCTTTCCACAAAAGGGCTATATCGTCCAAGTATCAACCATACAGGACCCAATGGTCCTTGTAACATGAGTTCATAATAAATTCCTCCTCCCAGTGTGCCAAAACCAAGTTAGCAAACACTGGGGCACAACATGCTCCCATGGCCACCCCTTGAGACTGTTTAAAGAGGTGCCCATCGAAGCTCAGAAAATTATTTTCTAATACAAGTTCCATACATGTCTTGATGGCATGATTGATGTCAAAATCCAAATCCAAATGCCTATAAAGATATTCATAAAACCTGTCCAGTCCCTCCTCATGTGGGATTACTGAAAATAGGTCTTTGATATCCAAGGTAATCATAATAAGATCATCAACATATATATCTGGATGTAGTTTACCTAGAAAATCTCATGAATCCTTGATAATCCATGGGGTGTTCTCCGCTATTCCTTTCAGTGGATGGTCCACATATTTGGCCAAAGCATACGATTTTGATGCTTTGGCATCCACTATGGGACGTAAGGGGGGATTCTGGATGGATTTATGTATCTTTGGGATGCCAAAGATGGTGGGAGTTCTAGGAGTCTTACAATCCAAATAATCATGTATTTCAATACTAATCTGTCGGTTAACTAACAATTCCTCAATAGTCAGATCGATGTTCCTATAAGCTAGATTCATTAAATTAATAGACACTTCACAATAAGTGTTAGTGTACAATAAATCATGCATTTTACTGTTGTAGTCCAAATTATTCATAATTACCAGCCCTCCCCCTTATTGGGTTTCATAAGTCTGATATTGTTGTTACTAATAATGTCTTGTAACAAGAGTCACTCTTTTTCACCCAAGTTAGCATAGCCCCTACAGTTATTATTAGGAATAATTTTCCTAAATTCATTTTCACATAGTGTCTCATAAATGTCTAGTAGAGGGTGAACAGGTGGAATAAAAGTGCTTGGTCTATGCAACTGGTGGACATTATCAAAATTACTAATATTATCAAAAAACAACCCTAAGTTTAATTTCCTAATGTACATTTTAAGGTTCAAAATACTGTTCACAATATTAGCAGGTCTCCCCAGAACAAAATTCAACCCTTTTGAAAACAAATTAGCCCAGTCTGTGTCAACATTAACTTGACTAAAATTGTAAATGGTATAATCAGCATCGACATTCTGAACAATCTGTAAAACTTGTTCAGCTGGTTCATTTATATCCGGTAATTTATTTACCAGTGTGAATTTTATTATTCTCTGGATTAAAGTGTGTTTCCAAGCAGCTGCTGAGTGGTCTGTCAAGTACTGTTCTTCCTTTTGCAGACATGCCTTGTCTGTTACACATGTAATCAGTTTACCCAATTTCAGGTCATCTGCATATAGACTGTAGAACACCATAGATGAAAAAATTAAGTCTGAAAGATACAGTCTAAACAAGTAAGTGCCTAGGATAGAGCCCTGTGGGACACCCTGACTGTAACCAAGAATTTCACCTGTCCAATTGCTGTATAATACTTGCCATGTCCTATTTGTAAACCATGCATCTATCCATCTGATCAAGAGTACATCAATACCTAGTTGTTCTAATTTATTGATCAGTGTTGTGTGTATGACCCTGTCAAATGCTGAAGTTGAATCTATATAAATTACATCACAGCACACATCTTCATTCATAGCTATTATATTGTTATAGAACATCATGTTATAGGTGGTAATAGATCTATTTTCAACATGTGCATACTGACAAATGGTTTCAAGCCCCAACTTATCCAAGTCTGACAATAACTTAGCCAATATTACCTTCTCCATTATTTTTCCACAACATGAAAGTAGACTTAAGGGTCTATATGACTCTGGGTTTCTCCTACCCCCTTTCCCTTAAAGACAGGTTTAATAAGCGCATGTCTTCAATCTTGAGGAATCTCCCCATATTTATGTGACCTAGTAAATAATAAATATAATGGTACTGTAAATTCTTGCTGAAGTGTTCTTACATCATTATTACTAATTCCGTCCCTTTCCTGTGCTTTGTTTGGATCCAGTTTGCATAGCTCTTTTTCAATATAATCTAATTTGATTCCAGTTTTTGCAGTAACCTGGATGTCACTAGAACAACTTATCACCGCCTGTGTGGACCCAAACTGTTTTGCATAAGATTTTGTAAATATATCTATAAGCTGTTGTGTCTGAGAATACATTTTAGAATCTACACACAGTTATCGATTTGTATGTCTTTACTTCTTCCACATCTTATGTATTTATAAAAAGGTTTCCTATTTTGCTCAATATCTTTATATAAATTTACTTTACATTTTCTTGATCTTGCCTCACACTATGCTTAATTTGTTTGTCCTGCTTTATTTCAGTTTTCCAAGTTCTAGTTCGGCCTCTCTTCAATTTCTTATTTTTTTGTCTCTCACCTTAATCAGGTATCTTGTATTTCTGGAAATATATCTCCCTGAACTTGTATCCCTAGATCCTGATGTTAAACATTTTTTGACCTTGTGAACTCAAACACTTTCTCTTTCAAATCTTTACATATTCCATTTGCAGTTTTTTTCCACTGAAAACATCACTCCCCAATTAGTTTTACATAATGACTGTTTTGCTTCCATAAAATCTGTAATTAATCTTCTGTGCATTAGTTTAGATTTCAGTTTGGCAGAATTAGCTAGCAACAAATTAATCTTTATAACCCCATGATCACTCCACATCAATGGTGGTAAAACTTGACTTGAAATAACAGTAATATTCTTTAGGAATACAAACAATGTTTAGTATGTTCCATTCCATGGTAGTTTTCTTTTTACAATCTGAAGCAATTGCTGTTCTTGAACATATGTTGTGAATAATTAATTACTAATGTTGTTGAATCAATATTACTCCGATCTATTTCTGGTAAATTTAAGCCCTTAGCTAATACTATTCTTCCGTCTTGTGTTTCATGCAAGACATGTATGAATTCCTCTAGGTCATCAGCCCTTGACTATGATGGTCTATCTCCGCCAACAACTATTATATGTTCCATGGTTGTTTTTATTGTCACAGTTACACAATCTGTAGTACTTGATGTTATCACCGAACATGTAATAAATCACAGTTCTCATAACTATGTTAATTCCTATCATAACACTGCCACCTGATTTTTATTAGAATGTATGTTACAGTAAAACATTTATGCCCTGACAGAACTGGTTTCCAATCATTGGTCTTTAACCATGTTTCACAAACAGTAACAACATCAATCTTGGGAAACAGAAAATTTTCCAATAAAAAAATGTTGCTATCTATAATCTGTTACATTTTGACCTGGCAAAAATCCTGCCTAATTTTTGTCAAATATTGCAAAATATCTACAGCAAAAATTATCTTCTCTGATCTTGACAAATGCACACCATCCTGTCTGAACCCATGTGTGGCCAAAACTAGTCTTAAATGCTCTACACCATTTCATTTTTTTAAATGAGACATTTTTTTTAATGTAGGTATTTACCCCAAAAATATTTTCATTCACGGTGACCTGACTATCCTTTCTATTGGATATTTGTGAAAAATATGTCCCAACACCAGTACAAGCTATACTATCTAAGAGGGCTCTAAGTTCCCTACTAAAAGTCATTTGTACTGACATAAATTAAAACAGATCCATACTTCCTTACATTAAGGCATTCCAAAACTTGCCTCACGTCTTCTATTTTTTGCGCCTGCCAAGCTTAACACTATTTGAGGTTATTTATCTTCTCTGGAAATGTAAGTGTCAGTTCCTCTAATAATAGAATCTCCAATTACAAGAATATTTTTTCTGACCAGATCTGAAGACTCTTCAGTTTCTAATACAGTAGTATCTTCTCTATCGGTTGTTACAAGGAAATGATCTTCATCACCACTAGTCTTATTAATCTGACTATTTTCATTGTGTATTAAATTTGTAAGCTTGCAATTCTCATCCAGCTGGTTTTGTATATCCACAGCTTGAGCCATGTAGTCAACATCTGTCTTTCTCTTTTTTTTCTTACAGTAGTGTTCTTCAATCCTTCCATAGTAAGTCTTGATTTCTTCATTTTCACCTGACCCTTGCCTCTTTTTTCTGCCATCTCTTTTGAAAAAATCATGACTTTTTCTGTAGACTGAAGGTTTTCTGATAAAAATTACCATTCCATGTAATTTATGTGTTACATAACAAAACAGTGTCCTTTTTAGTATGTATTATCTTGAATTTATAGGTATTTATCAGTTTATATCAGTATTTTTCTTTATTGTTATTTGTTGTGAACTTCTTCCTTTCTTTCTTTTTTGTTTCTTTCTAAACACTGAGAATCATCAAATTGATGAAAACTTGCATCCAGAATTCCACAGTTGTCAGGGCCATCGTCTTGTTTCATAGGGGATGAATGATCCTTATAAACAATAGACATATCATTATCTAAATGTGTTCTATTTGCACTTTGCGTAACATTATTTATTTCACCAGTCCAGTCATTATATATGTAACAACAGGTCTCCAAGCCATGGCAATTGCACAAGTGCAACCATCATCAGTAAGTCTAGATTTGATTCTAATAATGGTGAGCAAATCATCCACCTTTTTACAAGGAACACGGATCACCAATGTTATTGGGTGTTACCTTTAAATATGCATAGCATTTGTTACTCTACAACATATTTGTGCTTTAGCAAATCATTAACCACGTACTCATTTAGGGAATCCATATTCAGCCTCAAACAAATAAAAAGAAATCATAAAAGAATAATAAAACCAGTAGCCACAGAATTCAGAGTTAAATCAAATTTTATGAGAAAAATCACACAAGCAATGTACAACTAAATATTAAAGTACAGTAAAGTTGCTGTTTTGACTATACAAGTTCTGAAAGTCAGGCAAAAGCCAGTCACTATCGCTCGCAGTCACACTTCTTTTTAACAGTAAAGATCAATAAAGGATTGTTTAGATAAGCTCTGGATTGTCCTCTCTACAGTCTGTGTGATTTTATAGCTGATAACGCCCCTTGGGATGGCTAGAGCTTGCCTGCCTAAAACCTATCCCTTTCTAACAAAAGATAGTGAAAATTAAAGGTAAAAATAATATAAATCAAAGTAATCCTCTTGTCTACAAGCTATCCCTTCCTTCCTACAGACAGTGAAAAACAGTGGTAAAAATAGACTGTATAACTATGCCTTTCTCAATCTAAATTCACTAACACCTCTGTATGTTAGCAGATAGTAATGGCCCAAAAGCACCTCTCAATTTAATAATACATTACTACTAATGTATGCTGTTCTACCTCTTCAGCTGACACTTTCTACGATTTTCCCATCTAATGTCCTTCCGTAATATTCCCATCTCCCTAATAATAAACTCCCTCTCCATGTCCTTAGGTTTTCCTCCTGCTCATCTCATTCTATTCCTCTGTCTATTTTGGCAGCAGAATCCTCTTATTATTTTTCAGCTCCATATATCATTAGAAATGTAGCCAAAATTTTCAGTAACTATGTATTAGTTTGCCTGACATAGGTTACCACGTTTGCAGTGTGTCTTGCTATTTGCAATACCTATTGGATTTTTTATATTTATGTAAATGTATTTCATTCTATATTTTTATCTGTTGTGGGGATGTTTCCCCTTGTATATAATTATATATCAGCTACTGTAAAATATTTTTATGTGTCTTTTTGTTGAGCCTTTTTCCCCAACTCAGTGCAAAATATCAAATCGATTGTGTGCCTTTTTCCCCTTGTTTGTAGTTACAGAACTACTGTTTAAAAGTTTTTGAATGTGTTGTGGAGCTCTTCTCCCTGGGCCTCCGCTGGAAATAAGCCATTGGTTCAGTCAAACTTTCCTAATTATCAAAGGACAAATAAAGATAAATAAAATAATTGCATTACTCATGCGTCTAACATTTCAATCTACCTATTTGCTAACATGCATGTAAAAGTGTCTTGAAATTAAACTTGTTTAGATTTTTCAGTCCTTGAGATGAACCTGCAAAAGGTCCACATGGATTAATGTTCTTTTCCAGTTAATAAATATAAATAAATATGTAAGAAAATAAATAAATACACTTTCTTACTGAGTACTTGACCTCAATCAGCTTTGCTTTTCAGTGTCATCCATACGTATCCATGCTATAAACATTTTCCCATTGTAGTGTCATACTGCCAGAAAGAAATTTTATCTTGTGAAGTAATTCCACACAATTATGTGCACTTAACAGCAAAAAAATCACCATAGCATACTAGAAAAAAGTAGAAAAACAGTATAACATTATTTGTATTTGATATAAAATGACAACATATGAATGTGTTTCAATAACATATAGAGCTGTATATGTCCAGTCTTATTCCCTGTGATAAGTTAATGCTCTTGCTTGGCTGAGCAATAATGTAACCTATTTCTAGTGCTGCATAGTGTAACATAAATTGACATGTTTTATAGTCTCTTCATTTGTCAAAAGTGAAATTAAAGCCATTGTATAGCAAATACCAGTGCAAACAGACATGGCAAAAGCATGTATAGCAAACAGCAGTGCAACAAGACATGGTAATAGTATAAGTCATTTATTCAGATTTCTGAATAGACAATGAATGAAAAAGTTTCAAAATTAATTACAAACATATTATAGCATGTGGTCACTCATGCTACATATTAATCATGCCTCTGTCCTCAGCTGTCCATATATGTGTGTGTATATATATATATATATATATATATATATATATATATATATATATATATATATATATTACATTTATCATTGCTAGTAAAGCCCAAATTCCAAGCTAAAAGATCCAAGATAGACCATTTCACTTATTAATGATCATATCAAAAAATATACCTTAATATAATCAGAACTTCTTTTCTAGGTGGGGGAAACAACAGCTTGTTACTAGTTTTCCATCTTACATGGCTGCTGAGTTTTTTTTTTTCCCTGTTACACTAAGATCACCCAAGGATGGACTCAGTACAAAGCCTACCTAGTCAGAACCAATTTCCAGTTTTCTCTTATGGCTTCCCATTAACTGTGCTTCAATATGTTTGGCATGCAACATCTCTGCTTTGAGCCAATGAGACTGGAGCTGTGCCAGAGACTTCTGTTAACTGGTGTGCATGCCTTTTGGGCAGAAATGTTTAGTGGGAGACAATTTCTGAATTCACGTTTGTGTTACAAATGAAACAAGCGAAGTGGAGTGTGTTAGGGCCTGAATTTAATTTCTTTAGGTTGTATGTGTAGGCAGCATTAAATAAACATGTATGTGTATATGTGTATGTGTGTGTGTATATAATGCCCTAATTACACGCACTGTCTAGAAGTGACTTATAGTCACAGACCCTGTCCCTTTATTATGGAAAGGAAGAGTCTTAATCCTCCACACCAACTGCCAGGCTTTCTTTAACTTCAACTTCTTCTTTTTGGTAAATCACCAAGGGTTACAGTCTGTTGGTATCAGTCAGAGAGTTTCATAATTTTGTGGCTCATAAAATACCTGTTAATGCAAAAAAAAGTCCTGTTAACTTTTTAAGTGATTTTAGAGTTGTCTGCTCTTATCTGTCTCCAGTTTTGCAGAACATCTCTGATTTTGCCTCATATTTACACATTGTTCTTGAATAAGTCACTTAACAAGACAGTGCTTTGGGGCAACCGGAAAATTTGGGCTGCAAGCTGAGTAACTACCTATGAACCAGAGTAGTTATGGTGCAAAGGAAGGAAACTGACCGTAGTAAACAGGAGCATCATAAAATGAGCCTTGTTCTTTGGATGTGATCCTTGGTTTCTTTGTTCTGCTTAATGTTGATGTTGTGTTCATTATTTAGCTGTGAATAAACTGGATGGCATGATGTCTATTTGTTTAATATTAATGTTTAACTATAAATACATTTTGTAATTTAGTATGTTTCTTACAGGCACACAGGTGTGAAATGCGGTGTGTTTGGGCTATAACAGTTTATCTAGCACTTAGTGCACATTAGTAAGGCTGCAAACTGTTAAATACCTGCTTCCTGAAGTACACGGTTTGATTCCCTCTGCCTTTCATTTGTCTTCTGTGTGACTCGACCAGTTTACTTCACAGGTCAGTACTACAGGGCTCCTGAAAGGGATATCATATCCAGTGGGGCATCCTGCCCAGTGGGGTGTGATAAGCTGTTGGCCAATGTGTTACACATTTGCTTTTCAGTTCCTGCACCCTTTACACAGATGTTAATTAGTGTGTCACTATATGCCATTTGAGAATGACTCCCAACACACGTCTTATAATTCATGGGCTGCATTTTCACTAAATGTGAGTTTCAGGAGAAGAGAAGTTTATTGTTTCTCATGCTAAGTCTGTTTTCAATGTGAGAGTGTTAGCATTTTTTCTGTAAAATGTGAAATGAAAGTTTCAGATGAAATCCAAATCTCTGTGATTACTGTAAAAGCAAAAAACAAAATAATATGTACACTGACAAGTTTGAGCAGTGTTTACAGTAACTGGGGAGAGACAGGCAAAGTAATGGGATATTGATATGGCTAGCAGTGGTTTGGTTCATTGAGCTGCATAGGGCCTCATTTTTCCACAATCAGGCTGTGACTCTGGAGATGTATGCTGCAAGAAAACAACATTATTAGCCACTCAAGTAAGTCAGACCTGTAATGAGTGATTTCAGAAGTGATAGCTATTCTTGGTGACAGAGGAGACATTGGGAGGTCAGACATTAGGCTAGTAAAACTTCTCCCTTCCAAAAAATAGTATGTTGTATGTAGTAATATTTCTGCTTTATGTACGACTTGTGGGTTGTTGAGCAAAAGATGCAACAGCATTTATCTTGTCTTTAATGGTTTTGCTGTATTCATTATTCTAAAGAATGACAGTTCATTATAATCATGAATTGTGTAATACAGTCTAAAATGTTGCATTTTAGTGCTCTAAGCTTTTTGAATTCTAGTAATATATTTTTGCAGTGCCTTCTTTACAGCATCCAGTAACTGCAAAGGGGTTGATGTTTGTCAGGTCACATACTCTGCATTATTTAGAGCGATGATAAGAACCTTCTGATTTTCAGCATACAATATGTAGTCATTGTTGCATATTACTGTGATACAGTCTTCACTGTAAAACTGGATTGTAAAAGATTTCAACATTTAGTTAGAAATTGTTGCTCTGGAAGTTACTGCAGAGGACTAAAGCTCCAACTTGATAATGAATTGCTTACTGTGGCAAGGGTGCAGGGCTTGAATCGTTCCAGCCTTATTTACCTGCTGTGTGACATTCAGCAATTCACTTAGCCAGACAGTTCTTTGGAGCAACTCAGAATTTGGGTTAGGCCCCTTAATGTTTTCCAGGACTACATGCTAGTAACTATGACCTGTTGCCACTATTTGCTTGCCATTTCCTAATGCATAGCTAGTCTAGTTCAAGAAATGTTAAGGCAACATCACCAACACACCAATCTTTTAAGGCAACATAGGCAGTTTATTCTTCAAAGGCAGTGGGCACTGCATTTGTCGATGAAGCACTCAAATACAATTTTGTTTGCCAGTAGCAATGTCTGCATTAGTAATAGTTCTCTGTAATGTGGAAATATTCAGATGAGTGACTAAGCATATGGTATCGTGTTTATTTATTATACTCCCATAAATATATATGACTGGATCTTGTGGTCTGATGCTAGTCATCTTTATACAATTTCTAGTAGTTTATCCAAAGCTACCAATAAAGTATGTGTAATTTATTTTGTGATAACAATAAGAGGTGTACACAGTCAACAAAGTGGCTACTCCTGAATGTGTCATCCTTCGGATGATATGTTAAACCAAAGTACTATTTGCTTGAGTTGGTGGCAGCTCAGGTGGATGTAAAAGATCCCAAGGAACCTACTGAAAAAAATAGCAGAAGTTCCCTGATGCCCTGGCCATATTTACCCTGTATTATAAATGGGTCTATGGGGCAATGGGGGCGATGGGGCAAAAGGCTCAGCCACTCCAGGTGGAAGTTGTTAGATGGACGTAATTGGCTGTACCAGTAGTCAGTTCCTGAATGTCAGTTTTGCATTTGTGGTCAGATTTGAAGCATTTAAGTGCATCATTGCATTGGGGATGTGGCGCCAGATCAGGGAATGGCATAGAGCACCAAAATGGATAGTTCTACAGCACTCATCTTAAACTAATTAGCATACTTAATCAGCCAAAGTTCTGAGTTTGTAATTTTAAGACTGGAGAAATAGGTGCTGAACAGGAAGTAGACGCAGTACAGCACGCTGTGGCACAACATTAGTCACCTTTTGTATTCTGAGGAGACTTGTGTTACTTTATTTACATGTGCCCTGGGATTCAGCAAGCAGCTGTGCAGGAATAAGTTATTCCTGCACAGCTGGGACTACTCCTGTACAGCACAGCGGCACCCCTTGCATATTCATGAAGGCGTGCTGCCTGTGCTGTTAAACTTACATGGAGTTGTGTATGAGTGCAGGGGGTGTGTCTGAGAGCAGAGCTCTCAATACACATGCCCCTGCACTCAAGAATTGTCTTTCAGCAATTAAAATGAGTGAAAATGCTCATAACACCCCCAACACGTCAGGAACATACCTCTCAACAGTACAGATTTTCACAGAATGTCCAGATATTTTTGGTGTGTTCCTCCTAAAATCTATACCTTTCTGGAAAATAGCTGAGGATTGAAGTAATTAAATAATGACAAGCACTTGAGTTTAAAAGACTCCACTCCTTCGGAAAATCCATGCTAATGCAAGATCTATCATGATATCAGCTGTCTAATTTTGTAAGAGCAGTATTTAAAATCTGTCTCTATTTGTCCCCCCATCATTTTAGGGTTTGTCCAGAGTTTTTGCTCCAAGAGGTTGAGAGGTATGCCCACCATGAAGCAGAAAGCTGATAAAAGTACATGGTTTAACATTAGCAGGGATATTCTGAAGGGTAAAGATAAAATAACACAACAAATATTTTTTTTTATAAATGAGATAAAGTTTAAGCATAGCTGCATGGGTGTGCCTGTTGCTTAGCTACACTTAGTCCAGCTTAAACAGCGCAATAATTTAAATAGCAAGAGATATCCAATATAAGTAATATTGCAGCAGTGTAGTGGCTAGAGTGTACACTTTATGAGCAGCCATTCCCATTTTGATCCTCACTGTAACCAATTCACATTTTAAATGTGACAGCCGTGCATAAACAATTTTTTTTGTATTACCTACTAAATAACATATATTTGTCAACCAGAGTACTGCATTAGGTCCAGATGTGAGGTGTCAGTGTAATAAAGTTGTGAAATCCCCATATAAACACAAGTGCCCCATACAATATAGTAACACATGAATAAATGTAATGAAAGTACATTGGGGGATGTCAGGGAGAGTAAACAAATTTATAATATGTAATGAATGACGAATCAATGCCATACAGCAGATAGTCTACAAAATGAAAAATAAGCACTGCTGAGCATTGCATAGCTCTGCTTAGCAGGTGTAAGCATTGTGTAAATATGAATGCTAAGCACTGAGTAGCCCAGCTAAGTGGATTTGCCCATTGGTAAGCAGTGCTGAACCTGTCCTTTTAAGCAATTCCACCCTTAGCTAAGCAGTTTTGTCCCTAGCTTAGCTTAGCTCAGTATATTCAAAACCATCCAATCATGGCAAAGGGTGGAAAATTGTCCATAGTTAAACCCCACAGGCAAGAATACAGCTCATAACTGGTTGTAGCTTCCCACTGTAGGCAGCATGGCTGGAGTCGGAGAGAGATTCTGCTTCCAGGCACAGCGCTGGGGCATCCAGGAGTCCAAGGTCATGGTAGGATTCCCGGTAAAAAAACATGATGAGATACTGCTGCAGGGCCAGTACCAAGGCTCCCAATATAAAGCAGAAGCCTGGGACCATGTCACCTGTGAACTCACCAGTGCCACTGGCATCCCTTGGACTGGTGAGCAGGTCAGGCACCACTATGCCGACTTGAAACGGAGGAAGAGGGAGCTCTTGGACCAGTGGATTTATGAATCAAGGCAGAGGGATGATGTCCCAGCAGTGTGCAAGTACTCATACCAGTAACTGTTTAATAATGTCCAGCCTGTGTATATGCTGGATAGGTATGGCTAAATATGTCTCTATTTCCCTGACAGCTGCAGCTGAGCGGGCTGTAAATCAGGAAGCCTATGTGAGTAGGCTGCAAAGGCTGCATCACGAGGCTGGTGAGTAACAATCCTCTTTGTAGTAGTCATACCAAATAAATATAAAAGTAGTAGAAAGTCAGCTAACAGTATAAAAGCTGATTTGTGTATGGGTTGTACCGAATAAACCAGACAATATGACAGTAATAGTACCATATAGGTCATATTTAAATAAAACTGTAACTGTCTGGCAATAAAGCTCTAAATCCCGGACTGGTTGTGCTTACTCTGGTATTGTATGGTATTTTTAGTGTTGTATTCTCTGAATAGTAATATTGTATTAACCAATGTTACCCACACTGTGCTACATAATAAAAATGTCTAAGAATGTCTGTATAAGATTGTTGTAATTACAAGGTTAGTTTGTACAACCAAGAGAGACTTAGAAAGAAAACACTGAGGAGATAGACATCCATATCCAAATAGCACACTCTACTATGACATAAATTGTTGTATTTTTAGCAGACACAGCCATGGTTCGAATCATGGGAGTGGTAGTACACTGTATGCATAATCATACCTCTGAACTGTACAGATTTGTTAAGAATGTCTAGATAATTGGCTCATATTTTCTGCCTGATACCCTGTCCCCATGGCAAATCAGTGGGATGTCAGAATTTTAGGCAGCAAATAATGACATACATCTGATTTTCACACCTCAAAACCTTTAGAAAATGTATATGAAAACAAACCTGTCACTCTAGCAACTCACCAAAAGTTTATGAGAGCAATATTTAAATGATGTACAATTTCTACCCCCATGTTGTCAAGCTATGGCCAGAGTGTGTGCATTAACAGACTGAGAGGTATGTGCATAATATTAACTTGGAATCTGTGAATATGTGTGGAAACAGTCAGGTAGTGTTAACAAACATTCCCTCCACAAATCTGTCAGATAAGAAAACTGTGCCTGCCAATAAAGATGAAATCCTGGACTGGTAGTGTTACTCTGGTATTGTATGGCTGACATGTAGCGTTCAGAACATCTGATATCAGAATAGTACTGTTGTGTCAACCACACTGTGCTACATAAAAATATGTCTAGGGATGTCTGTATGGGACTGTTGTAATCACAAGGTCAGATTGTACAATCACGAGGGACTTAGAAAACACTGAAGAGATAGACAGCAATATTCAAACAGCACACTTTGCTGACATGTAAATTGTGGCATTTTTATCAGACACAGCCATGGTTTGAATCCTAGGAGTGGTAGTAAGCTGTATGCATAATCATACCTCTCAGCTGTACACATCCTTTCAGAATGTCCAGATAATTGGCTCATATTTTCTGCCTGTTCCCCTGTGGCAAATCAGTTGGATGATATCAGATTTGTAGTCAGCAAATAATGACATACAGTTGATTTTCAGACCTCAAACCCTTCAGAAAATGTATATGAAAACAAATCCTGCCACTCTATCAGCCCAAGTTTATGAGAGCAATATTCAAAATATGTCCCATTTCCACCCACATGTTGTCAAGCTTTGACCAGAGTGTGTGCAATAAGAGATTGAGAGGTATGTGCATAATATTAACTCAGAATCTGAGAATATGTGTAGAAACTGTCAGGTAGTGTTAACAAGCATTCCCTCCACATGAATACCAGGTAAGAGATGTAGAATTTAGCTATAAGACAGTTGAAGTATACACTTCTTTACAAACATACCACTGGCCAAACCAAGGCCATAGGGTAGTGTAATAATACCTGTACCTGAATGATTAGAGCAATGATCATTACAGTTGTGAGAACTACACTCTCTCCTCCCCACCATATCTGCAACAATAATCTAAATACATGAATCAGTGGGTATATTTACACCAAACCTATTGAAGGGACATATGTCCTATTGTTCAATAAATATTGAAATGTGTTTCTATTAATGTTCCATGTTGAAATATTATCATTGGTGGCCTGTTGCTATCAATGTAACCTGAATGCTGTTGTAATGGCCACTGCGGTTCCATATATGCATGTGTTCTGTTTGCCATGCAATTGGTCCACATCTGGTGTTTTGGGTTACTGGGAATATCTGTGTATGCTGTTATAACTAATCCTGGATTGTGTTGACTATTACTAACCCACAAATGTTTTAAAACTGCAACACCATAGCACATTTGGGAAGGCCAGTTCCAGCGGACCCACCTTTTCCACCTCCTCTGGCTATGGCACTGGGCTCCAGCATGTCTGGGACCCACCCGGGGACCTCCTCGTCTGCTGGTCCTGCAACGCCTTCGGGTGGAACCACCTCAAGGGATGGGGCTCGCCCTCTCACTGGGAGAGGGCACAGACAGGAAACTGTCACCCATTGTCATGTCCATGGCTTGGTGTGTAGCGAGCTCCACAGGGAGTTTGGAGATCTACTATGCCAGCTAGAGGGCCACTTGGTGCATTTAGAGGGTCAGCCTGCCCCTCCTACCCAGCCACCAGCACAGCTACCTTTGGGGCCATGAAGATGCAGTGGTAACTGCCCATGGGTGGGGACCTCAGTCACACTGTTTCCATTTGGGGGCTCATGGGCTTCCGATTTCCAAAGACCCATCCCCAGCCAAGGTGTTTACCCTCCCCACATTTATCATATACCATCCCTGTATGCTGTCTTGTCTGTCTTCCTACCAAACCTACCTCCCCAAATATACCTACTATCCTTTCCCAACATCCCACTCTCACCTTAAAAAAGGGCAATCTGTTCCCAAAAAGAAAAAAAATCTCAACCCATACATAGCTGTCCATTTTGCATCTGTGTCCCCTGGACACATGTAATCTAGTCTAATTGGCTTCACAACATATTATTGTTGTCCTCATCGGTCTCTCAGGGGGTTGAGTGTCCAAATCTACCTCCAAATTCAGTTTATATGCATAGCTGTTGCTGTAGAAGAAATGGACAGCTATGGACCTTCCCTACACCCGTCCTGCACATCTCTAGCTACTTTCCCTATTGTCTTTCCCTCTGCATGCTCCCCTTTTCACCACTTTCCTATCACCCCTTTTTCTTTTCTTTTAAAGAAATTAGAGTGGGGGTAAGTGGGAGTAAGCACTTTTAAGCAGTAGTAAACAGGTTTAAGCCTGTTTGCATGGCGGTAAGCAATGCCTACACAGAATAAGCAGTTTTCCAGCTAACTGGCTGTAAGCATATTTAACCAGAAGTTAGCATTGCTTACCATCACGCAAACCCACTTACAACTGCTTAAAAGTACCTTAGTCACTATGCATCCAACAGCCCTTGTTCTGCCCAGCAACAAAATAATCAGCCCTTGCATGTCTCAAACTCAGGACCCTTCACACCACAGCCACAGTGATTTACCACTATACCATTTATGCTGTACATAGTTTCGCAAACATATCATGAAGCACAGTCATTCAACAGCAGGAAAAATGTATTTATATATGTAGATGTATCTATGTATGTATAAATACATATATATATATATATATATATATATATATATATATATGCGTATATATATATATATATATATATATATATATATATATATATATATACATACATATAAATATATATATGTATACACACATCTATATATATATATATATATATATATATAATATATAACATATACAAATATATATATATATATATATATATATATATATATATATATATATATATATATATATATATAAATGTGTATTCCATTTGCACACTGGATCCACACTTCGAACCTCTCACTGCAAAACATTTGACCAAATCCACTGTTAATGGGGGTGAAGGGGCCCAAATTAGGGATCTCTTGTAATTATTGCCATTTCCCCTTCCTTCACAGCTGAACAGATATGCCTTACAACACAATAACCAGTATTTGCAATCTTGAACCCAGGACCCTGCACAACACACCCACAACAAGTTAACAACAAGCCATCTCAGCTGTAAGATGTCAGGATGATATCTGTAACATATCATGCAGAACTATCAGTCTACCATAGGGAATGTACAATGTGGAAGCACTAAACATTCCAATGATACACACACACACACACACACACATATATATATATATATATATATATATATATATATATATATATATACATACACACACACACATATGTATATATATATATATATATATATATATATATATATATATATATATATATATATATATCCATATATACATACACACACACACACACACACACATATATATATATATATATATATACATATATATATATATATATATATATATATATATATATATATATATATGTATATACAAATATACACATATAAAGATATTACTACTTATAGATATGTATAAGAAGAGTATATATAGAGGGTGCACAGCATATCAAACAGCCATTATTCCTACATTTGCCACCTTTTAAAATGGCAAGTGTTGGATTCATTCCTACAAATGAAACTTATTGCATGAAACATATACCCACACACAATGCAAACGACATGACACTACACACAAGTTTGCATACGCAGAAATTTTTATTTGTGTGCTATTTCAATTGTTTATGCCATTTCTTATAGCAGTTCGGTGTCTGGATTACATATTAACTGATTAATGCAACTCTCAAACAAAACATTTGATACAGTAATGTGAAAAACATAACATACTTTGCTGCCTAGGCTAAGGCCTTCAAGTAGTACAACAGTAAAAAAATACTAGCCTTGAAGATAAGAACCAATCAACACTTAATTACAGATGTAGTTCAGCAACCTCCAACTGCACTCTGTACTCAACCCCTAGGGGGGAAAGTATTAGTTGTCACAATGTAAATGTATCTGTGTTATAACAATGCTTAACTTAAAACGTCACTATCACACTGACAAACAGAACTGTGTGTAAGACAGTAAGCTGTAGCCCACCACTGTTCCCATGGTGAAATATATGAAAATGTACAGCTATATACCTTAATGTTTCTTAACACTGATATCCCTCACATGTTGTAACACCCTAGGTTAAATGAATTTAATATCCCTCCCCCATAAAATATCTAGCAAGGGTATATAACAGTGTTTTCCATACACTGACCTCCGGACTGTACAAGATTACACATGTTTTGTCCAGCTGTTGCCCTCATATATATGGACGCTACCCCACAATTTGTGTGGGAGTCCCCAACATCATTGGCATGACAGCAGGAATGCCAGCAGTAAATAATGATAGGCCATTACCTAGCAACCTCTTACTGCATGACATCTGGACAAAGCCTGGTATATATGTGGAGGACAGAGGCTGGAACACAGGGCCACATTTGCAATATTGCTGTTATACACTGTGAAAGTTGCTGGTGTTACAGGATTGGTTGCACCATACCCTTACTCAGGAATATGAAGTCAGAAACACAAATGGATGTTGCAATATACCGATAGCAATCAATGGAGATAATACCACTGATATGTCAGACACAAGACCTGTGTGGTGAAGAGACAAAACATAACAGCCAATCCTCTGGCCATCATGTGGATAGGCCCACAGTTGAGAGCTAAGCAGACAGACTGCATTCCATGCAAAACTAGCATGTACACACAAACCTTGTAAAACCAGCAGTATTCAATGCATATAACAGCAATACTCACACTGTCCGTAGGTCTGGAACCTTATACAAACATGTATTTGGCCTATATCCACAAGTCCTGTTGTAAGAGGTATTGCTACCTGCTGTCTGTAACACTGCTGCCGAAACACAGGAAGGATGTCTTCCATACAGGAAAGGTAAAGGGACAATGCCCACATGATGTAGGCATTTATAGTAGTGGGTTGCTATGACATTGGCTATTGGAAGTACTACACAGCTGACTGCATGCATGCACCAATTGGTGCAGAGGCCATCACCTGATTTGTGTTGGAACAGATTGCCCTTTTTATGTTAAGGTGAGAGGAAGGTTGGTTCGGAAGACAGACAAGACAGCATACAGGGGCAGTATATGACACATGTGGTGGGTAAACACCTTGGATAGGGAGGGGTGTTTGGAAACTGGAAGCTCATGAGCCCCCAAATGGAAACAGTGGGACTGAGGTCCCCATCCATGTGCAGTCACCACTGCACCTTCACGGCCCTGAAGGTGGCTGTGCTGGGGGCTGAGAATGATGGGCAGGCTGAACCTCTAGGTGTGTCATGAGGGCCTCGAGGTGGTATAGCAGATCCCACAATTCTCTGCAGAGCTCCCTATGCACCAGACCCTGGACCTGACTTCAGGTTACAGGATCCTGTCTGTGCATGCTCCCGGGGGGGACAGGTGCCATTCCCTGAGTTGGTTCCACCTGAAGGTAGTGCAGGACCCACAGATGACAAGGTCCCAGGTTTGGTCCCAGATGTGCCGTGGCCTAGTGCCATGGCCAGATGAGGTGGGAGAGGTGGCTCTGCTGGGAACAGCCTTCCCAAACATGCCATTGTGTTGCAGTTTTAGAACATATGTGGATAGTAATAGTCAACACAATCAGAGATTAGTTATAACAGCATTCATACATATTCCCAGTAACCCAAAACACCAGATTTGGAACAGTTGCATAGCAAACAAAACACATGCATATATGGAACCACAGTGGCCATTACAATGGCATGCAGGTTACATTGTTAGCAACAGGCCACCAATGATAGGGTTTTAACATGGAACATGAATATAAATACATTTCAATATTTGTTGCACAATAGGATATATGTCACAACCGTAAGTTTGGTGTAAATATACCTATTAATGTGTGTGTTCAGATTATTTTTGCAGATATGGTTGTGGGGAGAGAAATGTCAGTTAACAACTATTATATCCTTGCAGAATGAGGTCCTCAGACCTTTTTTCCAGTTTATGTCTTGCAGGTACCATGTGAAGAGAGCGACTGCCTGCGTTCATTCCACAGGACAATAACATCCTCATAAACTTCATGGTGCATAACCATGGAACCCTCTTTGGGTGTATGGCCCATGATCTGCAGGAGAGGACTGCCCTGTGGAATGAGTTTGTCCACAGGGTAAACGATGTCAGCCTGTATAACTGCAGTTATGAGCAGGTGCGACATCGTTGCACTGACCTCATCCACCACTCCCATCAGCGTGCTGCTGCAGTTAGGAGGGACCAGCTAGCCTAAGGTGGGGGTCTTGTCATCCAGCCCCCACTGACAAATGTGGAGGAGCTCCTCGCCACCCTTGAGGCTCCTGCCCACCAGCCAAGTCAAGAACTGGAAGATAGCATTGTGGAGGTGGGTGCTATCCACACAATGGATGGGGAGCGTGCAGGTAAGGCCCCAGGGAACATTAGTAGACCACTGTTACTTATCCATCTTCATCTGTAAAGTATTGTCATGCATATGTCAGATAACATAGTCTGTCGATGCAGTGTAGTAATGAACAGATGTGCATAATCTGTAGTATTGTGGGTTTGTACTGTTGTACTGTAATGCTGCTACCTCCCTATAACAATGCCACAGGTGTGGCTACTGACAACACATCTCTCACACAACTATGTAGGTCCCTCTGATATACCTCTGGGGCAGCATCCTGTAGCTGGTGAGTATGCAGGTCTTTTGTTCAGGTTTGCCAATACACTGGCCATGTTATGACCATGGCATTTGCCATGCACACATTTTACACACCTACCCATAATGCATGCTGTACATGTTCACTTATTGTTGCTGTTAACTGCACCGCATCCAAGTGGTCACCATGGTGGCATATCTAAAGGGTATGTAAGAGTCCTGCAGTATAACCAACAACAGGTCAGTGCAAGATGTGTGGGCAGAGATAAACATAATGGTGGGACAAATGGCCTACAATACGGACATGTCTGAAACATTACCCTTATACAGTGGCTACAACAGTGTATATACCAGTATTACAATGGAAACTGTTACAGATATACACAACAGCATATCACAATACCACAGTCCACAAATTCTACAACCTGTAATGTGATCCTAACATGAGCAATGAATGTGTAAGATGGAATTCTATGTTAGGACAACAAATATGGGGAATACATACCTTAACAAACAATGGAAGCATATGTGTGCACACACTCCAAATAACATATTCTGGAAGCAGCTTTTGAGGTACTGCAGCATTCATTCATCTTGAGTATGCACCTTCCATCAAGTATGGGTCCTCAATGTCACACCAAGTAATGGTCTGATGTCCAAGAAGTATGTCCATGACATTTGCCCACTCACCTGCAACAGATGCAGCCATGGCTTGCACACATCTTACAACCATGGAATGGACCCCATATCCAAAAGGTAGCAGTCAGTAGTGGAAGATGTAGCATTACCTCGCCATTGCATATACCATGGCAAACATTGCAGACAAGCATGTATGTGATGATGAAGTATGGGACACCATCAATGTTGAAAATAAACAGATGCCCATCCAGGACAGATGACAACATATGTTGCAAACTGGTCACGGAGGCTGCCCAGACACATGCAGCAACACTGAGGGATGTGCAGGAATGTCTAGCAAGTACTGCCTGTGTAGTATCTCTGTTAACAATTACCTGGACTCTTCATAAGTGTGGCCTATGGGTTAGGGTAATCAGATGGAAGAGTTGTTCCACAGGAGACATCATCCAGGGCTCTCTACAGGTACCATATGCATAATAACATCAAGTCTCCTAAAGGCATGTGTTGTAATGTGTAATGGTGTACCAAGACCAAGGCTGAAACCTACAGATAGTATTAATAAAGATACATGAACTGCACAAGCAACACCTCACTCTACCTCAGGCCCACCATTCCCGTCTGTACCTTGCTGGTGCCAGTGTACACCTTTAGGTTTACTGTTCATTAGTAGGTACTATGTAAGTAGACATTGTGTTCTGAATTTGGGACACTGCAAAATTACATTCATGTGTGGCCCATAGTCATTGAGCATCTGCAAAAAGGCTGAGGATGGGGATGGGTGTCATCCTGAAACATAGCAGTGAGCTAAAGCATACATCCAAAGCTCACTAAGAATGGCTGTATCTGAACACAGTCAAGGTCATGCATTGTGCCAGACATAACCCTGACTCCACAGCAATAGTGACGGCACTGTATGACTTCCAAGGGCTGTGCACATGAGCTGACCTTGCAATCTGGCAGAGTTGGGGGACATTTGTAGTGCGGAGTGACCAAATAATGGCAAGTGAAGATGGGCCATGCTAGTATACACCTTCCAGGAATAGTGACTGCTGTAGTTCAGTTAACAGGTGCTGCAACAAACCATTGTGTTAAGGGTGTGCACACTTATGCAATGCACAAATTGTATGCATCCCAATCAACATCTGCACAACTAACACATTTGTTTGATACTGCATTTGATTGCACAGGTCATATGTCGCATATCAGGTGTGTGTAATGTTAACATATGCAGTATTGTGTCCCCATGGCATATCAGGGAAGAGGGTGGCATGTCAATAAGGGTGTGTACACTCCTCATAGCTACAGTAAGCTTTGGAGGTTGTCAGTATAATTGGATTTTATTGCTCATACATGCACTGCTGATGATGAGATCTGCAAATCGGATGTCAGGCATTCACTATTGACATCTGTCCTCGTATCAACCCAGGTATATGTCAGACAAACACAACAGAGCAAACATAACTCCCACACATATACACATTCAGCAATGGTGTGTACATTAGTGAGGTATGCTGCACAGTACATGGCAGGGTGCTGAACAGGTGCACAGAAATACTGTGTACATCAGTACAGTGTGTTCCAGGGAAGGGGCATCACCTACTAACACAACTCATGCATCACAGAGATGTATAATGTTGGTAACAGGGCTTGAGTATAGCTGCAGTGCATGCTGTTGAGTGCCATATGTCATGCATGTTGACAGTTGGGTAATGAGAGGTCTGTGTAATATCTTTGTGCCACCTCACCTGTAAGTTTTTTTGTGTGTGTGTGTGTGTGTGTGTGTGTGTGTGTGTGTGTGGTAAGCAATGATGTACAGGTCTTAAAGTACATTTTCTGTTTTCCCCTCACAGGTGGCGAGGTGGGTCAGGGCCCCTCCTGCAGGCAAACTGATGTTAGTGTCCATACAGACTCTGACAATGATGATAGGTTTGGTAAGGCACAGACAGGGTTGTCAGGGGCTGAAGCTGTGCCATCGGTTGACATCTCGCTGTTATCCATCCCATCCCTGCACACAGTCTCATTGCCTATACATACCCCATCACCAGTGGCCATAGATGAGGGACAGTTGTCAGGTAGTGGCATGGGACAGGACAGTGTGGTGACTATGGCAAGTGTGTCTGTACACAGCAGCCATGGATGACTGGTGAGGTACCACACAGGCAGATGTATAGGGGTGCTCGTAGGAGGGCTGCTGGACATCATGCCCCTAGCAGAAGTGCCACAGCAGGTGTTACCAGATGCATGTTTCGGGCCATCATAGAGGCACGTATGGAACGATATACCAGACAGGGTCTGAAGCTCCAGAGGGCTACTTATTCTGCTGTTATTGACAACATCCGTGATCTTGCAGGTGACCACTGTTATTTTGCAAAGGTCCTGGATAGACGGTTGGGTGAGATGGTGGGAATCCTCGACCGTGCAATGTCTGTGCTACAGCATATGGTGGGAGTAGGGTGACAGCCATGTGGACATAGGTCAGCAACACCAACTGATGAAGATCTACGTGGACATGCAACAAATCAGAGCTGCTCACATAGTGGCAGTACCTGAACTAGCACTACAGGGGGGGGTGCTGTCCACACCACAACACAGCAGGCCTAGCTGGTCCCAACAGGGACCCAGATCCAGCGGACATTTGTCATTATCAGGGGAGGGTACTATATCTGGCCTTGTACCCGGTAGTGCCCATGGAACCCCTGGCAGGCACAGTTCTTGTGTCCATAGCCGGAGATGGTGAACTGCACACCCTGCCATGTAAGGTCTGCAGCTGTCCAACAAGCCCCAGTATAGGGCAGCCACATGGCTGAACTGTTTGCATAAATACACACATGCACAAACACACACACACACACACACACACACACACACACACACACACACACACACACACACACACACACACAGCTAGGGCACCTCCATACCTACACACACCACATCTGCACAGCCCAATTAATAATGAAACCTCGTAACACACACACATGATGTCAACCAAATGGCTCAGCCTAGGTCTCTGGCAAACCCACAACACACACACTGTGCATATGATAATACCTGTGCCACATCCCTGTCATCCATACCATCGATGCAGGGACAGGCTAATATGGTTCTGATGCACAGGGTGAATGTACTAAGGTGTAGCAATGTAATGCTGTGTAACATGTTTTCACCAGGAAAGTTTAATGCTTACATGTCAGGATGTGTAGCTGTCCAGCCATGATGCATTATAGCTGTTATTAAAATTGACTGATAGTGATCTCCATAATGTATTCTGTTGTAGGTGTCTATGTGTCAGAAGGATGTTAGTCTGCTGTTGTTTCCTACAAGAGGTATGGCACTGTGGTGACACATTGACTGTGTTATATCCTGGGTACAGCTGAACACAAGTAACAGGTCTGTTTAAGAGTTACTGCATGTACCACTTGGCTGATAGGTCTGAGGGGTGTATATTGGTGAGTGCATAATGGCTGATGTCAGCAGCCCTTCTACAGTGGACAATGGTAAGTGTACTGGGTGGCACAGACCACATGTTTGTGTATAACATATACACAGAGGCTTTGGTGTTGATGCAATACACAGAGAATACTGTACACATGGATGTATTTAATTTTGCAGTGAACCCATTTTAGCCTATGTAATTCCACCAAGACATAATAGGCAAAACATCACATCAGTAAATAAGCAGTCTGCTACTTTAATGTCATCGACGATGGAACTGTCAGGGTATATGTCCCTTTCTCCAATGTAGTGCTATCTCAGTGTTGGTAAACATAGGTGTGCTGGTGTGGGTGGCACAGCCCTACACTTTGGAGGGTGTGGGGTGGTGTAGAGCCACACATAGTGTGAGTGATGACTACTTAACCTGTTAACATACACTGTACAGTATTACAGCAGACTAAGTGTGGGGATACACACAACAATAACCCAATGAGGGTGGCTGTGTCCACATCAACAGCCAAATATATATTTATATATATATATATATATATATATTTATATATATATATATATATATATATATAATCAACTCCAGTATTGCTGTACAGCTACACAGTGGGGAAGATGGCATTTGCACATCTACTACTAGTTTTGATGGAATGAATTTCATGACATGATTCCTTTGAAATGTTAACATTTGCCAGTCAGTTCTTGGACAGATGACCTCCTGGGACATGTATATTCTGCAAACCAAAGTAGATCCCTTCACACACACACACACACACACACACACACACACACACACACACACACACACACACACACACTTACTTGGCAACACTGAGTAGAACCCCTACCTAGGTACTTATTGCTACTAATGTGTTTGGCCTTAATTGCACATACTACATAGCTTTTAGGATGAGGTGTGTCCAGAGTCTTTTGTTAGGTGAGGAACATCACCAGGCCTTATACAGTATGGTAATGGGGGGTGTACTGTGTGTTAATTGACAATACATAGTATGCCATACTGTCATACAGACATTGACAAACATATACCAGTCATAGACACATCTGAGAGACCTCGGTTTATCAGTGCTAACTAACTTGTCAGTGAGTCCATTCTGTTACAAATAATTTGCACACAGCACATGCATCATTGGGCTGGATAGTGTACTGAGTTACCTGCATGGTTGATGGTGACAGTGGTCCTCATACAGTGGACCTTGGGACAGGTACTGGGTGTACCATGGTGTAAGGACAGTATACCGAGCACCCATACCCCACATTGGATATTTTACTCACTGAAACCTATGATAATACTTTGACATGCCCACAATCACACATTGACCAGGACTGCAATACAACCCCTTGTCTATCTCATCAGTGCTACTACAGGAATATGCATTTATTGCACATGCCACAGGGATAGTAGGGTGATGGTTTGTCATGGCTCACCTAATATCAACAACATCACTATGCCTTATACTGTATGGCCAGGTGTATTGTATTTGGAGAATGTGGCCTCAGAATGCTGTATCCTACAAATATACACACTTGCACACATACACACACTTGCCAGGACTCAGAGGGTAACCCATGCCTATCTACCCATTTGTACAACAGTGTTGTGCTGGGTACTCCAAGCTCCGGGTAGCCCATAGGGTGAAGAGTGTAACAAGGTACATTTAATGTCCATGACAGCAGCAGCCATTTCTAACTATGGCAATGGGGGTGTAGTGTGTGTGAGAAGGTCCTCAGGGTATTATCAACTGCAGGTTTACAAACACACAGACACTGTTATTCTCAGCAATGCACACTGACACATTTGTCAGTACTGGGGTACATAGGTGCAGGTGTTCCTAAGTGTGTACCAGGATATTGTCCATGGAGAGATGGAATAGTAGGGGATGTGAGTACAGTGGTATCATGCCACCTGACATTTGTCAGCAGGTCATCTATCAACTGATGCCACGTGAGTGATCATCAGGGTGACAGTTAAATGCAACATCCAGTTATCTGGTTGTCTCTTGCAGAGGGCCAGTGAGGTGCTCCAATTGACATGTATGCAACATATATTACATAATGTGGCCAGTGTCTGGGTTGGAGACCTGCACCCAAGCATGTTCTGTTGACTGTGATAGTCTAGTTGAGGTATCCATGGCATGTGGTGCACACAGGATGGGGTTTCCTAGCTGTGACATTCATAACACAGCTGGGCAGATATGTCAGTCTCAGTCAAGCATAGATTGTCTGTGAGCAGCCAAGATGAATACATGACATCTGCACATCTGTACAGAGGACAGGCAGAAATCAGCTAGCCAACAGGTTATACATTAGGATGAATGTTTTGACAGATAGACATCTGACACTGATTGGTATGCCATTACTACATGACAGCAGCCCTCAATGACATGTCCTATACACATAGTAGTCTACAGTTAATATCCACATAGCAGATCGATATCCAGTAGCAAGTACTTAATAGCACACAGCTCACACACCAAGAACATGATAGTCAGTACTCAGAGTCCAGCTTTGCATGCCTGGGTGTATGGTTCCAGTACTACAATCTTCAATCTACTCCTACTTGGGAAAGCACTGTTAACAGAAGTAACGTAATGATGCAATACATACAAGTGTGATTGCATATAACCTGTGATATTACCCATGTTTGAAACACATACAAAATGAAATGATTGTTGTACTAGCCATATATACTCAGGTGTCCCAGACAGTATACTCACACCCCTTGCTACTGTGATGACAACACATAGAAGCATGTTATGTACATGGAATTGAATACACTTATTAAAGATGTCATTACCGTATTATTTCATCAGACTGGAATGTGATCACTGGTTACCAGGGCTGATCCATGCTTAGCAGATGTAGGCATTGCTTAAATATAAATGCTAAGCAGATTTGTGCACTGGTAAGCGAAGCCTGCATTGTGTAAGCGCCTGTTTGCTTAACCATACGTTAGCAGTGCTTAATGTCAGGCAAACCTGCGCAAACCAACTTAAAGTTACTCAAAACTGCCTTAACCACTCTATATCCAACAGTCCTTGTTCTTCCTAGCAACAAAATCAAAAAACCCTGAAGGTCCTGAACCCTGGACCCTGTATACTATAGTCATAGCAGTTAACCACTAAGCCATTACAGCTGTGAATATAGTTGTTTTTTTCTAATATATCTGTCAGTACACATACTGAATTGTATTGAACAACTGCTTTGACTTCTACAATTGTGCAGTACTTGTTAGTGATATTAGTGTTGAATCAAGTATGTTGTTATATCTAAATATACACATACCAGATAAATGGGGTCAAAATCTGTGAGGTACACACATATATATGTACACACACAAACACTTGTCACAGATGAGATTTAAACTCATACCTGTGTAGTTACTGTTACTACATTGTTCCACCTTTATGGCAATGGGGTATTTCAAGGTGAATGACATCAGCAGGCTTGCTTAAGTAGGGCAATGGGAGGTGTAGTGACTGTGGAATTGTCTCAAAGTCATTAATCTCGGCACACACACACACACACACACACACACACACACACACACACACACACACACACACACACACACACACACTCACACTCACACTCACACACACACATAGTTTCACAGTTGCCATGTCTGGGATTAGATATCCTACCTAACTAGAATGTTACACTATAGCATTACATAGTTATCACATGCACCACCGAGCTTACAGGGCTAGCTCTTGTTAAAAGGGGTATTCCAAGGTGACTGACATCAGCAGGCTTGCTAAAGTAGGGCAATGGGAGGTGTAGTGACTGTGAATAGCCTCAAAATCATTAATCTCCACACACACACACACACACACACACACACACACACACACACACACACACACACACACAGATTCACAGCTGCCATGTCTAGGATTAGAACTCAACCTGACTAGTATGTTACACTATAGCATTACACAGTTATTGCATGCACAGCAGGGGCTACAGGGCTAATCTTTGTCCAAAGGGGTATTTCAAGGTGACTGACATCAGCAGACTTGCTAAAGTAGGGCAATGGGAGGTGTAGTGACTGTGAATGGCCTCAAAATCACTAATCTCCACACACACAGACACACACACACAGAGTTTCATAGTTGCCATGTCTGGGATTAGAACTCCTACCTGACTAGTATGTTACACTATAGCATTACACAGTAATTGCACGCACTGCAGAGGCTACAGGGCTAGCTCTTGTCTAAAGGGGTATTCCGAGGTAACTGACATCAGCAGGCTTGCTAAAGTAGGGCAATGGGAGGTGTAGTGACTGTGAATAGCCTCAAAATCATTAATCTCCACACACACACACACACACACACACACACACACACACACACACACACACACACACACACACACACACACAGAGAGATTCACAGCTGCCATGTCTAGGATTAGAACTCAACCTGACTAGTATGTTACACTATAGCATTACACAGTTATTGCATGCACAGCAGGGGCTACAGGGCTAATCTTTGTCCAAAGGGGTATTTCAAGGTGACTGACATCAGCAGACTTGCTAAAGTAGGGCAATGGGAGGTGTAGTTACTACGAATGGCCTCAAAATCATTAATCTCTACACACACACACACACACACACACACACACACACACACACACACACACACACACACACACACACACACACACACACACAGAGTTTCACAGTTGTCATGTCTGGGATTAGAGCTCCTACCTAACTAGAATGCTACACCATACCACTACATAGTTATCACACACACCACCAAGCTTACAGGGCTAGCTCTTGTCTAAAGGGGTATTCCAAGGTGACTGATATCAGGCAGGCTTGCTAAAGTAGGGGAATGGGATGTGTAGTGACTGTGAATTGCCTCAAAATCAATAATCTCCACACAGACACACACACACACACACACACACACACACAGACACACACACACACACACACACACACACACACCGAGTTTCCCAGTTGCCATGTCTGGGATTAGATCTCCTACCTGACTAGTATGTTACACTATAGCATTACGCAGTTATTACATGCACCACAGAGGCTTCAGGACTAGCTCTTGTCTAAAGGAGTATTCCAAGGTGACTGACATCAGCAGGCTTGCTAAAGTAGGGCAATGGGAGGTGTAGTGACTGTGAATGGCCTCAAAATCATTAATTTCCACACACACACACACACACACACACACACACACACACACACACACACACACACACACACACACACAGAGTTTCACTGTTGCTATGTCTGGGATTAAAACTCCTACCTGACTAGTATGTTACACTATAGCATTACACAGTTATTGCATGCACCACAGTTGCTACAGGGCTAATCCTTGTCCAAAGAGGTATTTCAAGGTGACTGACATTAGCAGGCTTGCTAAAGTAGGGCAATGGGAGGTGTAGTTACTATGAATGGCCTCAAAATCATTAATCTCTACACACACAGAGTTTCACAGTTCTTATGTCTGGGATTAGAACTCCTACCTGCCTAGTATGTTACACTACAGCATTACGCAGTTATCACATGCATCATGGAGCTTATAGGGCTAGCCCTTGTCCAGATGGGTATTTCAAGGTGACTGACATCGGTAGGCTTGCTAAAGTAGGGCAATGGGAGGTGTAGTGACTGTGAATGGCCTCAAAACCATGAATCACTGTGCATGCACACAGACACACACACACACACACACACACACACACACACACACACACACACACACACACACACACACATACATACACAGTTTCACAGTTGCCATATATGGGGTTAGAACACCTACTAGTATGTTACACTATAGCAATACACAGTTATAGCACATGCCATGTAAATTACCAGGCTAGCCCTTTTCCAAAAGTGTATTTCAAGTTGACTGACATCAGCAGGCTTGCTAAAGTAGAGCAATGGGAGGTGTAGTGACTGTGAATGGCCTCAAAATCATTAATCACTGCACACACACACACACACACACACACACACACACACACACACACACACACACACACACACACACACACACACACACACACACACACACACACACACACACACAGTCACCATGTCTGGGAGTAGAACTCCTACCTAACTAGAATGTTACACTATAGCATTACACCATTATAGCACATGCCACGGAGCTTATAAGGTTAGCCCTTGTTTAAAGGGCTAGTCCAAGGTAACTGACATCAGCAGACTTGCTAAAGTAGGGCAATTGGAGGTGTAGTGACTGTGAATAGCCTCAAAGTCATTAATCTCTACACACACACAGTTTCTCAGTTGTCATGTCTGGGATTAGAACTCCTACCTGTCTAGTATGTTACACTATAGCAATACACAGTTATCCAATGCGCCACAGAAATTATGGGGCTGATAATTGGCCAGAGGGTTATTTCAAGGTGACTGACATCAGCATGAGTGCTTACGTGGGCTATGGGGAGTGCAATGTGTGTGAATGGCCCATAAACCATTCCTCTGGGAACACACACACAACACTCAGTCACACACATTTTTACATTTTACAGGACTGGGTATGCAAATGCTAGATGAATACCGATTTGGACTATCATGTTGCACAGTAATCACAAGCACAACAGACACTATAGGGCTGAGGGCTACCAAAAGCAAATATCTACAGTGACTGACATTGGCACATCATGTGATATTGACCAATTGGATGTATGGTGGGTGGGACAGGACTCATGATGACAATCTCTTTGTCACTGTCTGTCTCTCTCTTCCCCACATCTCTGTTTGTGTATGTTTGACCTATTATAGTGTGTTGGCCTTGGATATGTGTGAATATTCCTATCCAATGTGTATGCAAAGCATGAATGGTGTGCAATATGGTATGTGTGCACAGACATCTGTGACTGACAGATATGTATAGTCCACTGTTGTGGTCAGGCATGTGCTTCATTTCTTTAAGTGTTGGAGCATGCCCAGTATAACATTCTGTATTAAGTGTGTGAATCCATTCCAGGTAGGTTGTAATCCAGTGCAGAATTTTTTGTTCTACACCTACAGCTAGCAATCTGTTTTTGCAGGATATCTGTAGATAGGTTCATAGGTTCATAGGTAGGTACTAGGTTATTGGCCCAAGGGCCTAAGTAAGCCTAGCCAACAAGGTTCCCTGGCTTACACCACCCAAGAACGTTATTTTCCTGTGCCCCTGTCGAGCAGAGTCACAGAAGTTATCCCCGGGGTGTATTTCCTATTTGCCATCCACTCATCAAGATTTTTCTTGAAGAGTGCTAATGTGGAACTTTGCTTGACATAGATGAGTAGCTTGCTCCAGAGTATGGGAAGTCTCTGGGGCAGGAATTTATCCCTCCAACATGTCCTGTTTATTGTGTTGACAAGGTTTAGGTCCCTAGAGCATGTAGCTCACTGGGATTGGGATTTCTTTATTTGCAACATGTCCAACAGCTCTGGGTTTGGCATAGCTTTATATGTTAGGCAGAAATCACCTTGGAATAGGTGATAAGCTATGGAGTAAACCTGGAGTTTTTTGAGATGGTTAGAGTAGGGCATCTGTTTGAGGCCAGTAATCCTCTTTGTGAGATACTTCTGTGGCCTTTCCAGCTGCTGCAGATGTTTTGTGAGGTACATTCCAAAAGGGGCATTGTACTCTATAATGGGTCTAATGAGTGTTTAGTAGAGGGGAATAATGACGCCTTTTTTCCTGGATGAGAACCCTTTTGTGATGAGGTGTGCCATGTAGAAGGATTTCCTGACTACTGTGGTGATGTGATTATCAAAGGAGAGACTACTGTCCACCTGGATCCCAAGGTCTCTTATCACACAATCGGCACTAAGTAGACTGACGCCTATATGGTAGTTCATGGGTACAGAGTTTTTACCAAAGGGGATGATAATGCACTTTTTGGCATTAAGCTTGACGCCATGGCTCTGACTCCAGGCATCTGTCTCAGTGAGGCCCTTCTGTAGGAAGTCCACATTATTTGAGGACTCAACTATGGCTCCTAGTTTGCAGTCATCTGTGAACTATGTTAGCCAAAGGCCTTCTGTGTTAGCCTGTACTTCAGAGAAGTAGATATCAAACAGGAGAGGTCCCAGGACTGAATTCTGTGGTACTCCACTTGTCTCTGGTTTGAAGTCAGATTTGGAGTCTGCAACTTTTACAATGTGGGTTCTGTCAGTAAGCCAGTTGGCACCCATCTTGTGATGTAGGGATTTATACCTACTTTAGTGAGTTTAGACATAATTCCAGAATGGGGGATGGTATTGAAAGCCTTGGCAAGGTCAAGATAAGCTGTGTGAACCACCTTACCCTCATCTATGGCTTTGGTGACTGCCTCAAAGAAGTCGGTCAGGTTAAGGAGGCATGATCTGCCTTTCACAAACCTGAACTGGGTGGGGTCCAGAGTTTGGAGGTTACCAATGTCTTTGTTTATGAGTTCCATGTTAATACGTTCCATGGCCTTGCAGGCCAGGCTCATCAGGCTAATAGGGCGATAGTTCCCTGGATCAGAGGTGGCACCCCCTTTGTGGAGTGGGATAACTGTTGCTGTGCACCATTCAGTGGGCACAAAGCCTGATGTGAGGCTATGACTGAACATGGTGCTTAGGTGCAGAGCCAGTTTGTTCTGAAGTTCATGTAAAATGTAGCCTGGGATGTTGTCCGGTCCCATGAATGCTGTGTTTTTGGCTTTAGAGAGTTCAGCTTTTACCTGAGTAGTTGTGATTACAGGGACTCTGCATTCTTCCTGTATAGATATGGGCCCTTTAGGGGGTATGAGGGAGTAAAGTTAGCACTGAACCTATCTGCCAGGATGTTGGCAATATCATTTGGTTCTGTAATTTTTCTGCCGTTGTGCTGTAGCTCAGAGCAGATCTGGGTGTTGTCATTGAGATTTTTGACATAGCTATAGAATGCTTTGTGGTTGTCCTTAGAATCAGTGGTGATTTTGTTTTCATAGCTAGCTTTGGAGGATCTTATAAGGGATCTCAGCTTCTTACTGAGGCTGACCAGGGAGCTCCTCCACTCGTGGGATTTTACTCTCTTTTGCAACAGTTTCTTCCTTCTGATGTAGAGTTTGTTTATGGCAGGGGACCACCAGATTGACTTCCTTTTTTGGAGGATAGTATCTTGGTTCTGTTTGGGAGAGCATGATCCATGCACTTGTGTAAGTGCTTATAGAGTGCATTTGTGTAGGATTCAGCAGTTGTAACTGTAGTGTCTATCTGCATGGGTGTCATGAAGTTCACCACTTCTGTCTTAAGAAGCATGAAGTTGGCTTTGGAGAAATGTTTTACTAGGGGGGTGGAAGTGGGATGTGGATATCTACGGTGATTAGTTTATGGTTGGATCTGAGCAACGAGGAGTTGACTTCAGGTGTGGAACACTGATCACTCATGTTGGTAATGACTAGGTCTAGGATATTGTTGCCCCTGGTGGGGGTGTGAATAGGTTGATTCAGGGTATTGGAATTTATAAATTCCAGGAATCGCTGAGCGAAGGAATTGGTACATGAGTAGCTTTCCCAGTTAATGGTGGGGTAGTTGAAATCGCCCATTATTAGGGTGTTTGCTTGAACCCTAATATTTTCCAGTATATCAAGAAAAGAGGAGTGGGAATCCTGGGGCATGGTATAGGATCTATAGCAGGCTACAATTTGGATTGCAGTTTTGCCCAGAGTTAGTTGCACTTGGATAACCTCATATTCATTATGCTGAGCAACTAACCTAGAGATGTGGATATCTTTAATCAATATGGACACACCTCCACCTTTGGTGTTCTGGTCCAGGTTAGATGGCCAAAAAGTATGGTATGAATTATAGCCTGGTAATGCAAGGGTGCTCTCTGAAGCCTTGAACCAGGTCTCAGTCACTGAACAGATATCAGTGTTCTCCATTTTAATGAGTGCCTCGAGGGAGTGCATTTTGAGATTTAGACTTCTAGCATTGAGTAGCATTACCCTCAATTTTTGCTTGCCTGTTCCTGTTATGGTGGTGGATTTGTCATTTGAACCTTGCCTAAAAAAGGCACTATAGGGGTGGCAAGAGCCTTAGCCAGTATCCGGAATTCCAGGGGTGACAGGTGCAGGCCATCTCTGGCAAAGCATTGGGGTCTGTTGACCATGTCATCCCAGGCAGACAGATACTGGATCCCCTTAAAATGACACCAGAAGCTTAGCCAATTGTTGAAGTCAGTCATTTTGTCCTTGTACTGTGGTATCATTCTGGGGATTCCAGGATGCTACATTGTTACTCAGGGCTAGTGTCATACCTGTCTGGGCTACAAAATCAGAGAGCTCTTCCATGTGCCTTTTCATGTAGTCCAGGGAGGTACATCTCAGATCGTTCATACCAACATGGACAATGAGAGAGTCATATTTGTACTTGTTGTGGAGTGACCTGAGTGCGTGGGTTATGTGGTGAATTCTGGCACCCGACAGGCAGCTGACAGTAACCTTCTCTTTGTTTAGACTGGTGAGTGGGACATCAGTGTGCCTGACTATAGAATCACCTATGGCTAGTGTGTTGGGTACGTTGTTTTGCCTTATAGGCTATGGTTGAGTGGCACACTGAGTCTGTGGGCTATGTATCATTTGGGTTGTGTTGGGTGTGGAGGTTGCTTGCATATTTGCTTTGGAGGTGTCTGTTGCTTGAGCAGAGTATTACTGAGAGCCTCCATGAATGTTTTATGTTTCTATGTGGGGATTTTGGTGGTGTAAGTTTAGTGGGACTATGTGATGAGTGTGGTGTGGTGCAAGTGTTTACCTTTTCCTCTTGACTGTCAAGTTCAGTCTTGGTTGGAGAGAGCTTTACCTCCAGTTTGGCTAGATAAGTGCATCTTTCACAGGTTGTAGTGTTGGGTGGTAGGAGGAGAGGGTTGTCTGTGTACTTGAGGCAATTGCGACATTACCCCAAGATGCCCAGATTCATCAGATAGACAGGAGAGAACACTGGGAGCTGACCCTTGGACATGCCTGAATAAAAAAAAAATTCATCTAAATAAGTGAGGAAAGTGAGTAAAAGAGCTGTTTTTCTCTGAGCAAGTGAGGAAAGTAAGTACAAAAATAGTTTTCCTCTAGGTAATGAGGAAGTCTGAGTGTTGTAGTAATTTGTAGCTTATTTAGTGCTTACAACAAATTCTGAACAAGTGCTGAGCACAAATAAGCAGATTCAAGTGCTAAAACTAAGAATATGTATCTGGACTAGATTAGTTCCAGGAAAGAAACAAGTGCAAATGTGGACTTTTAAATCAGAAATGTTGACACAGATGGAAAAAATGCCCAAATGGCCAATAACTACAATTTGGAGGCCAGAAACCACTCCTTATGTGGTAGATATGTTACCTAGTGCTTACCACTCCCACTGATAAGCTAGAAGGCTTCCCTCCAACACAGAAAGGCTTCGGGGGCTCGGAAGCTTACGAACAGTCCTGGATACAGCAAATCTGTATCTGGACTAGACTAGTACAGGAAAGGGGGGAAACAAGTGCAAATGCGGGTTTTTAAATCAGAAAGTTGAGAGAGGTGGAAAAACTGCCCAAATGGCCAATAACTACAATTTCTGGGCCAGAACCACTCCTTATGTGATAGATAGCTTACCTAGTGCCTACCACTCCCACTGATAAGATAGAAGGCTTCCCTCCAGCACAGAAAGGCTTGGGGAGCTCAGAAGCTTACAAACAGTCCTGGATACAGCAAATGTGTATCTGGACTAGACTAGTTACAGGAAAGGCAGGAAACAAGTTTAATTTTTTGTTACAGTTAAGCAGAACACAGGGAGAGTCTAGCAAAGTTTTTTTTTTTTTTTTGTAAAGGAAAGGGAATAGGGATAGGTTGACAATATGGAGTCACAATGGGTGACAGTGGGATACTGTAACTATTGTTGTCTGTGCTGCTTGTGTTACATGGTTGGTGTTAGCAGAGATATTCAGAAATGTACTGCTTTACACTGTGATGTATTATGTCATCAACTACCAACAGATATACTTATTTGCTCTCAGTTATTTCCTGAGAAATACAAGATGAATGAAGCTGTGTCCAGTATTGTGGTCTGCAACCTACATATTCTTGCACACTCATGCCATTCAAGAGGGGCAGCTGCAGACACTTGCTGATGGATCTGTGTAAATGGTCCAGCACCTTGGTACTGTGGTGGCTGAGGATCCCCTGCTTGTACATCTATTGACATAATAGAATGGCCATATCCTGCTGTAGCCATACCTCTCAGCTATACAGATTCACCCAGGTTACCCAGAGGCAGGGCTCATATATCTGGTCAGTTCCCCTTTACATTGTGGTTTATGAGTGGGTTTGTAGCCACCCATTACTGGGTTTGCAGGCAGGGGTAGTATGGGCACACATCAGAGTTTCAGACTTCACATAATCCATGGCATCCATGCTTCTATACCTCCCCTCACTCTGTTATTCTATCCTCTTCCTAACATTATGTGAGTGATATCTGCAAAGTAGCCCTATAGTTGTCTCTTCATCCCAGCATTATTTAGGCTTTGGTCCACAGTTAATGCAGTAGAACATGGTGGGCATACTACTGGGATTTGTTGACATAGGTTCATAGGTTCATAGGTAGGTACTAGGCTATCTGCCCGAGGGCATTTATAAGCCTAGCCAGAGTGTGTCGGCTTTCGCCGCCCCATTGATTAATTAACTGATCCTCTGTCAAGCAGAGTCAATGAAGTGATCCCAGGGGTGTATTTTCTGTTACCCATCCACTTGTCAAGGTTTCTCTTGAAGAGTGTTAGTGAGGGGCTCTGCCTGATGTAATTTGGAATTTTGTTCCAAAGCATGGAGAGTCTCTGTGACAGGAATCTATCCCTCCAGCATGTTCTATTTATTGTTGTGGCGAGGTTTAGCTCACTAGAGAGGGTGGCTCACAGTGACTTGGATTTCTTTAGGTGGAGCATGTCCATCAATTCTGAGTTGGACATGGCTTTGTAAGTCAGGCAGAGATCACCTCTGAGTAAGCGATATGCCACTGAGTACAGCCGGAGTTTTTTCAGTCAGGCTGCATAGGACATATGTTTGAGGCCAGTAATCCTCCTGGTGAGGTACTTTTGTGGTCTTTCTAGCTGTTGGAAGTGTCTTGTGAGGTACATCCCAAATGGGGCATTGTACTCTATGATGGGTCTAAAGAGTGACGAGTAGAGGGGCACTATAACCTCTTTATTTTTAGATGCAAACTCTTTAGTAATTAGATGGGCCACATAGAAGGATTTCCTAACTACTTTGGCAATATGATTCTCAAAGGAGAGATTACTATCTAAGTGGGTCCCCAGATCTCTTATTACCTCTTCTGTATTAAGGGGGCTGCCACCTATGTGGTAATTCATGGATGCTTTGTTTTTTCCAAACGGAATGACTATGCATTTTTTGGCATTTAGCTTGAGGCCATGACTTTGATACCAGGTGTCCGTCTCAGTAAGGCCCTTTCGGAGGATGTCCGTGTCATCCGGAGACTCAGTTATGGCTCCCAGTTTACAGTCATCGGTGAACTTGGTTAGCCATAGACCTCCTGTGTTTGCCTGTACTTCTGAGACGTATATACAAAGCCATGTCCAACTCAGAATTGATGGACATGCTCCACCTAAAGAAATCCAAGTCACTGTGATCCACCCTCTCTAGTGAGCTACAGTAGGGGTCCTAGGACCGAGCCTTGCGGGACACCACTTGTGACTGTTTTAGAGTCAGACCTGGAGCCCACTATTCTTATCATGTGAGTTCTGTCTGTAAGCCAGTTGGCAACCCATCTCATGACATTGGGGTTTATGTTCAGGCTGGTGAGTTTTTCTGTAATACCTGAGTTGGGAATAGTGTCGAAAGCCTTGGCGAGGTCAAGGTAGGCTGTGTGAACCACCTTTTCCTCGTCTATGGCCTTGGTGACTGCCTCGAAGAAGTCAACCAGGTTTAGTAGGCAGGGTCTGCCCTTAACAAAACTGAACTGGGTCGGATCAAGTATTTGGAGGTTACCAATGCCTTTGTTAATGATGATGCGCTCCATAGCCTTGCAGACCAGGCTAGTCAGACTTATGGGGTGATAGTTACCAGGGTCAGTTGTGGCCCCTCCTTTGTGGAGAGGAATAACTGTTGCTGTGTGCCATTCTATGGACATGTAGTGTGTGGAGAGGCTGAGATTGAACAGCGTGTTTAGGTGGGGGGGGTTAGTTCATTCTATAATTCGTGCAAGACGCAGCCTGGGATACCATCTGGTCCCACTGACACTGTTTTTGGCTTTTGAAAGGGATGTTTTCACCTGTGCATCTGTGATTTTTGGGACACTACACTTTTCTGGCATTGTTGTGGGTCCTTTTGGAGGTAAGAGGGAGGTGAAGTTTGCACTGAATCTCTCTGCCAGGATGTTGGCAATATCAGTAGGTTCTGTATATTTTGTGCTATTTTGCACTAGTTCAGTGCATATCTGCGAGTTGCCACTTAGATTCTTAACATAGCTAAAGAAGGCTTTGTGGTTGACTTTTGAATCCTTGGCTATTTTTTTTTTAAGTTAGCCTTGGATGATTTCATGAGGGACCTTAGTTTCTTACTGATACTTGTCAGGGATGTCTTTCCTTCTTGGGATTTGCTTTTTTTCTGAACTAGTTTCCTCCTTCTATTGTATAGCCTGCTTATTGCAGGGGTCCACCAAAACGGTTTCCTTCTCTTAGAGGAGTGAGTCTTGGTTTTGCTAGGGATAGCATGATCCATGCATCCTTGTAGGTGCTCATAGAGTACATTTGTAAAGGTTTCTGCATCTTGGGCAGCTTTATCCTTTAACATGGAGGCTGCAAAACTTACCACCTCTGTCTTAAGTAAGGTGAAGTTTGCTTTAGAAAAGTTTTTTTACTGTGGTTTCCTTAGTTGGGGGTGGTGGTGCAGTGTGGACATCCAGAGTGATTAGTTTATGGTCTGAACTAACCAGTGACGGGTTGACCTCCGGTGTGGACCCCCTGTCGCCCATGTTTGTGATGACCAGGTCCAATATGTTTTCACCGCTGGTAGAGGAGTTTACCAGCTGATCCAGGGCATTTGAGTTTATGAATTCCAGGAAGCGCTGGGCCTGGGAATTTGTACTGGAGCAGTTTTCCCAGTGAATGGTAGGGTAATTGAATTGCCCAATATCAGGGTGTTCAGTAGGACCTTCATGTTTTCCAATGTCTCCAGAAAGGTGGAGTGGTGGTCCTGTGTCATGGAGGGTGATCTGTAGCAGGCCACAATTTGCATTGCAGATTTGCCTGATGTTAGTTGCACATGGATGATCTCAGATGCATCATGCTGTGTCACTAACCTGGAGGTGTAGGTATCCTTGATGAATATGGATACACCCCCTCCTTTTGTGTTTTGGTCCATTTTCTGTGGCCAAAACGTGTGGTATGAGTTGTAGCCTGGTAGTGCTGGGGTGCTCTCTGGAGCCTTGAACCAAGTTGCAGTTACTGCACAGATGTTGATGTTCTCCATACTGAAGAGTGCTTCGAGTGCATGCATTTTGAGATTTAGACTCCTGGCATTGAGTAGCATAACCCTCCGTTTTTTTGTTTAATTTGCTGTTTACGGAGGTGGGTTTGACTTTTGAGCCTTGCCTAAAAAAGGCACTATGGGGGCAGCAAGAGCCTTGGCCAGTATTCGAAAGCCTAGGGGTGACAGGTGCAAGCTGTCTCTTGTGAAGCAATGCGACTTGTCGAGCATGTCGTCGCAGGCTGACATACACTGGATCCCCTTTGAATGACACCAGAAGCTTAGCCAGTTGTTGAAATTGATCATTTTTTCTTTATACTGAGGTATCATTCTTGGTGAGGGCAGGATGCTACTCAGGGTCAGAATCATACCAGCCTGGGCTGTATGATCAGAGAGCTCTTCCATGTCTCTTTTCATGTAGTCCAGGGAGGTATGTCTCAGGTCATTCACACCAGCATGAACAATGACATAGTCATATTTGTACTTGTTCTGGAGTGGCCTGAGTGCTTGTGTTATGTGATGGATTCTGGCTCCTGGCAGGCAGCTAACAGTAGCCTTCTGCTTGTCCAGCCTAGTGAGTGGGATGTCAGTGTGCCTGACTATAGACTCACCTATTACTAGTGTGTTAGGTATGTTATTTCGCCTTAAAGGCGGTGATTGTGCGGCACACTGATTTTGTGTTTTATGTGCTGCTTAGTCGCTTGGTTGGTGGGGGGTGAATAAAGAGCCTTGTCCTGCTGGGCAATCAGTGTCAGGGTATATTAGTGCTTGCTATTAGGCAATTGCTGGGCTGTAAGATGCCTTTTGAGTGCTTAGGTTGAGAGTTAGACTAGTTTCAAGGGAAAAACTGAAGAGGAGGCTTAGTGGAGCCGGGAATAATTTAACTGTAGCTAGCCAGCACTGCCCAGTGCGCAAAACCATGCAAACATGGTTTTTATAGTAGGGAAACGAAAGAGATCGAAATTAGCCTAAAATGGCCAATAAACTACTAACTTCTGGGCTGGAACCACTCCTTCATGGACAGATAGGTTGTTCAAAGCTCCCCTCTCTCACAGGTGAACAGAGAAACTTCCTTCTATCCAAGTAAGGTATGGGCAACTTAGAAACTAGTACCATAGCCCTGAATTCAGCACTAGCCTGAAAACTGGACTATACTAGCTTTGAAAGGTGGGAAATAAGGAATTTTTTTTTGAAAAGATAAGGCAAAAATAGTAAAAAATACACTGAAAAAAAGCTTTAAATGACTATAAACGATCAGAAAAGGCTATTGCACTTTAATGTGTAGCCTACAACAGTTGAACAAATTATTTAAACAAAAAACAACTTTTTAATACACACATATGTAAATGTGCATATAAATCTATACACACACTCAATTGCTCTAAACAACTAGCATAGAACATGCATAGAAAAAATAGAAATACGTATATATACAACTCTATAACATTAAAAACATATAACATATGTTTGTATTTAAGCAAATATGTACACATATGCATGTTTATATTATTATTTCTTAAGCATTTTTATGTATTTAATGTAAGTAAAATGTATTTACATCTAGTTATTTCTTATATATATAAATGTTTTTTATATATAATATTTTATACATATTTTTAATGTGTTTTAAATAAATGTCATACTTTTGGGAAGATGAATTCATACTTATATGTAGCTCTAGCACTTTATTGATCCCTTGAGTGACTAAAGTTTTGCTTTTTATGGGTTGGGATATGAATATGTGCTGTAGGGTTTGATGTTTGTATATTATATATTGTTCTAGCACTTTAATGCTTTATTGCATGATTAAGGCCTTGCCTTTATTGGTTGGTGTATGATTAGATAGACTTTTTAAATGTGAAGTTGGTTTAATTCATTGTTAGTCTGAAGGAGCAGAGTCCATCCGCGAAAGCGCTTACTTTTTCTTCAAAAAAACATCTCTGCTGTGTGCTACCAAAGTCTAATAATTGTTTACAAGTTTTATACCTGCAAGTCATTGGTTGCTTAATCCAGTGTACAGTATATTTCTTTATAACTTTTTAAAAGTGCAGGCAGTCAAATAAGTACAATATGTGAAAAAAACAAGCTTTTAAATCACAATAAATGCTGGAAAATCTGCGTTTAGGCAGAAAACAGTTAAATGCAGCAAGAAAGTACAGAAAACTGATACTTAATCACTCCAAGGTCTCTCTTCTAAGCTAGAAGACTTGTATCAGTTTAAGGCTTTCTAGTGCTACCCAGTAGGTTAGTTACAGGAAAGATGGGAAACAAGTGTATATGTGGTCTTTTAAACCAGAACGTTGAAAGAGACAGACAAACTGTCCAAATAGTCAATAAACTACAATTTCTGGGACAAGAACCTCTCCTCTCGTGGTAGACAGGCTACCTAGTGCTTACCACTCCCGCTGATAAGCTAGAAGGCTTTCTTCCAACACAGAAAGGCTTGCGGGGCTCAGAAGCTTACCAACAGTCCTGGATACAGCAACTCTGTATCTGGACTAGGCTAGTTTCAGGAAAGGTGGGAAACAAGCGCAAGTGCGGCTTTTAAACCAGAACATTGAAAGAGATGGAAAAACACTGCTTAAACAGCCAATAGCTACAATTTCTGGGCCAGGGACCACTTTTCTTGTGGTAGATAGGCTACCTGATGCTTACCACTCCCACTGATAAGCTAGAAGGCTTCCCTCCAACACAGAAAGGCTTGGGGGGTTCAGAAGCTTACTAAGAGTCCTGGATACAACCAATCTGTACCTGGACTAGACTAGCAACAGGAAAGGCAGGAAACAAGCGTAAGCACAGACTTTTAAATCAAAAGGTTGAAAGAGATGGAAAAGCTTCTCAAACGGCCAATACACTACAATTTCTGGGCCAGAAACCACTCCTCTTGTGGTAGATAGGTTACCTAGTGCTTACCACTCCCACTGATAAGCTAGAAGGCTTCTCTCTAACACAGAAGGGCTTGGGGGGCTTGGATGCTTACCAACAGTCCTGGATACAGCAAATCTGTACCTGGACTATACTAGTTATAGGAAAGGCAGTGACCAAACGCAAAATGGTCTTTTAACCAAAAAGTAGAAAGAGATGGAAAAACTGTCCAAATGGCCAAATAAACTACAATTTCTGGGCCAAAGCTCCCTCTTCCTGTGGAGGATAGGCTACCTAGAGCTTACCACTCCCACTGGTAAGCTAGAAGGCTTCCCTCCAACACAGAAAGGCTTGGGGGGCTCAGAAGCTTACTAACAATCCTGGATACAGCAACTCTGTAACCGGACTAGGCTAGAGACCAAACGCAAAATGGGCTTTTAACCAGAAAGTAGAAAGAGATGGAAAAACTGTTCAAACGGCCAAATAAACTGCAATTTCTGGGCCAAAGCTCTCTCTTCCTGTGGAGGATAGGCTACTTAGAGCTTACCACTCCCACTGATAAGCTAGAAGGTTCCCTCCAACACAGAAAGGCTTGGGGGGCTCAGAAGCTTACTAACAATCCTGGATACAGCAACTCTGTAACCGGACTAGGCTAGTTATAGGAAAGGCGGGAAACAGGCACAAGTGTGTCTTTCAAACCAGAAAGTTGAAAGGTATGGAAAAAAAACTGCTCAAACAGCCAATAGCTACAATTTCTGGGCCAGGGACCACTCCTCTTGTGGTAGATAGGCTACCTGATGCTTACCACTCCCACTGATAAGCTAGAAGGCTTCCCTCCAACATGGAAAGGCTTGGGGGGCTCAGAAGCTTACAAAGAGTCCTGGATACAGCTAATCTGTACCTGGACTAGACTAGTAACAGGAAAGGCAGGAAACAAGTGCAAACACAGACGTTTAAATCAGAAGGTTGAAAGATATGGAAAAGCTTCTCAAACGGACAATAAACTATAATTTCTTGGCCAGAAACCACTCCTCCTGTGGTAGATAGGTTACCTAGTGCTTACCACTCCCACTGATAAGTTAGAGGGCTTCCCTCCAACACAGAAAGGCTTGGGGGGCTCGGAAGCTTACCAATAGTCCTGGATACAGCAAGTCTGTATCTGGACTTGACTTGTTACAGGAAAGGCAGGAAACAAGCTTAGAATTTTTTTTTTTTTTACAGAAAAGCAGCTAAAACAGCAGTAAATACAATTCAAATTGTAGTGCAGGCCAGCACACCTGAGGCTGTAGCAACACTACGGCAAATAAGTTCAAATAAATGCTATTAAATTAACAAATGACTAAAAACCAAGTGCTGAAGGCAGTAAATTAGAAGGCTACTAACAAGCAGCGATAAGAGCAGAGTAAGAGCGACTGAACAGATAACAGCATGCAGAAGAGCAACTAAGACAGTTACAGTAAGAGCAGCTGAATAATATATATATATATATATATATATATATATATATATATATATTTTTTTTTTTTTTTTTTGAGGGAGGGAACAGAGCAGGGTTAAGAGGATACAGGGGTTGTCCTTCCCAAATGCTCTCTTTGTACACAGTACGAGTGTCTGAAATCAGAATAGGATCTCACTGCGCTCAGTTGAGTGAGCAAATGAGATGGGCCCAGAAGGAGTATCCAAACACAAATTTACAAGAGGGGCGGGCAATTTCAAAGCCACCAACATTATCACCAAAACAAGAACAGGGAGGATGGGTGGGAAACTAACTGTAGAGAGACAGCCACAACTTCAGCTGAGTTAATATTCAGTGAAAAACACAAATAAATAAATTAAATACAGTACTATATGCAAAAGAGCAGATAAGAGCGTACTTAAATTCACTTATACGTCCAGCTGATTTCAGGTAGATGTTAGCTGGCCAAAGCTCTAATATTAAACAGAGATAACATGGCCTTGCTTTTCTGTTCTGTGGACTGTTATGTTATTTGGGACCCCATGAGATAACATAGAGTGACAGTACTGTAAGGCATTTGGTAGTGATGCAGGCCATCTGTAGCAGGCCACTGCATTATGTCACTCCTACAGTCCCAGGCTGCGAGACACTGGATTCCCCTGGGGTGACAGGGTAAATATGCGAGGTGCTAATGGCAGTAGTTCCTGTCCATATTAATCCATTGGTTTGGATGCTGGCAGGGTGCTGCTTACAGCTAGGGAGTGGGACACACCTGCATAGGACACCTCTTCAGCATGCTGTATTCTGTGTGTATTCCCATACAGAAGTGGGGGTCATGCTGTACTGATTCCTAACAGCAGGGATATGACCTGTGATAAACCTGTGGATAATGGTGGGGTAAGCAGAGTGCATGTGTGATATGGAGGCTTCTTACAGCTGATTCACAGATATACATGGGACATTCCCCTTATGCTGCCTTGTGCGAGGACATAGGCATTCTCTCATTACTTCATAACTGTGCCTTTTGTGGTCTGCCAGTGTTTGGCCAGGCTACATCAGTATTCCATACTACACAGACAACTAATGTTCTGCTAACCTGTATGTACAATTCCAAAGGTGTGTGCAGTTGACAGTTACATTTTATGTACTCTGTCTAGGGTACTTCCACCTGTGTATTGTGTGCATATTTGGGCCCACATTCATGGCATGTCCATCTTTCAGATTGTGACAGATATTGACATCTGAACAATGAGTATGGATGACTGCTGAATTGGGTCTTGCTGGGATACATTGTGGTTGGCACTACAATTGTCAGAATATTGCCCTATCATCAGCAGTAGTGGCCATAGGCCACTGGGACACAACCCTCTATGCCTACATGCTGACCACTTCCACACAATGTACAACACACAACAACCTAACACACAGAGCCCTGCATATTGTACACATGCAACAATCTATCCTGTAAATTGGGCCAGTTCAGGTAATCTGTGCTCCACTGTTATTAACCCCACTCGTACATGTTACTGCATTTCTACATAGGATTGTGGGGGGGGGGGCACACTTGACAATTGTAAACGTTTGCTATGACTGTACTGGTATTTCAGGTATTCTGTTGGCTTCCATTTCGTTTTGTATTCTGACCTATCATGCAGACTAGAGGCATATCAGTAGAGTACAGATCTTAGGTTTTATTAACCTACATTTCAGTTTCAGACTTCATACCCTGCAGAACTGACATACAACTGCCTGACCTGTTGTAGTCTGTCTGTGTAGGTCTGGAGGGGGGGGGGTGCTGTTATCCATTGCCATTAATTGGAGGTTGAAGGCCTTAGCACACCTGCTGGCTGAGGCTGTTGTTGGGTATGTGAACCTCACTGACATGCATGTGTGTGTCCTATGGACATACATTTGGGCCACCACATGTACTGCAGTGGGATTTGTCACCTTGCCTAGTACTGCCTACTTTGTTGACACCAGTACTTGTTATGGATTCCATGCTGCCCATATAGGTGTCCACTATCTGCTACTATCCCATTCAGCCACCTGATTCCCTTGCATGCTCATATCCATACCATAGCTACAACTAGCAGAATATACTACTCCATTCAGCAATTGATAGGAAGAGTGAGTTACTTGTGGCTGTACCAGTACTGAGGATAGTGCTGGAGGGCCAACTATGTCAGATGCACATAGTACACTCCCTATACATGGTAAAGCACAGGTAGTGTCATGTTTGGCATCCCTTTTACTGTATGTGTGAGTCAGAGAGAGGTGTAATTCCCTGAGTTCCTACCATGTCAGTGTATGTGCTATGCGTTGCCTCTTTGCCAAAGCTTGGGCATACTGGGCATGCCTCCTTCTGCCTACATGGGCAGGCTCAGGTTGTTCCTCCTCTGAGTCACTCTGTGCCTGTGCTGGCCTTGGCAATGGTGGGGCTGTGTGGCCCTGCCCCATGCTGTTCCTGCTGCAGCTGTTTCCGCAGGATCACATGGTGTAGCATGGCACATACAATGAATATTTGTGTACATGTAGCTGGAGAGTACGGCAAGGCTTCACCGGATATGTCCAGGCACCGGAACTGTGACTTGAGCATCCCAAACACATGCTCTATTATGATTCTCATTTGTGCGTGTGCCTCATTATGGAGTTCTTGTTCGGGTGTGTGTGTATTTCTGATGGGTGTCATCAGCCACGGCTCCAATGTGTAACCAGCATCCCCCACTAGGTGACCATATGGGATGTCCCCACTGGCAAATCTCTGCTACAGCTGTGTCATATGCCAGATGTGGGAGTCGTGATAGCTTCCAGGGCTGCCATCACACACCTTCATTATAATGCCCTGGGCATTGCACACGACCTGGAAGTTAATGGAGGGAAAGCCCTTGCGGTTTATGTAGACACTACCCCACTCACCAGGTGGTGATTTGATGTGTATGTGCGTGCAGTCTATAGCACGCACTACCTCAGGGTATTTTGTTATTTGGTGGAATAGACGCATATTGCTGGTCAGCACTTCACGGGTGTTGAGGAAATATATGTGCTCACTGGCATGTGCTGACATGGCATCCAGGAACTGGTGCAGTACCCTGGATGCTAATGCCTGTGAGATCCCCAGTTGTCCTTTGGAAGGTACCTGTGGCTAGTATTCTTAAGCCTACACATACCTTAGTATCCACTGGGATGGGGTCCCCTCTGTTTGTTCTGTGTATGAGGCATGGCCGTTACAGCTCAACAATTTGCTGTAGGATGTCCCTGCCTACCCTATAGCGCTCCACTATCTCCAGCTCATGTAGCCCCCCTGGTAGGTTACCCTGGGTCTGTACACTCTTCTCCTTCTCCTCACTCTGGGTTGGTCATCTGCATTCTCATCCTCACCACCCTCAGCCTTTTCCACATATTGATGTATGAGAGCAACAGCAGCCCCTATAATTTTGTTAGTTTTGTCTGGTAAAATTTCCCCGTCTGTGTACACCGGTGGTGTAGAGTTTGTAGGAAAAACCAGAGTGAAAGGTGTTTGCATAGTTTATAGTAGTGTGCTGGGCTGGCCTGCTGCCTGTGTAATTGGCTGATTCTGATACATTTCACCTGCCAGCTATGCTAGTTCTCCTTGATTGCCTTCCTACTGCTGTTTTCCCTTCACATTGCCTTCTTGTTTAAGCCCCAAGGCACCCTGTGCATACCCAGTGTTCAGATGTGAACAGAACTGCTATTTCCTGTTTTTTGTTTAAAACCCAGTGCGCGGCGTGCACACCCTTTTAGGCAATGTAAACACTGCTAGGCAGCCTCAGACACACCCCCTTCCTTAAATGTGCTTAGCTCAGGACAAGCACAGGCCACAGAGCTCCAATAAGATTACAGCATGCATGACACTCCACCTTATGAGGTCATCTACCTCTTAGGCTTGCACCATGGTGTTGCTGCACTTACACGGTTGGGTGCTAGCTAACACTCAGGAAATCTGTGATTCAGTATCAGTCCCCTCATTTGCATAAAACTGATTGCTAATGCATGGTTACAAGACTGACACTTAGCCTTCCCCCTTAGCAACCACTATTCAATGGTATTGTTGTCTTCTGCATGCCATTGACTATTATGGCAGAATGCTGATTTTGGTTTAAAAGCTTATTTCCAGCTTTTTTTTTATTTTTGGGCCGATCCCGTTTGCGCACAGCTGCCCTATGCTTAAATGGCTGAAATCAGCCCCCCCCCCCCAAAAAAAAAAGTAATTTTTTATAATTTTGCAGGTATTTACCATGCCAATGGCCATCTATTTGGCCATTGGCATGCCTACTACATTGAATACATGCTTTCTTTGGAGTTGTCATGCCTCCGTTTATAATTTTCAGAAATGTATTTGGTTGGTAGCCGAATACATTTCTGCAGGTTACACTGTGCCTGCACATGCCTGCCTGCTTCCTGGATCACTAATTCACCTCATTTGCATGGTTTTCATCTGCAAATGGGGTAATTAGCATACAGGAGCTGTATCCATGCAGAAATAGTGTTGGAACGCTCGTGCATGTCCCAGGAGCTCATTCCTGGATCGCTCGTCGGCCATATTCCATGCAGCAACTCTTGCACTATTCCTGCACACCGTGCAGTGCTTGCTGAATACTGGGGGGTGTTCTGTCAGATAGCCAGTTTGCCATTCACCTTATACCATAAGAGTTAATGTTTTGCTTTGTGAGCTCATTTACAGCACATTTAATATAGTGCTGTCAACACTGGCCAGAAGCAGGTATGCTGTATGAACAATAAAAAGGCTTAAAAGATATTCAGGAAATACTCAAGACAGGATATGTTTGACAGTATTTACTAATCAACCAGGAATAATTAGACAGACACAACATTAGTGGTGTATTTATTCCAACTAATAGATAGATAATTGATATTCCCCAAAATAAATGTGTTTTCTTTATGGACAATTTAGCTAAAGCATTTAAAAAAATGTTCATGGTTATCAATAGACATAGAAAGGTGATGTACAACATGATGTGAAGTAATATTTTATCTTATTTAGGGTGAGTTGGATCTCAGTAAGTTTTGTTTGCAGATTTCAAGGAATCAGTCATGTGATAATAGGGTTTCTAACAAAACTGGCACACCCCCGCAATTTCCCATAATACTAAAATCATGATGGGTGCTCAGTCTTGGTGTAAAGGAAGTGCTGTCTTTACGTAAAATCAGGTGTCTGCCACCATACAGATATGGATATGTTCAAGTCAATGGAGTATCTCAAAATCTATAATCTTATTATTAAGACTTCTGGCACTGAGTACAGTATCCTTAACATGGTCAAGAAATGGAATTTCTGTAATCTGTTTAGCTATATTGGAATGTCTGATAAATGAATTTTGCATAAAAAGGCACTATGGGGACAGTAAAGACTTTGGCCAATATGTAGAAGCCAATGGTATGAAAGGTACAGGTCATCCCTTGTGAAAGAAGTAGATCTGTCAATCATCTTATTTCAAGCTGTCACACAATGGACCCTCCTCAAATGATACAGCTATTTAACCAGTTTGTTAAAACTAGTTAAGTTGTCCTTGAATCTTGACATAAGTCTGAGTGAAAATAGGATTCCATTGGACTGGAATCTTAACTGTATTGAACATATATAACAAGATCCTTTATGTCTCTATGGGTTGAGTACTCAAAGTTATTCCAGACTCACATGAACCACTACCAAGCTGTTATCATAGATGCTTGATGTGAGGGACTCAAGAGTCTTGTTAACATCATAACTCTAGTGCTGGAAAAAAAAACAGTCAGGCTGTTATTCATCCTGGTGAGTACAGAATATGTATGCCTAATGGTGGAGTCTCCATAGAGTGTATGCTGACTTAACACAAATAAAAGGTTTATCTGCAGCATTGTGACTTCCTGAAATATGTATCCTTATGTTATGTGTGTGGTGCACTATAGACAGTAATGCATTATGTGTCTGCAACTGAGGCTTTCTTGTTCAGCTATTATAAGGTTTGTGAATTGATTTCTTGTCAATTTCAGCATATGTAGATGTATAGGTGGGGAGGAGTGAAGCTCACAGACAACCTGATATTGTAAGAGGGTGTTTCAGGTTGCCAGTATATTTACACCCTTTCACAGATGCAGCGATACTGAATAAAGCAAGTAGTGGCTGTCATTAAGAAAAATGCAGTTTCTGCGCTGCCTAATAAGACCAGGTGCTATAATATTGGCAACATAGGGAGTGAAAGGGGACTAGCTTTTATACTGGCCAGATAAAGTGATTAGTCAAGATACAGCTAATAATTATAATTAAGTGGGCAAATGGTGCAACAATTAAAAGTGCACAGAATTCCCCAACAAACGAGGAGAGAAAATTTAAATGCCTGTGAAGATGAACAAATTCCAACTCTGGTACTGTAAGAACTGATCCAATACATCAATCATATGGTACAAGAACAACACAGAACTGGTACCATAATAACTGAGATTATAAGAAGAGAGTTTGTACTGCAGAAATATGGTACGAGACCAGTAATGAAATGTTAAAACAGTGCAGACAGTATTACTGTAGTAATATTTTAGGCACAAATGCCACCTAGTAGTTCATTAGATGTTTAATGCAGATTACCACACATTGTTTATACTCAAGAGTTTGATGGTGTCAAATGCCAAGTAGCATTTTTGTGGTAGATGTGGTGCCACACACAAGAGGTACCATGAATCAAGGATGCAGCATTAGAACTGGGATTTTAGTTTGCATATAGTAACTGTCAGTTTCCTCATAACAGATATATTCATGGTAATGACTGTCTTTAAAGATGCAAGGATAAATAGATGTCACTACAGGTGTCAATTTGTCTATGAAATAGTGTGATAACAAGGAGTTATTATAAGCAAGGACCAATAGGAGTCTTCAACCCAGTGCAACAATGAGCGATTAAACACAGCAATAAATAAGCGGCAAAAGCAGGAGCACACAACCCAGCTCAGCAGCAAGGAGCTATTATGACAACAGCAGATGCACATAACTCAGCAAAACAACAAGGAGCTATTATAAACAACAATAGCAGGAGCACACAACCCAGCAAAACAACAAGGAGCTACTATAAATAATAACAGCAGGAGCACACAACCCAGCAAAACAACAAGGAGCTACTATAAACAATAACAGCAGGAGCAGAAACCCCAACACAGTAAGGGGCTATTGTAAACAACAGATGGACCACACAACCTAGCACAATAAGGAGCTATTATAAAGAACAGCGAATAAACAACAACAGCAGCACAACAACAAGAAGTTATTATAAACAACAGCAGCAGGAGCATACAACCCTAGCTCAATGACAGAGAGCTAGTTCAAACAAGAACAGCCATATCACTTCTAATAGTGAGCAACCTTTTACAACATTACAAAAACTAGGTGGGGACGAATATAAGTCTAAGGAATGCCAGGTAAAGGACCAAGAGCATCTATATAAAGCTAAAAACATCTACTTGTAACAATATAATATATGGTAATCAGCTGGGACTGATAAAAAGAAAAATCAGGTAAAAGCAAATTAAATTCAGTTAGAAATCAAAATTCAGAACAGCCCTGCTAAATATAGTACTATGCATGTTTAGCAATGCAATATAAAATCACAAGTTTAACGTCAACAGCCAATCAGGAAACCATCTGTATTAAGGCCTGGAGTACACAGTTACTCAGACCACTCATAATGTTCATTTTCTTTCAAGTAAAAACATCAAAGAATATTCTAAATGCACAAACCTATGGAACAAATAGTAGTCCTTGATTACCACTATTTGTCCTTGGATAGCAGGCAAGTGGCAGTGGATCTTAAAATGTTATAAGGCTTGGTGGAAAGAGACATACAGAAGTATAAAAATGTTTCTTTTCTTTGAAGCAAAAACAACAAAGTCTTCTGAAAAAAAACACTGCACAAATAAACATTTCACTCAAGCAGCACACAGATGACAAAATAACTTGTGATTATATCTTCAGTAACTCAGCATTTTGGGAAATGATGGTGGATATGGCAGGTAGAATGTCTACCTTTACACAGATTAAAATATGGCCTGCACCTGTCCCCCCTGGGATTCTGGATACTGGCTAAGGCTCTTGCTGCCACTATAGTGCCTTTTTATGCGAGGTTCCTGTAACAAATTCACCACCATAACAGGAACAGGCAAGCAAAAACTGAGGGTAATGCTACTCAATGCTAGACGTCTAAATCTCAAAATGCACTCACTAGAGGCACTCCTTAAAATGGAGAACATCGATATCTGTGCACTGACTGAGACCTGGTTCAAGGCTCCAGAGAGCAGCCCTGCACTACCAGGCTATAACTCACACCACACTTTTCGGCCATGTAACCTGGACCTAAACACCAAAGGTGGAGGTGTGTCCATATTCATTAAGGATATCCACACCTCCAGGCTAGTTGCTCAGCATAATGCATCCAAGGTTATCCAAGTGCAACTAACTCTGGGCAAAACTGAAATCCAAATTGTAGATTGCTACAGATCCCCCACCATGCCCCAGGATTCCCACTCCTCTTTTCTTGATGTACTGGAAAATATTAGGGTTCAACCAAACACCCTAATAATGGGCGACTTCAACTACCCCACCATTAACTGGGAAAACTACTCGTGTACCAACTCCTTAGCACAACACTTTCTGGAATTCATAAACTCCAATTCCCTGGATCAACTTATCCACACCCCCACCAGGGGCAACAATATCCTAGACCTAGTCATTACAAACATGAGTGACCGGTGTTCCACACCTGAAGTTAACTGCTCGTTGGTCCGATCTGACCATAAGCTAATCACCCTTGATATCCACATCCCGCCCCCTATTAAGGAAACCACAGTAAAAAATTTCTTCAAAGCCAACTTCATGCTTCTTAAGACAAAAGTGGTGAACTTCATGACACCCATGCAGATGGACAATACAGTTACAACTGCTGAATCCTACACAAATGCACACTGTAAACACTTACACAAGTGCATGGATCGTGCTATCCCAAACAGAACCAAGATGCTATCCTCCAAAAAAAGGAAGCCAATCTGGTGGTACCTTGCCATAAACAAACTGCACAACAGAAGGAAGAAACTGTTGCAAAAGAGAGTAAACTCCCATGAGTGGAGGAGCTCTCTGGTCAGCCTCAGTAAGAAGCTGAGATCCCTTATAAGATCCTCCAAAGCTAGCTATGTAAACAAAATCGCCACTAATTCCAAGGACAACCACAAAGCATTCTATAGCTATGTCAAGAATCTCGATGGCAACATCCAGATCTGCTCTGAGTTGCAGCACAAAGGCAAGAAAATTACAGAATCAACTGATATTGCCAACATCCTGGCAGATAGGTTCAGTGCTAACTTTACCCCCCCCCCCCACCCCCTAAAGGGCCCATATCTATACAGGAAGAATGTAGAGTCCCTGTAATCACAACTACACAGGTAAAAGCTGCACTCTCTAAAGCCAAAAACACAGCATCCATGGGACCGGACAACATCCCAGGCTGCGTTTTACATGAACCTCAGAACGAACTGGCTCCCCACTTAAGCCCCATGTTCAATAATAGCCTCACATCAGGCTTTGTGCCCACTGAATGGTGCACAGCAACAGTTATCCCACTCCACAAAGGGGGAGCCACCACTGATCCCGGGAACTATCGACCTATTAGCCTGAAGAGCCTGGTCTGCAAGGCCATGGAACCTATCATCATGGAACTCATAGACAAAAACATTGGTAACCTCTAAACTCTGGATCCCACCCAGTTGGGGTTTCTGAAAGGCAGATCATGCCTCCTGAACCTGATCGACTTCTTTGAGGCAGTCACCAAAGCCGTAGATGAGGGTAAGGTGGTTTCACACAGCCTATCTTGACCTCGCCAAGGCTTTCGACACCATCCCCCATTCTGAAATTATAGCTAAACTCACTAAACTAGGTATAAATCCCTATGTCACAAGATGGGTTGCCAACTGGTTCACTGACAGACCCCACACTGTAAATGTTGCAGACTCCAATTCTGACCCTGACCTCAAAGCAGTGACAAGTGGAGTACCACAGGGATCCATCCTGGGACCTCTCCTGTTTGGTGTCTACTTCTCTGAAGTACAGGCTAACACAGAAGGCCTCTGGGTAATGAAGTTTGCAGATGACTGCAAACTAGGAGCCATAGTCAAGTCCCCAAATGATGTGGACATCCTACAGAAGGGCCTCGCTGAGACAGATGCCTGGTGTCAGAGCCATGGCCTCAAGCTCAATGCCAAAAAGTGCAGTGTCATCCCCTTTGGTAAAAACTCTGCACTCATGAACTACCACATAGGCAGCAATCTACTTAACACCAAATGCATGATAAGAGATCTTGGGACCTAGGTGGACAGTAGTCTCTCCTTTGATAGTCACATTGCCACAGTACTCAGGAAGTCCTTCTACGTGGCACACCTCATCATAAAAGGGTTCTCATCCAGGAAAAAAAAGAGGTCTTTGTTCCCCTCTACTCGACACTCATTAGACCCATTAAAGAGTACAACGCCCCTTTTGGAATATACCTCACAAGACATCTGCAGCAGCTGAAAAGGCCACAGAAATACCTCACAAAGAGGATTACTGGCCTCAAACAAATGTCCTACACTGACCGCCTCAAAAAACTCCAGCTTTACTCTGTAGCATATCGCCTACTCTGAGGTGATCTCTGCCTAACATGTAAAGCTATGTCAAACCCAGAGCTGTTGGACATGCTACACCTAATGAAATCCCAATCCATTTGAGCTACACACTCTAGGGACCTAAACCTTGTCACCACAATAAACAGGACATGCTGGAGGGATAGATTCTTATCCCAGGGACTTCCCATACTCTGGAACAGGCTACCCATCTATGTCAAGCAAAGTTCTTCATTAGCACTCTTCAAGAAAAATCTTGATGAGTGGATGGGAAATAGGAAATACACCCCGGGGATCACTTCTGTGTCTCTGCTCGACAGTGGCACAGGAAAATAACTTTCTTGGGTGGCGTAAGCCAGGGAACCTTGTTGGCTAGGCTTATGTAGGCCCTTGGGCCGATAGCCTAGTACCTACCTATGAACCTTTGAACTTAAGTTTTCCACTCTTATCTTGTTGCATTTTATACATATGTTCTTGCAAAATTTCCATAAAACATCTTAAATACAATTTCTCATTATAAATGTACTTTATAAAACTTTAGTGAGTTAAAATGGAAACCATGAAATTTTGACTTTACCTTTTATATTTCTTTGGCAGACCAGTCTATGCATAGCAAGATTCTTTTATCTGTTTTCCCTGTAACATTAAATCTCACATTTGAGCTGAGGAAATAAAACCTTCCAAAAGCATGCAGAAATGAATATTAGCTACCTGAGTTCTCTGAAGTCTGATCACAGCCAGTTCTTGAAGATAAAGTGCCATGTCTAAATTTTAGATAGAAAATAAAATAATTAAAATAATGTACCTTATTCTGCAGTGTAGTAAAAGTATGTCATATAAATCTGTTCAATACTAATGCATTTTCTCCTGAAGGCATTTACATAGATCTTTCTACACTCCTAACAAACTAGCAAATATATCTTAAAAAGTCAATAATAACTGTCTGTGATATAATCAAGATGTTTTAGCTAATTGAAATTCACAAACACCAACTACAAACTGTAAAATCCACAATAAAAAGTGTCAGGACCCAGAAACAGCAACTGATCCAACTTTATTCTCTAAAACAACCACGATTAGCACATTCGTCTGTAATAAACAAACTTTATTAGATGACATTCACTTGAATAGTCCACCATATTTAAAACACACCCCATCATCATGTGACTTCCAATGTTTCACATTTAAAGAGCCCATACACAATTATAAACATTGTAAAATACATTCCCCAGGATTCAGCAAACTTCCATGCACGAATAGCTTATTCTTGCATGGAAGGGACCGTTCCCATGCACCACGGCAGTGCACCATGCATATTCATTAAGGCACGCTGCCATGCTCTAATATGGACATGGTTCTGTGTACAAGCACAGGGGGTGTGTCTGAGAGCAGTGCTGTCACAATACACACACACCCTACACTCGATAATTATCATACAGCAATGTAAAGTTAGCGAGAGTGTCCGAGGACACCATTACCTCTCAACCTCAGAAGAAATCTGGACAAAGCCATAAAAAACAAGGGACAGATAGGGGCAAATGTGAAATATTGCTCTCACAAACTTATAAAATCGATAGAATTACAGGCTTCACATTAGGATGAAGCTTCCAAAGAGTATGAAGTGTAAAACTAAAATGTCATTATTTTCTAACTGCAGTCTTTAATGCTTTGCCACTAATCTGCCAGAAAGCCACAATTGTATGAAAAATGGACCAAAAATATAAGGCAAAAATCTGGACATTCTGTGAAAATCTGTACGGTTGAAAGGTATGGCGGACACTGTTACTGTCCATGGAGCATACCTCCCAAATGCAAAGCTTGTCATGTCATCACCATTTGAAAAGCATAGCCCCGCACAGATAATGTTGCAGAAAGCAATGTGCATACCCCTACATTAAAAACATAAAACACATCTTTTTAATTTTTTTTTTCAGTCTGCAATAAAGTTTAAGCATAGTTGAGCGGGTGTGCACATCATGCAGCTCTGCTCAGCCTAGCTTACAGATCACAAGGAGCTAAATAGGAATATACTTTGAAAAGTAGCAATGCGGAAATAGTGAAGTGGTAAGAGTGTTCACTTTGCAAGTGTTTGATCCCCACTGAACTCCATTCGCATTTTACATGTGAAAGCAGTACATCATTTTTTGTTTTATAATTAGGTAGTCAATAACATATATTTGTTAACCAGAGTACTGTAGTTGGTCCAGATATGGGGTGTCAGTGTAATAAAGTTGTGAAACCCCCATATAAACACAAGTAACCTATACAGTATAGTCACACAAGAATAAATGTAATGAAAGCACGTAGGGGGATGTCAGGGAAGGTAAACAAAATTATAATATGTCAGGAATGACGACTCAATCCCATACAGCTGATAGTCTATAAAATAAAACTTAAGCAATGCTAAGCATTGCACAGCTATGCTTACCGGGTGTAAGCATTGCTTAAATATGAACACTAAGCAATGAGTAGCCCAAGTAATCAGATTTGCCCATTGGTAAACAGTGCTGAATCTGCCCCTTTAAGCACTGCCAACCTTAGCTAAGCAGGTTTGTCTGTAGCTTAGCTTAGGTCAGCATATTCAAAACCATCCAGTCACTGCAAAGTGTGTGAAATCGGCTGTATTTAAACCTCACAGGCAGGAATACAGCTCATAACCAGTTGTAGCTCCCCACTGTAGGCAGTATGGCTGGTGTTGGAGAGGGAATGCACTTTTGGGCACAGTGCTGGGGCATACAGGAGTCCAAGGTCATGATAGGACTCCTTGTTAAAAACCATAATGTGAGACTGCTGCAAGACCAGTACCAGGTCTCCCAATACAAAGTGGACACCTGGGAAAGTCTTGCCTGCAATCTCACCAGTGCCACTGGCATCCACCGGACTGCTGAGCAGGTCTGGCACCACTATGCCAACTTGAAGCAGAGGTAGAGGAAGCTAATGGACCAGTGGGTCCAAGAAGCATGGAAGAAAGGTGATGTCCCAGGCATGTGTAAGTATTCATATACATTACTGTTTACCAAAGTTCAGCCTGTGTATGTGATGCATAGGTAAGCATAAATGTTTCTCTATCTTCTTTACAGCTCCAGCTAAGTGGGCTGCAAACTAGGAAGCCCATGCAAGCAGGTTGCAAAGCCTGCATCATGAGGCTGGTGAGTAACGATCTAGCTTGTAGTATTCATACCAAATAAATATAAAGAAGTAGAATGTCACCTGGCAGTATTAAACATGGGTATGGTTTGTACTGAATAAACCAGACAATATTACAGTAATAGTCTCATATAGGTTATATATAAATAAAACTGGTAGTGCCTGTCAATAAAATTCAAACCCCTGGACTGATTGTGTTTACTCTGGTATTGTATGAATTGAAATATGTACAGGTAATGCACAGCAACTATAGCTCTGAAAGCATTAAACAATCAAGTCTCATCTGACAAAGTTAGTGCCTCTGTAAGACATGAGATTAACTGATATTAAAAATGCCATGCACCAAGATCTGATATCTGAATAGTAATGTTGTGTTAACCACTGTTTTCCACATTGTGCTATGTCAAATTGTATGTATAGGAATGTATGTATCCAAATGCTGTAATTACGAGGTCAGATTGTACAACCAAGAGAGAATAAGATAGAAAACATTGAAAAAAAAGACAGCAATTTCTCAGTAGCTCATTCTGATGAAACACAACCTTGTTGTAGTTTTAGCAGAAACAGCCACGGTTCGAATCCCGGGAATGGTAGTAAGCTGTATGCATAATTTCAACTAGGATTTTGTGAATATGTGTAGAAACAGTCAGGTAGAGTTAACATATATTTCCTCCACAGGTCTTCCAGGTAAGAGAAGGTATAAAGTAGCTATAAGAAGGCTGTAGTTATACTGTGTACAACACCCATGGTCCATCCCCAAGGCTGCAAATGACAGCAAGATAAGTACATACACCAAGTGGCCTCCCCCAAGAAATGTTCAAAAGTGTCATGCTGTCACAGCTACTGGTCCCTGCTGCCAACACCCAGGGTGACTGATAGAAATCAAGGCAGAATATGGCAGTAGCACACACACACACACACACGCACGCACGCACGCACACACACACACACACACACACACACACACACACACACACACACACACACACACACACACACACACACACACACACACACACACACACACACTATGAGTGCACATATGTAACCCTTACTATGTGAATATGGATAGAAACAATCAGGTAGTGTTAACAGAAATTCCTTCCACAGGTTTTCCAGGTAAGAGAAGGTATAAAATAGCTATAAGAAGGCTGCAATTATACACTGTGTACAAACATACCACTGCCCAACCCAAAGCCATTGGTTGTTGTAAAAATACCTGTACAGTAATGATTAAAGCAATGGTCATTAAAGCTGTGATGACTGCAAGAATCTACATTTGTTAATTGACATCTCTCTCCCTCCCCCACCTTATCTTCACCAATAATCTAAGCACATAAATGAATGGGTATGTTTTCCACCAAACCTACCACTGGGACATGTATCCTATCGTTCTACAAATGTTGAAATGTATTCCAATTAATGTCCCCTGTTCAAATACTATCATTGATGGCCTGTTGCTATCAATTTAACCTGCATGCCTGTGTAATTACCACTGTGATTCTATATATGCATGTGTTCTGTTTGCTATGCAAATGTTCCAAATCTGTTGTTTTGGGTTAATGGGAATACTCATGCATGCTGTTATAACTAATCCTGGAATGTGTTTACCATTACTAACCAACATATGTTCAAAAACTGCAACACCATAGCACATCAGGGAAGGCCGATCCCAGTAGATCCACCTCTCCTGCCTCATCTGGCCATGGCACTGGGCCCCAGCACATTTGGGGCCCATCCCAGGGCCTGCTCATCTGCTGGTCCTGCACCACCTTTGAGTGGAACTGCCTCAGGGGATGACGCTCATCCCTCCCTGGCTGTGGGCATGGACAGGATCCTGTCATATGAAGCCAGGTCAGGGGTCTAGTGCATAGCGAGCTCTGCAAAGACTTGGGAGATCTGCTACCCCAGCTTGAGGGCCACAAGGCACCTTTAGAGGGTCAGCCTGCCCCTCCTGCTCAGCCACCAACACAGCCACCTTTGGGGTCATGAAGGAGCAGTGGTAACTGCCCATGGGTGGGGAACTCAGTCCCACTATACCCATTTGGGGGCTCGTGGGCTTCCAATTACTAAACACCCCTCCCCATCCAAGCTGTTTACTCCATGTGTCATATACTGCCCCTGTATGCTGTCTTGTCTGTCTTCCTACCCAACCCACCTCCCCAAATATACCTACTATCCTTTCCCAACATCCCACTCTCACCTTCAAGAAAAAGGACAATCTGTTCCTAAAAATACATTGTTGCCCCATACATAGCTGTCCATTCTGCATACATGTCCTCTGGACACATGTAATCTGGTCTAATTGGCTTCACAACACATTATTGTTGTCCTCACCCCTCCCCCAGGGATTTGAGTGTCCAAACATACCTCCAAATTCCATATATATGCACAACTGTTGCTGTAGAAGAAATGGACAGCTATGGACCTTCCCTACACCCATCCTGCACATCCCTAGCTATCTTTTATATTGTTTTTCCCTCTTCATGCCCCCTTTTAACTACTTTCGTATCACCCCTTTTTTCTTTTCTTTTAAAGAAATTAGTGTGAGGGTCAGTGGGAGTAAGCAGTAATAAACAGGAGTAAGCCTGTTTGCGCAGTGCTAAGCGATGCCTACACAGATTAAGCACTTTTAAGGCTGTCTGTCAGCATAGTTAACTGGAAGTTAGCTTTGCTTACAGCCACGCAAACCTGCGCAAACCCAGTTACAACTGCTTAAAAGTGTCTTAATCATTCTGTATCCAACAGCCCTTGTTCTTCCCAGCAACAAATCAGTCACCCCTTGCAAGTCTTGAGCCCTGGACCCTGCATATCATAGCCACAGCAATTTACCACTAAACCATCTGCGTAACAGCTAAAACTGATGTTTTTTTTCAAACATATCATTCAGTGCAGTCATTCCACAGTAGGGAAGAGGTTTGTTAACATTAGTCAAGTTTTGTACATATATAAATGTATATGTGTATGGAGATGCATATATATATATATATATATATATATATATATATATATATATATATATATACATTAATATGTAATATATGTAGAGCTATACCTATAAAATATACACATATATAGGTTCATAGTTTAGTACTACGCTAACTGCCCTTGTGAGCCATTTTAAGCCTAACCAATTGTTTGTAAGCCCTTAAGCCCCTTAAGCCATCCTCCCAACCCCTGTGTGTATATATATATATATATATATATATATATATATATATATATATATATATAGGTTCACGTTATAATCCCAAAATCTTGAAATATTGGATCATAAAGCCGAAACCTTCAAATCCCAAAATCCCAGAAGTGTGAATTTCAAAATCGCAACTCCTACACTAACCATATACCACACACATACACATACACACACCTTCCCCCCACACACAAACACACAAACCTACACAACATACAAGCAGGGGGGCAAGTTGCACCCCCTTATGTGGAGGGCTGCACCCCCACACCACCCTACTTAAATATACTAATTCCAAGGTCACACTACGCAGACAAACACACAAAAACACAACCATACAATTGTTGCAACATCCTTTATGAGGAATATGATGTCGGTAATACCAATAGATGTGAGTATTTACTGACTGCATTCCCCAGAGTCCACAAATGATTTATCAAGGGCACCAACTGTCTGGGGAACAAACAAAACATATCAGGCAGACATGTGGCCAGTCTGTGGACAGTGTGCCAGTGGAGAGGCATGTCAGACTCAGGTTTATATCATCATGTCGAACTGTGATAAGTTTGAATACCAAAACAATGAACTGCAAACTCCGAAATGGAATAACGCCGAAAACTCAAAACTCTGAATGGTTATAGTTGGCCCAAGCATGCATATGCATGAAGTCTCCACTGTGGTGTGATCTTGGAGTTGGTATATTTAAGAAGGGGGGGTGTGGAGGGCAGAGCCCCTCATGTTGGGGGGTGTGGGGCAGTGAAGCCCCCCAAATTAGTAATAGTGTTAAGTGTTACTGTGTTATTACATTATCGTATGGGTGTGAAGCTGGCCAACCATTGCTTTTCAGAGTTCTGTTTTTCATAGTTTTGTGTTTTCTGAGTTTTTACATTTCGAGTTTGCAGTTCGATGTTTTGGTATTCGGAGTTATCACAGTTTGATGATCTGATATAGATCCTCAGACACAGATCACTGTCAGTCATGAAGTCACTCACTAAATGCATGTCCACACAAATCCTGTCAATCTATTGATCCACCATGTATATAAAAGCACTGATGACATAGAATCTGTTCACAAATCTGGGGATATGTCCTGCATGTTGTTTGGCTGTCTCCACATGTCCTGTGATGTATTGCCACCTACTGTATGTGAATCTGTAGCCCACCACCTCTGTAATGTCCCTTACACAGGCAAGGAAAATGGGCAAGGCCCACACTAAGGAATGCCCCCTATGTCGGAACTAGCAGCAGTGTCCAGGCCCACAGCACAATACTATGTAGGTACCTACATAGTGGTACAGCCTTATCAAAACCTGACATCTGCACATCTGTACAGAGGACAGACAGAAAGTAGATAGTCAACAGGTTATGCATTAGGATGAATGTTTTGAAAGATAGAAGTCTGAAACTGACAGGTATGCCATTACTACATGACAGCAGTCCTCAATGACATGTCCAAAAACATAGTAGTCTACAGTTAATATCAAAATATTAGATCAATATCCAATAGGAGATACATAAAAACATACAGCTCAAACACCAAGAACAAGATAGTCAGTACTCAGAGTCCCTGCTTTACATGCAGTGGTGTGTGGTTCTAGTACTACAATCTGCAATCTACTTTTACTTGGAAAAGCACTGTTAGAAGTACTAATGGAATGATGCAATATGTGTTAAACTATTTTTGTCAACCTGTGCACTGTAGCTGGTGTAACATCTAAGTGTGACTGCATATAACCTGGGATACTACTCATGTATAAAACAAATACAAAGAAAAAAGATTGTGGTACTACCCATGTATACCCAGATGACCCATACACTATAGTCACACCCCTTGCTACTGTAATGACAGCACATAGAAGCATGTTATGTACAGGAAATTAAATACACTTATTAAAGATGTCATTACCCTGCTATTTTATCAGAATGGAATATAATCACTGGTTACCAGGGCTGAGCCATGCTTAGCACATTTAAGCATTGCTTAAATGTAAATTCTAAGCAGATTTGCACACTGGTAAGCAAAGCCTACATGGTGTAAGCGCCTATTCGTTTAACTGTACGTTAGCCCCACTTACCATTATGCAAACCCACTCAAACATGCTTAAAGCTGCTCAAAACTGCCTTAATCACTCTGTATCCAACAGTCCTTGCTCTGCCTAGCAACAAAATAAACAGCCCTTTCAGGTCTGGAACTCAGGACCCTGCAAACTATAATCAACGCAATTTATCAGTAAGCCACCTCAGATGTATGGTTTTAGGATGTTTTCTCAAACCTACAATTCTTTACATCCAGTTTACAATAGGGAAGAGACACTGTACAATTAGGAAGGATTGGTATCTACAAATATATATATATATGTATATATATATATATATATATATATATACATAAAGAAACAAATACATAGAGAGAGATAGATATATATAGATATACATATATGTGTATAACAATATAAAGGTATATTACCAATAAATACTGAGGTGTGTACATATATATATATATGTATAAACTATATATATATATATATATATATATATATATATATATATATATATATGGGTTCACTTCAAAATCCCGAAAGCTCAAAATCCTGAATCTCAAAATCTTGAACTCAAAATCCTGAAAGCTCAAAATACTGAAAACTCATAATACTGAATCTCATAATACCGAAAAACATACAGGACACCAACACTGACTGTATTGCAGCTACACTACACTGCACATACACTACTATCTATCCACTTACCTTAACCCAGACCCTAACCCTAAGGACCGTCACTATCGCACACTCACCTCACCCGCGCCCTAACCCTAACTCACTTAACCCGCCCTTAATCCCAAATTCTGTCACTATCGCACAATCACCTCACCTGCGCCCTAACCCTAACTCACTTAACCCAACCCTAACCCTAACAACCATCACAATCGCACACTTACCTGACCCATGCCCTAACCTGAATGTCCGCACAATCACACATCAGTGTTGGTTTCCTGTATGTTTTTCAGTATTATGAGATTCAGTATTATGAGTTTTCGGTATTTTGAGCTTTCAGGATTTTGAGTTCAGGATTTTGAGATTCAGGATTTTGAGCTTACAGGATTTTGAAGTGAACCCATATATATATATATATATATATATATATATATATATATATATATATGGGTTCCCTTCGAATGGTTGACATTTCATAATGTCGACATTCATATGGCCAAGACCAAGAGCATGGGGAACCGTCATCTCCCTACAGTGCGGAATGGAAAGATTTCCACTTCTGCACTGTAGTGCGATCTCAGACTTGGTATATTTAAGTTCTGGGGTGTGTGGGGGTGGAGCCCCCATGGGGGGTGCAGGGTGGCAAAGCCCCCCATTAGCAGCATTTGGTAAGTTTTTTTTATTTTTTATGTTCTACTTTTATGGTCGACATTTCAAATGTCGATCATATGGTCTTGGCGATATGAATTTTGACGTTGTGAAATGTCGACCATATCAAGTAGACCATATATATATATATATATATATATATATATATATATATATATATATGCATACATGTACCAAAATGCCCATACAAACATATCCTGCTGATAGACTACCCATAACGGGAGCAGCATGCACAGTTGGATACAAAAGGACCCATGACACTCACATGTGCCCCCCTCCACATTCCAAATAAATAAGTGAACAGTACACTGCTACAAAATCATGATAGGCCATACACAATGTCCGGACATAGAACAACCTCTTAGCAAAACAACTGAACATAGCAAAGAGAAATACAACCAGCCAGTAATTCACATATGTTTATTATACTCTGATGTCTTGGCCAAAGCGTTCAAGGAGTAAAACAGTACAAGAAATACTTGCCTTAATCACAAGAAGCATTTAACACTTAATTGCATAATTAAATACACAGCCTCCAGTTACACTCCTCATTTAACCCCCCTAAGGGATAAAGTATCACATTTAATATTAATACATTGAGGGCAGGATTCACGAAGCCTCCGTGTAAGAGTTAGCAAGTCTTACACGGAGGCTGCAGTTAAACGGGGTGATGTCAGCATGCCATGCATATTCATGAGGGCATGCTGAATCACACCCTAGGCTAACACAGTCCATGTAGCAAAGTAGGGGGCGTGTCCACATGGTGAGACCTGCAAAGGGACATGCCTCCAGAAGAATCACAGTCCCAAAAGGAAACTCCCACGAGCGAGTCCGCGGAAATGTCACGAAACACAACAGCACACATGCCCCTACAGACTAGTAACCCAACTGAAAAGTAAAACGTAAAAATGAACAGTTTAATTTTTTTTTTATTTCAGAAATGTTTGCCCATAATTGGTCTCGTTTGCGTGGGTGTGCCCTTCACTCAGCCACAGTTAGCAGTCATTGAAAAAGCATATAAGCTCTAAATATGCAAAATAAGCCAAGTAGCAATAGCGTAGCAGTAGAGACGTTGGCCAAAGACGAGGCAGTCACGGTTCGAGCACCATCAACATCATTTTTTATTTTTAGTGAAATAAGCACGAAACAATCCCCTGACATATATGTATATATATATATATATATATATATATATATATATATATATAATTATAATTTATGTAAAATGCAATGAAATGGGCCATGTTTTATGAAGAACTCTGACACAATAAAAAAATAAAATATTTTGTAAGTGCCCATAGCTGAGCAGTGCTCTAACAAGCTGAGTATGTATGCCTGCAGGTGAGCAGTGGTTTGACAGGTGTAATAGGAGTGCCCGGAGTTGAGCAGTTCTTTAACACACTGAAAGAGTGTGCCCGTAGTTGCGTAGCATTTCTCACAGTGTAATATGTGTGCTCATAGCCAAATAACGCATTAACCAGCGTAACCCGTTTGCGCGGAGCTGCCCAGCGCGCCAACCGGCTTACCAGCGGGCAACGTAGAGCAACCTGTATCAAAGCTGCCTCTAAACAGACACACCTCCTAGCCTGTCTAGACAGTAGTAAAATAAAAAAAGAAGCAATGCCCAGGCTCGAACCCAGGATACTGTGCAGCATAGTCAAAGTACTGAACCACTAAGTCATGACAGCTGTACTGAAAACTGCAGTATTAGCATATATATAGGAATGAATGGAAATAGAAGCATGACAAAGCAGGTTTTGTGAAGCTGATACAATTCCAAAATGGCCAATCACAGATAAGTGCGGGAAAAACGGCATATATAAGCCCCATAGGCGGGAATACACAGCATAACTGATTGTGGAATCTATTTGCAGTCAGGATGGCAGGTGTAGGAGAGGGCAGTCACTTTTGAGCACAGAGGTGGGGTGTTGAGGAGTCCAAATACATGGTTTGGCTCCTAGTCCACAATCATGAGGCTCAACTCATGCAGGGCCAGGTTCTGTGGGGTGCATATAAGGCAGAGGCGTGGAACCGGTTGGCACATGATCTCACCAGTGCCACAGGCATACCAAGGACTGGTGAACAGGTCCGTCACCACCATGCGGTCCTGAAGAGACGGAAGCAGGACCAACTGAACCGTTGGATCCAGGAGGCCTGGCAAATGCCCAATGCCCCACTACTGAGTAAGTATCCATGTAATTATGTATGTAAGGAATTATCCTAGCTGATATTATGGAGATGTATGTTCCAATATTACTTTATTTATATTACAGCTGCAGGTGTGCGTTCCGCGAATAGGCGAGCCTATGGTGATAGGCTGGAGCGGTTGCGTCACCAGGCAGGTTAGTAATTATATTCCTGTACTTGTTATACAATATAAGTGAGACAGGTTGTAAAAGAGGTCAGTGTAGTCACATATTAATACAGTTCAAATAACAGTAGAAGAAAGATTTTTCTAGCACTGTATAATTAGATAAGTGATGCAGCCTGTAATCCAGAAATAAAAAGTAAACAAGTCTGAAATAGTGATTACCCACCTGAAGTGTAATATCAGATAACCTGCAGCAGCCTGAAAATCACTGGTAAACAAGCCAAAGATAATAGACATGTGTGAAATACATCCCCTTAGAAAATCTGCCATATGAAACAAGTGAGTCTGTTGAAAAGGATTGTTGTAAGCAGGTATGACATGTTAATAATGCCTACAATAAAGTACCAACTTGAATTGTAAAAATAAAACAAGTGAGTGAGAGAAAGATGTATGAATCGACCAAGAAAGCTGTTATAACTTCTGAATAAAGTATACTGCAGTCAGTACATAATGAAATGAATGAGACAGCCACAACCAAAAGTGAAATGTATGAAATAAAGTACTTAAGCTGGAATGTGTCTGTCCCACAATTTGTAAATGTTGCTGTACCCTTGCAATATGGAGATAGTATGGTTGTATGAAATAATGAACATCCACAGTTGTCTAGAGCCATATAAATGAAATGTAGCAGGATGCTGTACCTGAACATAGCCAGATATGAAATGTGTATGAATAAAAATGCAATGGATATTAATGCATCAGTAACAGTCCCATCAACAACATCCCTAAGGTTACATATAGGAAACTGTAGTAAGACCTGTAGGGTATATATATCTGCAGCTACTAGAGATGTACAGCATATGTATATGTAGTTGAAGTTGTTAATGAAATATTTCTTCACCCTACCCTATATTCACAAATAATGCCATTCCACAACAAACTGGGTATGTGTATTCACAATCAATTCCTATGGACATTTGTCCTGTTGGTTCAAACATATTTGTATGTACGTTGCTGCATGTGCCCTGTTCACATATCCAAACCCGATGGCCTGTTGCCATCAATCGACCCTGCATGCTGTTGGATTGTGTACTGTTGTTCAAAATATGCATGTGTTATGCTTGCTGTTCAATGTTTGGAATTCATGGGTGTTTGGTTAATGGGAATACTGATGCATGCTGTTACAACTAATTTTGAATGGTATTGTTTGTTACTAACCCAAAATGTCATAAAATATGTCTAAACATAGGACAACAGGGAAGGCGGATTCCAGCGGACCCACCTCTCCCACCACAGCTGGCGAGTGCACCTGGCACTAGTGCCCAGGCCGGAACCTCCTCCGGTGGCCCTGTGCCACCTTTGGGTGGAAGCACTGCAGGGGATGGGGTTCGTTCCCCCTCTGCAAGCGTGGCTGGAGAAGACCGTCCACTCACCCTCCAAAGTGTCCGGTCTGTGGTGCGTAGCGAGATCAGGCAGTCTGTGCTTGAACCCGTACACCAGCTTGAGGCTCAGGTGACACAACTCACGGGTGTCCCTGCTGCCCGTCCTACACAGCCCCCAGCACAGCCCCGTCCTGGGCTGTGAAGGCACAGTGGCAACTGCCCATGGGTGGGGATGTCAGTTCCACTGTTGCCATCTGTGGGCTCATGGGCTCACGATATCCCAACATCTGTCCCTGTCAATTGTGTCCCCCCCCACATGTGTCATACTCCGCCTCTGTATGCGTCTTGTTTGTCTTGTCTGTTAACCTCCCCTACCTACCTCCCCAAATATACCTACTTCCTGTACCTCACATTCCACTCTCACCTGAAAAAAAAAAAAAAAAAAAAAGGACACTGTTCCCGCAAAAATATTACGCCCCATACATAGCTGCCCATTTTGCAGACATGTCTGCTGGACATGTGAAGTGGCAATTACAATTGGCTGTACAACATACTTTGTTGTCCTCACCCCTCTCTCAGGGGTGGAAGGTTTCAAATTTCACATCAAATTACAGAGATATGCACAGCTGCTGCTGATAAAGAAATGGGCAGCTATGGGCCTTTCCTACATCCTTCCTGCAAATCCCAAGCTTGTTTTCCTACTGTCCTACCCTCTTTGTGCCCCCTTTTTCACCACTGTCCTAGCTCCCCATTTTCTTTTCTTTCAAAGAAATTAGCGCGGGTGTGCACGAGAGTAAGCACTTTTAAGCAGTTGTAAGCGGGTGTGCGTGTGCTAGCTAAGTGTGTGCGTGAAGCTAAGCGACAGTGCGCATGCGTGAGCACCAGGCAAACCAGCACTAACCCGCTTACAACTGCTTAAAAGTGTCTTAGTCACTCTGAATGACAAGGCCTGTAGTTTGCTCAGCAGCAAAATAAAATTCCTCTGGCAGTCTCGAACCCAGGACCTTAGAAACACTAGCGTGCATGACTTACCACTAAGCCATGACTGATATACAAGAACCTTCTGCTGAAAGCAATATATCATGAAATAGTAGGACTGAATGTAAAGGGAATATAGGAACGCTATTACACAAAGCTTGTCTTGTATCTTTACTGGCAATTCTTGTGGATTTGTATAACATTAGTGTGAGAAGAGAAACAGCCATGCTAGTCGGTAGCTAGTAGGTAATAATGTGACAGTAGCACCTTGCAAACCACACACACTATCAGAGCAGGATAAACACTGCCATAGTTGAACAGGTAAGAGGCCAGACCTCACAAATGGGACTGAATTACAGGGATGTCCCTGATTTGAAAACAAATGTTAACTGTGCCCCACTGACTCCCTGTGAAATGTACTAATAGTAGGCAGAAAGGTGTTTTGTCCCACGTAATGGTAACTGTCAACTACTGAAAGTATGCACTACGTGCATGTCAGAAATGGTGTATTCACAACCACACCCATATGTAGGTGTACAACCCACAAATATCAAAGGAGGTATCCAACTAATAACAGAAGGACAGTATAGCTGTTTACAAGCACTGCATGTGCCTGCTATCCATAACTGTTAGTACAAAGTAGAAGGTGCCACTACTGCTCAGGAGCAAAATAAAATACCCTTGTAGGTGTCAAGCCCCACACCCTGTCCAGACCAGACTGCATGCAGTACCACCAAACCACAACAAACATATAAGGAACTGCTGCTAAAAGAAATATAGCAAGCATTACAAGGAGTGAATGTGAATGGAAAATAGGAAAGCCATAGCAGCGCATTCCAATAAAGACACCTAGCAGGCCTCCAAGGAGTGAATGTAAAGGCTAAATAGTGAAGCCATAGCAACAAATTGCAAGAGCCACTGCAGTAAACCAGTTACTCCACAAGTCCCACAGGAAAGCACATACTCCCATTTAAACAGTATTAGTATTATTAGGTGTCAGTTAACATACACACTGAGAAGAATAAACTGGATGAAGCAATAGTCAGGTGTCAGTACAACATGCATGTCAGTGCCTACAACACAGCCTGAGATATGAGAGACATACCAACCTTTACACTCACACAACAGTGTCCACAGCATACCAGCATGGTCCCCACCTTGAAAATCTGAAAGGGCTACGCCTACCTCACCTAACATTTTATAGCACTGCCCTGAAATCACAGTGACAACTGCAATTACCACACAGCAGGCTGCATGCAATTAGCAAATGCTGCTTAACAATTGGTGCAGAGGCGATCACATGCACATCTGCATATACCTACAAAAGCAGCCTGTACTCCCAGTCCACACATGCAATACATTCATTGCAACAGCCTGAGGGAGAGACACAGAGAGAGAGAGAGAGAGAGAGAAAACATAAATAAACAAAAACAAATAAATAAAAAAAAAAAAAAACAAATAAGAGACACAGACTGCTGAAACCACTACAGTACAGAACAGCAGGCTACCAAGCAGCAAGCCATCAAAAATAGGAGTGTCCAAGAAACAGACTACCTATGTATGTCAAACAGAGCTCCTCATTAGCACTCTTCAAGAAAGATCCTGATGATTGGATGGGAAATGGGGAATTCACCCCGGGGATCATGTCTGTGGGCATAGGAAAATACCTTTCTTGGGTGGCGAAAGCCAGGGTACATTTATTGGCTAGGCTTGTATGGGCCCTAGGGCCGATAGCCTAGTACCTACCTATGAACATATATAGATAGATGGATAGAATATGTATATACACATATTATGTAATAGACACATACATATATAGATATATATAGATACATACACATATACAGACAGATATGCATGTGTACAGATATGTATGTATATGAATATCTCTCTCTCTCTATCTCTCACCCCCCTCTCTCTCTCTCTCTATATATATATATATATATATATATATATATATATATATACACACTGAGAGAGGCACATGTGTGTAGATGTATTGCAACAGGTGCCTGTTGACAAAGGCATGTACTGAACACCAGTACGGATACAGGAGTACCATATCCCATTCCAAAACACTTACACCACCATATGTGGTTGCCTGTCTACTACTGTATGTGTCAGGAGGGAACATGGGAAACAAGTGTACAATAGCCTCCCCTGTGATATTCACAGTGGCACACTAGTCTTGTAATACCTGTACATGGTACGTGTCAGCAGAAATGGTGGGTCAGCTAGTGAAATGTAGGTCACTGTACCCTCTACACCTCACAATGTCCTACATGGTATGTACCTCCCATGACAACTACAGAAAGGGAGAAGGATGCAGTCATACCTAACAAACAGTGATAATGCCCTCAAACACATTACCTATGCAGAGTGACTGACAAAACCACAGATAGAGTGCCTCTCAAACTACCAACACAGAGCATACCACTGCTGGATATACATAGTTAGTCACATCCATAACAGTTGTCCAACAACCATGGTAACACCTCACAATATCCACAGCATAAATGACCTATGTCTGTCATCCTTGGCACCACAGTAAAGAGCACATGGTGGAGATACAGGTCCCTACACACAAATAGGCCATACCCTGGAGTAAACCACCCAGCATTACGAAGCAAGGCTCCCCATTAGTAGATGTCAGACATACCCCTGTTGAATGTTATGCAGATAGGTAGTATGCCATATGAGTCACCCTGTGTAACTGTTTGACAGGAGCAAGTACAACCACATTACATGTGTCCCAAGGGGCAGGGTAGCATAACAGTATGCTGCTGTAGGCCCAGGCCCAATAGCATACTACCTGCCTATGACACAATGCACACACATGTACTCATTGCAATACCAACTATGTGAGGTCGAATGCATGTGCCACTGACTGTGTGCAAGTTCTGCAATGGTGTGATTGCTCAGCATGACTTTGTGTCTGTCATGGTAGTGTGTGTCCTTGGTGTGAGGCCAGAGAAAGATGTGTCAGGTATTGGGATACAAACATACTACATTGCCATATGTTGTGCTGTGGTTCCCTGTATGTGACTGTGGTGTAGGTATGGATATGGCAAGAAAGACTACGGTGCATTACCAGTGACATTTGTACTGTGCATTGCATGGGTTGACAATGTTCCCCATACATTACCTTGATACATACCCCCAGTGTGAGGCTGTACATTGGACCTCAAACAGTGTGCCGACTGCTGGATTATACTTGTTTGTTGTATGGAGTGTGCCAGGCACTGTCACAGAGTTGTCAGCAGAGCACTGATATGTGGTCATTCAAATGTGTATCCCCCAATAGACAGACAGATGCTATATATGGCAGTTCAGTGATATCACTACAGTAGAGTTTTATGTGTGCCGTATCACTTGCTCACATATTTTTCTTTTCCTTCCAGGGCAATGGTGCACCAGCGCAATCCCACATACTATGCTGCAGAGGAAGAGGAGATACACCAGAGCCTGGTGCGAGAGTTTGCCGCACTCTTTTCCCACACCACCCAGAACCAGCAGAAGAGGGCTGCACTGTGGCAAGACCTTGTCCGTCGGGTAAATGATGTAGGCATGCACAACCGGACATATGAGCAGGTACGCCATCACTACAGTGATTTAATTAGAAATGTCCGTCAGCGTGCATCTGATATCCACAGGCAACAGCTTGCCACAGGTGGGGGGGCGGCTATACACCCCCCCCCTCACCAGACTGGAGGGGCTCCTCATAAGTGTTGTGGCTCCAGCCCAAAAACAACAACATCCACACACATGTGTAATGATGGAGGCTGGAGCCACCCAGCAGGAGGACTTGGAGCGTGCAGGTAACATGCCATATCTATATTTGACTGTTCTCTACACTGGTAGTTTATGCATGTGTGAGGTGTGTACTGTGTTTGTAGCTATTATCCTGGTAATTATTGTGCAAGAGTGATATTCTCAATATCAGCAGTAGACCTGTGAAAGCCAACTGTTGTACTACTGAACTGTATCATACTCACAGTATCAATGGCACAGTTGTGCCCACTGACAATGAATGTCTTATTTGTGTAGGTCCCTCTGGTGTAACAGCAAGGCAGCCAATCCATGCTGGTAAGTGTGTAATATCATTCCTTTAATACTAATGATAGTGATAGTAATAATACCCTAAAATGGTATTGCTATGTGTGTGATTGCAGGTGTGTCTGTGTCTGTGTGTTTGTATCTCATGTACTGAGGAGTGTGCATGTGTGCATGTGTGCATGTGTGCATGTGTGCATGTGCCCATGTGTGCATGTGCATGTGTGCATGTGGGCATATGCCCATGTGTGCATGTGCCCATGTGTGCATGTGCATGTGTGCATGTGCCCATGTGTGCATGTGCCCATGTGCCCATGTGTACATGTGTGCATGTGTGCATGTGTGCATGTGCCCATGTGTGCATGTGCATGTGTGCATGTGTGCATGTGTGCATGTGCCCATGTGTGCATGTGCCCATGTGTGCATGTGCATGTGTGCATGTGCCCATGTGTGCATGTGTGCATGTGCCAATGTGTGCATGTGTGCATGTGCCCATGTGTGCATGTGTGCATGTGTGCATGTGTGCATGTGCATGTGTGCATGTGTGGCAACATTGTGTGCACATTGTAAACTGTGTTTCCTGTCTTCTTCTCACAGGTTCTGGTGCTGCTCTGGTGGTGTGCAGCAGGGAACCTGAATCTGCTGCTGGGGATAGTGATAATGATGATACCTGTGTAATGGCACAGGGAGGTGTTCCAGGGTCCATTGTTGGTCAGCCAATCGACAGTACACAGCTGTCAACCCCATCAGTGTGCACAGTCATCCTGCCAATACATCCATTGTCACCAATATCCCTAGGTGATGGACAGCATACAGTGGGCATTGACCAGGGTAATGTGGTATCAGTGGCACATGCATCCCCTCACAGCAGCCATGGCCAGAGTCCTGACATGGTACCACACAGGCAGATGTCCAGGGGTTCTCGTGGGAGCATCCGTGGTCATACTGCCCCTGTCAGACGTGCCCACAGAGGTCTTTCAACCTCAGCTATGTTCCGGGCTGTAATGCAGGCACAGTCACGTATGGAACGGTACACCAGACAGAGTCTGAGGGAGCTGAGAGCACATCGCACTGCTATGAATGACACTATATGTGACATTGCGGCTGCCATCTGTAATTTCACCGAGGTCATTGACAGACGGTGGGGGGACACATTAGATCTGTTCCACAACTACATGTCCATGAGCCAGGGTAACGCAGGGCGGTTGAGGCATTGACGTGAACGAATGCCAGCAACAGCAGCAGCTGGCAGTCATCACGGACGACAACAAACCCGCGGCCGCTCACATAGTGCCAGTACCAGCCCCAGCAATGTTGGGTCTGTGCTGTCATCGGACCGCCCTAGGAGACCACGTGCACGTGGCTCTGGACAGTCCCAGCAGTGACATGTCTCCAGTCAACAACCACCTGCTTCTGATGACAGTACCCAGTCTGGCTTAGTACCTGATACTGTCTGTAGCACCCCTGCCAGGCACAGGCACAGGCACCGTGTCCGTGGCCAGAGACAGTGATCTGTATGACCTGGCAGGTACAGTCTGTGGCTGTCCACAAACACCCGTATATGGTGGCCACAAGGTGGAACTGTGTGCATGCATACACACATGCATAATGCTAACACCTAGGGCTAACACACACATGCACACAGTGCATCAACATTGCCCCATCTTCTACGGTTGTCCCTCACTGACACATACACACATACATGTCGATTGGTTGTATCAGTGGCAGACTCAGGCATACCAAGTACATACCCTGTGCATATGATGAAACTGTGCCACCTCCTGCAATCTGTAACATCGATGCAGGACTCGTTAACATGGTGCTGATGCACAGGGTGACTACATAGATGTGTAGTAATATTATCATGTTGTCAACTGTGCAGTGTAATATCATTGTGGGTATATCCCAGCATGTCTGATGCATTAACAATATGATTGTCATTGTATTGTTTAGTACACCCCTATAAATTACCATAGTGTAATGTCTGCACATTTTTTCATTCTGCTGGTAAGGCTGTAAACAGAAGGCCACCTACATAGGTAGCACAGGGGATAAGTAAATGGAAGTTATGATACTCAATGGTGGACATGTAAACCGCAAGATGCATGCAGTACAACCTCTACTCTGCATGGAGAATGTTGATATCTGTGCAGTAATAGACAACAGGTTCAAGACTCGCAAGAGCACCCTAGCACTACCGGGTTACACCTCATACCATGCTTGACAGCCCCAAAACACACAACTAACTATGACAGGAGGTGAGTCTCATTAAATGTCAGGGATACTGTGGTGGCAGGACAGGTAGCATACAGCCTACTAGGTTGGGGAATGCTGATTGAGGGCTCAGTGTCTGTCATTATAAATGTATATTAGTTCTGGTTTAAGAAGTTGGGCTTCAGGCCAGTTATTTCACATTACAAAGGTTCATGGTCTGCACTCTTGTGGGAAGAGAGGCTGGACTCTGCACATCTGAGGTGGGAATTTCTGGCTAAAGGCTTATAGTGCCTGCATACTTGAACTGTTTCTTACTGAAATTGGTACACCTTGTTTGCTGTAGCATAGACTAGATACATGCCTGCTGATTGTAGCTTTGTTTGTATGCTTGTTTGCTTGTTATTTCCCTGAAACACTAATCCCACCTGAAATGCAGCTTTACAGCACCTCTGAGAATCCCTAGTGACATGTGCATTGCTTACTGTATGTATGCCCTTGTTTCACTTGACAGAAAGTTAGTGTTTGTCAGTTATGCAATTAAGTTACCTGTAACACATTGCATTTGAGATACCTGCCACTTGCTCACTAAAGCATTTATATATGCCAGCAGTAATAAATTAAAACCACTACACCCTCACAAACTCACCTTACGTACCTTGTTCCCCATTGGCCCTTTTTGTTGTTAATTATAAAGGAATTCCCAATACTAGCCTAGCATGTTCAAAGGTCAGTTGTCAATCTACTCCACGGTCCAGCTGGTGAATCTGGGAATCTAGAGGCAATGTTACAGCTGCCTCATTTACACAGTCAACCCTCTCCTCCTCCCAACAAATTCCACCACATGTGAGAGATGCAACCATATATCCAAACTGCAGGCTAAGCTCTCTCAACTCAGTACTGGCAAAACCTGTCAGGAGGAGATGGAAACCACGGTCACTACAATTCCAGTCTCACATAGACCTATCACGACAGCAATCGAAACAAATAAACACACACAACCATACTCGTAGTCTCTAAATAAAGGTCTGCCTATGCAGCAGACACCTCCAAAGCAGACACACAAGCAACAGCTACCCCAGAACAGAACATGTGCAACACATAGCTCACAAAGCCAGTGTGCCGAACAGTCACAGCATGTAAGGCTAAACAACACACCTGCTACACTTGTGATGAGTGCCTCTATCGTCAGGTACACTGATGTCCCGCTCATCAGGCTGAACAAGGTGAAGGTCACGGTGAGATGCCTGTCGGGCGCTATGATCTGCCACATAACACAAGCACACAGGTCACTCCAAGGCATGTACAAATATGACTCAGTCAGTGTCCATGCCAGTGTGAATGACCTGAGACATACCTCCCTGGACTACATGATGAGAGACATAGAGGAGCTCTTTGAGCATGTGGCCCAGGCTGGTAGGACCCTGAACTTGAGTAGCATCTTACCCTCACCAAGAATGATGCCACAATATGTAGACAAGATAATCAATTCAGACAATTGGTTTATGTCTCAGTGTCATTCAAAGGGGATACAATGCCTGTCAGCCTGGGATGACATGCTCAACAAGCCACACTGCTATGCTAGGGACAGCTTGCACCTGTCACCCATGGGCTTTCGGATATTGGCATAGGCTCTTGATACACCCATAGTGCCTTTTGTAGGCAAGGCTCAACAGACAAGACCACCTCCATAGCTATCACAAGGGATAGGAAACTAATAGTAATGCTACTCAACGCCAGCAGTGTAAACGTCAAGATGCATGCACTGGAAACTGTCCATAGCATGGAGAACATCAATATCTGTGCAGTAACAGAATCATGGTTCAAGGCCCCCAAAAGCACCCCAGCACTGGCAGGTTATACCTTATACCATGCTTGTCGGCCGCATAACTTGCACCAAAACAGAACAGGAGGGGGAGTATCAATATTCATCAAAGATACACACCTCCAGGTTGGTGGCACAGCACGAAGCATCAGTGACTATCCATGTGCAACTAACAGTGGGTAAGACTGCCATCCAGTTCATAGCCTGGCACACACCACACTCCCAACCCAGGTAACACACTTGGCCTACTTAAGAAGACATGTATATATGCAGGTGTCTACAAACAACAATATATTGGGCAGCATCATTTACCCACACAGAGACTGTGAGCATTACTGTAGCTGCAACACCCTAGGTGTAAAGTTCCTAGAATCCATACACTCAATTGCTATGGAACGACTTGTTACCACTCCCACAAGTGAGGAATACATGCTGCACCTGTTCATCACCAACATATGGACTATATGCTCCAGACCAGACATGTATCCCTCGCTGGTAAGATGACACCATAGACTACTCTCACTGTATATTCACATACCAAATGCAGCCCCTGCACAGAAAACCACAGTCATAATGTTGTGTAATGCAAATTCCATGTATTCACATGAGGCAGGCTTCACACATGGGAACTATTTCAGGTCACAGGTACATATGTCTATGTGGCACACACATACCTCATGTGTGCATTGACATTACTGATATGATCTATGTCATACAATATTAAGAGCAACACCCCACACACATGGACAAACTGTGTGACAAAAACACACATGGCATTTGTAAGCTTCAAACCCCTACCTAATTATGTTATGACACTTGAGAGAGACGCATTAGCAGAGTGCACTACTCGCATTACTGGGAGGTCTCCCTTCTCCTGCTGTACTTATAGGGTGCTGACATCATCAGTGTTTAGAAAGAGGAATGTGCATCATGCAGTGTGTTCTTGTAGTTGGCAAAAGGGATATTTCATTCACACAGAATTGCACACACACTAACCCCCCCCCCTCAGCCAAACACACACACTGTACATTTGCAGGATTCAAAACCCTACCTAACTATGTTATGACACTTGAAAGAGATGCATTAGCAGAGTGCGCTATTCGCATTACTGGCTGGTTTTCTTCTCCTGCTGTACTTATAGGGTGCTGACATCATCAGTGTTTAGAAAGAGGAATGTGCATCATGCAGTGTGTTCTTTTAGTTAGCAAAAGGGACATTTCATTCACACAGAATTGCACACACACGAATCTTCCTCAGCCAAGCACACACACTGTGCATTTGCAGGATTCAAACCCCTACCTAGCTATGTTATGACACTTGAAAGCGACACATTAGTGGAGCGCACTAGTCACTTTACTGGTAGGTTTGCCTTCTCCTGCTGTACTTATAGGGTGCTGACATCATCAGTGTTTAGAAAGAGGAATGTGCATCATGCAGTGTGTTCTTGTAGTTGGCAAAAGGGACATTTCATTCACCCAGGATTGCACACACACTAATCCCCCTCACCTAAACACACACACTGAGCATTTACAGGACTCAACCCCCTACCTAACTATGTTATGACACTTGAAAAGCACACATTAGCAGAGCGCACTATTCACATTACTTAGAGGTGTCTCTTCTCCTGCTGTACTTATAGGGTGCTGACATCATCAGAGTTTAGAAAGAGGAATGTGCATCATGCAGTGTGTTCTTGTAGTTGGCAAAAGGGACATTTCTTTCACACAGAATTGCACACACACGAGCCCCCCTCACCCAACCACACACACTGAGCATTTGCAGGATTCAAACCCCTACCTAGCTATATTATGACACTTGAGAGAAAAGCATCAGCAGAGCACGCTATTCGCATTACTGGGAGGTTTTTCTTCTCCTGCTTTACTTATAGGGTGCTGACATCATCAGTGTTTAGAATGTGGAATGTGCATCATGCAGTGTGCTCTTGTAGTTGGCAAAAGGGATATTTCTTTCATAAAGAATTGCACACACACTAGCCCCCCACACCCAAACACACTGAGCATTTGTAGGATTCAAACCCCTACCTAACTATGTTATGGCACTTGTGAGAGACACATTAGCAGAGTGGGCAATCCAAATTACTGGGAGGTTTCCCTTCTCCTGCTGTACATATAGGGTGCTGAGATCATCAGTGTTTAGAAAGAGGAGTGTGCACCATGCAGTGTGTTCTTCTAGTTGGCAGAAGGGGCATTACTTTCACACAGAATTGCACACACACTAACCCCCTTCACCCAAACACACACACACTGAGCATTTGCAGGATTCAAACATGGATGTGACATTGCAAATTCAACCCCTGGGATCTCCACTGTGTCCCTGCTTGACGGAGGCACAGCACACTAGCCTTACATGGTGCCTTCTGTGACCTACTTTACAGAGGCACAGTAGCCTACTGTACTGGGGAGGCAGATGCCAAGCACAGTCTGACTAAGCTAGTATTCCCTAGGGCAAACAGCCTAGTATTGACCTCTACACCCATATGTTTAATTTTCAGCTGCACAATATTTGTTGCTGATAAACTGTTTGCAGGTCTTTATTGCCATAGCTTTCCCTGTTTCTATGTACAACTTGTGTATCTGTGGAAGATTTTTGAATATGTGTGGGATCCACTATTTAACTTATGTCTCTGTAGTCATTTAACTGTGTGCACTGGGCAGATTGCTGTCTTGTGGTTGGTTCCTGGTTTAACACATACATATACCACATATGTGTGGCCAACTGCTAAACTGAGACATGGCCTAAGTGTGTGAGCATGCCCAGTTCAGGCATATTCCATGGCTTGTTGCCTGACATATGTCTCATTTATCAAAGTGTGTGAGCATGCCCAGTGTGTGCTTTCCATATGTTGAGATCTTCAGTCCACCACATTTGTGGTGTGTGTGAACTTCCACAGTATTTCACATTTATAGTTGTGTGTTGGGAGTCATGTTGTGTACATACTGCCCAACTGCTTTGTGTCTGAACCCGACAGGGATTATACTGTGCCTGCAGGGTTTCCATGGGATAGTTTGCATACAGTTGTCAACATCCTTTCATAATGACCATACACTGTAATATTGTATAGTGTACTGGTTCAGTACTTTCACTGTGGTGGACAGTATCCTGGGTTTCGGTCCTATCACTGCTTTCAATATTCATAGTGAGCACACCAGACTGGTTAAGGGCCAGTTGTGCACATATGACCATGCTGCATTTTGTTTGGATATGGACTACTTACACCAGGCTTGTCCAACATTGGTAGTGTATTCCACAACTTGGGTGGTCATTGACAAACACTAGCGATGTGCCCTAGGCCATTTCTCGTGCTAGTCAGAGAGTGTGTTTGTCCTTCAACACACATTGTAACTGGAATTTGACATCACATATTTCAAGGTTAGTATAATGTGCCTCTGTCTATCCATGACATAACAGTGATACCCAGGGTAAACCTACCATCTCACATCCACTCATCATGATTCTTGTTGAGGAGAGTCAATGAGGGACTCTCTGGCTATCCTGTACTGGGAGTTTACTCAAGAGTGGAATGAGCTTCTGGGTTATGGATCAATCACTACAGCATGTCCTATGTATGTCAGTGCTGGGGTTCAGGTCTCTCATGTGCATAGCTCACTGGCATTCAGATTGTACAAGGTGCAGCATGTTCATTGATTCCAGCTTGGACATGGCTTTATACATCAGGCCCAGATTGCCTCTGGGCAGGCAGTATGGCACTATGTGGAGCTGCGGTTTGTTTACTCAGGCAACACATGGCATCTGTTTGAGCTCTTTGATCCTCCTGGTGGGGTACTTTTGCGGTCTTTCCAGTTGCTGGCTGTGTCTGCTGAGGTACATCCCACAGGGGCCATTGTACTCAATTGTGAGGCTGATGAAGGATGACTGAAGAGGCATGATGACCTCCCCTGATCTAGATCTGACTACCGTCATGGTTAGGTGGGTATATGGTATGTTTCTGTAACCACTACAGCTACATGGTTGTCAAATGCAAGATATCTATCAAATTGTGTCCACAGGTCTCTTATTACTTCTAAAGTACTTAATGGGTTAACACCTATGTGGTAATTGGTGGGCACTTACTGTTTATCCACAGGGGATGACTATACACTTTTCTGCAATTAGCTTGATGACATGGCTCTGGCACCAGTTGTCTGTTTCTATGTGGCCCTTTTGTAGGATGCTTGTGTCAGCTGGAGGGTCAGATGAGGTGCCCAGTTTGTAGTCCTCTGCAAACTTGTTCAGACACAGTCCTTCTATGTTGGCCTGTACCTATGGGAAATATATACCGTGCAAGGGAGGTCCCAGGACTGAGACTTGTGGGATGACATTTGTATCTGGTTTGTAGTCTGACATGGCTGCAGCATGTCTGACCATGTCAGTTCTGTCCTTGGGGTGGTTTGCAACCCATCTACTGACATAGGGGTTTATATTTAAGCTGGTGAGCTTATCTATAATGAACACGTGGGGTATTGTATGGAAGGCTTTTGCAAGGTCCAGATAGGCTGTGTGGACCACATTCCCCTCATCAATGGCCTTGATGACTGTTTCAAATGAGTCAGACATGTTTAAGGGGCAGGATCTGCCCTTAAGAAAGCCAAGCTGGGTAGGGTCCAGTGTCTGTAGGTCCCCAATATCTTTATTCCTGAGGTCCATGATGATCCTTTCCATAGCTTTGCAGACCAAGCTTGTCAGGATTCTGGGGTGATAGTTTGCAGTATCCATTGAGGCACCACCTTTGTGGAGAGGGACCACTGTTGCTGTACACTGCTCTTTGGGTACATATCCTGTGGTAAGGCTGAAACTGAGCAGTAGTGTTATTTGGCATTCCATTCTTCTTGGAGTTCATGTTGGACACAGCCCAGGACACCATGTCGTACCATTGATGCTGTTTGTCTTGCTCTGATGATGCTGCCTGTTACCTCAGCATCTGCAATGTCAGGGGGCCAGCACTCTGCTGGGATAGATATTTGTCATTTTGGGGGGGGGGGTTGCACTGAACCTGTCAGGTTGGATGTTGGCAATGTGTGTGGGTTTGGTGTATTGTTTGTAATATTTGATAATTCATTGCATATCTGTGAATTCCCACCAAGGTTCCTACCATCAGTTAAGACAACCTTGTAATTATCCTTAGTGTCCTGTACAATTTGTATCTCCATAGGTTCATAGGTTCATACTTGGCTATCTGCCCTAGGGCATTTATCAGCCTAGCCAGAGTGTGTGTGGCTTTCGCCACCCCTTGCTATGTGAATATTATGGCCATTTAGGGTTTACTTTACTGTGCTTCTGTCTAGATGTGACACACTGCAGACCCCCAGTGTAAATCTACGCTCTCCCATCCACTTGGCAAGATTCCTGTTGAAGAGAGTCAGTGAGGGGCTCTGCCTAACATGGAGTGGGTTCTGTTCCAGAGTGTGGGAAGCCTCTGGGTTAGGAATCTGTCCCTCCAGCACATCCAATTTATTTATGTGTTGAGGTTGACATCTGTCGCTCTCACGGCTCTAATGGCTTTGGATTTTCTGAGGTGGAGCATGTCCATCCATTCTGTATTGGACATGACCTTGTACATCGGGCATACATTGCCTCTGAGTATGCAGTATGTGACTGCATACAGCTGGGGTGTTGTCAGCCAGGCAGCATATGACAAATGTTTGACACCCTTTATCCTCTTGGTCAGGTACTTTTGAGGTCTTTCAATCTGCTGCAGGTGTCGGGTATGGTACATCCCAAATGGGGCATTGCACTCACTTATGGGCCTGATAAGAGAAGAGTATAGTGGCACAATGACCTCTCTTGATGTAGATGTGACTCCTTTCATGATAAGGTGGCCAATATAGGTGGTCTTCATGGCCATGTTGGCAAAGTGAGTGTTGCATGTGGGGTTACTGTCCACTTGTGTCCCTAGGTCTCTGATTACTTCTTCCATACGTAATAGATTACCACCTATGTGTTGATTTGTGAGTACCTTGTTTGGTATTTGCGGTGACATTCATACTATCCAGTGTCTTCAGGGAGGCTGAGTGGTGTTCCTGGGTCTGAGAGGGTGGTCTGTAGCATGCTACAAACTGTACAGCAGTTTTGCCTACAGTTAGTTGCACATGGATGGTCTCTGATGCTTCGTGCATTGTCAGTAACCTGGACGTGTGGGTATCTTTGCTGAATATGGATACTCCCCCTCCTTTTGTGGTTTGGTCTGGGTTTTGGGGCCGACAAGCATGATTTGAGGTATAACCTGGTACTGCTGGGGTGCTCTCAGGAGCCTTGATGCAGGTTTCCATCACTGCACAGACATCGATGTTCTCCATACTGGGGAGGGCCTCGAGAGCGTGCATCTTGTGGTTTAGACATCTGGCATTGAGCAGCATTACCCTCATGTTTTTTCCACTTATGTTTTCTGGGGAGGTGGGTTTGTCTTTTCAGCCTTGCCTACAAATGGCACTATGGAGGTGGCAAGAGCCTTAGCCAATATCCAGACACACAGGGGTGACAGGTGCAAGCCATCTCTGGCAAAGCAGCGTGGCTTGTCAAGCATGACATCCCAAGCAGAGACACATTGTATCCCCTTGGATTGACACCAGTAATTGAGCCAATTGTTAAAGCTAATCATTCTGTGTTTGTACTGTGGCATCATTCTTGGTGGGGGTAGGATGCTGATCAGGGTCAGAGTCATACCGGCCTGGCCTACATAATCAGACAGCTCCTTTATGTCTCTTTACATGTAGTCCAGGGAGGTACGTCTCAGGTTATTCACACCAGCATGGACAATGACTGAGTCATATTTGTACTTGCTTTGGAGTGACCTGCATGATTGTGTTATGTGGCAGATTGTAGCAGCCTACAGGCAGCTTAGTGTACCCTTTTCCTTGTTCAGTCTGGTGAGCGGGACATCAGTGTGTCTGACTATGGCATCACCTATTACAAGTGTATCGGGCATGTTGTTTGTCCTTACGGGCTGTGACTGTTTGGCACACCGACTTTGTGTACTATATGCTGCATGTGCTATGTTTGGGGGCAGTGGTTTCTTGGGTGTCTGATTTGGAGGCCTCTGTTGATTTGGTGGTTTTTAATTATAGCCTCCAGGAATGTTTTTGTGTGTTTATGTATTTGGTTTGCAGTTGTGATAGGTCTATGTGAGTGGGTTTGTGGTGTGTGTGGTTATCTTCTCCTCCTGACTAGTTTAGACAGTACTGAGTTGAGTGAGCTCAGCCTCCAGTATGGAGACGTGCTTGCATCTCTCACATATATTTGTATTTCTTGGGGGGTGGCGGGGGTTGTCTGTGTACATGGGGCAGGTGTAACATTGCCCAAGATTCACAGATTCAACTTGTTGTAGCTGGCCTTAGTGGATTTTATGACTGGCCATATTTTATTGCCATAATACTGATCAGAGATTACTTCCCTTTTTGGGTTTGCTCTATCATGTGGTGACTTCCTCATTCTCTTGCATGGTTTGGTAAAGGCTGTGGTCCACCATGCCAGCTGCCTGTGTGTATGGTATTGGGCCTTGGTTTTATTTGGGATTGCATAATCCATGCATTCCTGACTGTGTTCATAGAATGCATTTATAAAGGGTTCTGAGGTGTGTCCCATATTTTCCACAGGCACAGGGCCTTTAATGGATTCCACATCAGTTTGGAGGAGTGCAACATTTCCTTTACACATGTTTTTCACTGTAGTTTTCTGGACAGGGACTGTGGTCCAGCTGTGAATATCCAGTGTGATTACTCTATGGTCTGATCTTACCAGTGAGGAATACACTTCTCATCTGACCATAGAGTACCCATGCTGCTGATTATCACATCCAGTATGCTTACCCCTCTTGTGGGAGTGGTACGTTGTTCCTGAGCATGTTGGTTTATGGATTCTAGGAAACTTTGGCCTAGGGTGTTGGTGCTGGGATAATGCTCCCAGTCTATGTTTGGGTATTTTCAGTCACTTAATATAATGTTGTTTGGAGAGCTTGATATTTCCATGTGTTCTAACATAGGCCAAGTGCAGTTTTGGGCATTTGGAGGGTAGTCTGTAGCAGGCTACAAACTGGCAGGCAGTCTTAGCCACTGTTACTTGAGCATGGATAATCCATGCTGCTTCTTGTTGTGGTACCAACATGGGGGTGTGGTTATCCTTGACAATTATTGCTACTCACCCTCCTTTTGTAGTTTGTTCCATGTTTTGGGGCTGTGAAGCACAGTATGAGGTGTAACCTGGTAGTGTTAGGGTGCTCTTGTGAGCCTTAACCCAGTTTTCCGTTACAGGACAGATATCAACATTCTCCATGCTGAGGGGAGTGTAGACTGCATGCATCTTTCAGTTTGGACATCTGGCATTGGGTAGCATTACATCTAGGTTCTTATCCCTTGTGATACCTATGAAGGTGGAGCATCGTGCCTTGCTCAGCATGTCATCCCAGGCTGGCACGCATTGGATCCCCTTTGACTACTGGCAATACTTAAGCCAATTATTGTAATTGATCATCTCGTCTTCATATTCTGGCATCATGCTTGGTGAGGGTAGGATGTTAGTCAGGGTCATCATGTTTGCATATACTACATGGTGTTACATTGCTTAACACATGGCAATCATGCCTCAGGTGGTGCTGCAGGGCTGTCTATGTTGGATGCACATACTACACTCACTGTAAATGTTTGGTAGCAGGTTGTGTCAACTTAGGCATCCGTTTTACTATATGTGTGAGTCAGAGAGAGGTATAATTTCCTGGGTTCCTATTGAGCCAGTATATGTGCTATGCCTTGCCACTTTGCCAAGGCCAAGGCATACTGGGCATGCCTCCTTCTGCCTACTGGGGCAGGCTCATGTTGTTCCTCCTCCGAGTCATGCTCTGCCTGTGATTGGCTTGGCAATGGTGGGGGGCTGTTTGGCCCAGCCCTATGCTGGTCCTGCTGCAGCTGTTTTCACAGAATCATATTATGTAGCATAGCACATACCATGACAATTTGGGTACATGTAGTTGGTGAGTACTGCAAGGCTCCACCAGATGTGTCCAGGCACTGGAACCGTGACTTGAGCAGCCCAAACACATGCTCGATTACATTTCGTGTTTGTGCATGTGCTTCATTATGGCATTCTTGTTCAGGTGTGTGTGCATTTCTGATGGGTGTCATCAGCCACGGCTCCAGTGCATAGCCAGCATCCCCCACTAAGTGACCATGTGGGATGTCCCCATTGGCAAATGTCTGGTACAGCTGCGTCAGATGCCAGATATGTGAATCGTGGTAGCTTCCAGGGCAGCCAGCACACACATTCATTATTATGCCCTGGGCATCACACATGACCTGGCAGTTGATGGAGGGGAAGCCCTTGTGGTTAATGTAGGCCCTACCCCACTCACCGGCTGGTGCTTTGATGCATATATGCGTGCAGTCTATTGCACCCACTACCTCAGGATATTCCACTATTTGCTGGAAGAGATGCATATTGCTGGCCAATACCTCATGGGAATTGTGGAAATATACATGCTCACTGACATGTGCTGACATGGTGTCCAGGAACTGGTGCAGTACCCTGGATGCTGATGCCTGTGATATCCCCATCATATCACCAGTTGGTCTCTGGAAGGTACCTGTTGCTAATATTCTTAGGCCAACACATACCTTGGTTTCCACTAGGATGGGTTCCCCTCTGTTGGTTCTGTGTGTGAGGCGTGGCCTGCACAGCTCAACAATTTGCTGCAGGTGGTCTCTGTCCACTCTATAGTGCTCCACTATCTCCAGCTCATGTAACCCCTGGTAAGTGACCCTGGGCCTGTACACTCTTCTCCGTCTCCTCACTATGGGTTGTCTGGCAGCATTTGCATAGTCACCACCCTCAGCAAGTTGCATATGTCTCCTTATAACAGCTATGGCAGCCCCTAGCATTTTTGGTCTGAGTGAAGCTTTTTCAGTTTTCACTTCTAGTAGCTTACTCCTCTGTTGCAGTGTCTCTTGAGAGAAACATTCTGCACTGTTGTTTGCAGTGTTTTAAGTGCTGGGCTGGGCTACTGTTCTGCCTGTGTAATTGCCTGCTTCTGATTGTTTTCACCTGCTAGCTCTGCTAGTAATTTCTGCTAACTTCCTACTATTTCCCATGCTTCCTTTTTCCCTTCTGTTTCCTCAGGGGGGAGCAACGTGCATACCAGCAAAAACACGCTCACAGTGGCTAACACACGCGCACACATGCTTAGATGGACTAGAATCCGCTTATTCAGGTTAAAACACATGCACACCAGCACAAACCAGCATACAGGTGTTTAAACAGGCTCTTACATGCGTATTCTGCCTTAAACGCATGCACACACGCTTACACGCACGCACTCTGTCTTACTCGTGCCTACCAGCGTGCACACGCGCGCATGCACACCCAGCAAGAAACTTTGGTGTTATCCATCGTGTACACCTTCCATTTCTTGGCTTTCCCATGCCTACTTGTTGACACTCCTCTTTCCATGATGTGTGACTGACAGCTTTCACATGCCACTGTGCTCTAATGAGCTGCATTCCTTTCATACATTCCCCCCTGTGATGTCACCTATCTCCTACTCTGTTACTCCCCCTTATCCTACTCCTACACTGCACGGATTGTGCTCATTTTCTATGTAACAGTGCGATCCACTATCCTACCACTCATTTACATAGGATTGCCTACTAATGCTTAGTTACATGTCTTACACTCCGCTTCCCCCCTTAGCAACCCCTACTCAGTGGCCATGTTGTTTTACCCTGCTATTCCCTTCCATTGTATACTCCTGCTTTGCATAAACCCACATTTGTGGGTTGAATATTTTTATTTTTTATTTTTTTATAGCTCAGCCTGTTTGCGCGATGCTGCACTACGTTTAAACATCGGAAATTATTTTTATTTTTATTTCATGTTTGCATCAGGGTACGTTGCCAGTGGGCACATATTTGGCCATTGGCATGCGGCCTGCAACATTTGCAACCTTTATTTGGAGCTGACATGGCTCCATTGTGTTATTTGCAGAATGGTACTCAGTTATCAACTGAGTACATTTCTGCAGATAACATGGCTCTTACATGGGTAGGTTTCTGCTTCCTGGATCGCGAATTAACCTAATTTGCATGCCTTTTGGCTGCAAGTGAGGTAATTAGCATATCCACTCCCTGCCCGTGTAAGAGACATTTTAGGTGCTCTCTTACACGCACAATCTGGCTGTTCCTGGATTGCGATGGCTGCATGGAGTCTTACACTACTCTTAGACTCCATTCAAGCCATCGTGAATCCTGTCCTGAGTCTGTACATAACATTTGTCCTTTTATGAAAGTTTCATCAAATTGAGGAACAGACTTTTTCCAAAACAGTACCTTGGAACCCACTACTGTCCCCATGGGGAGATTTATTCAGATGTAAGGCTATAGAACTGTCATCTGTCTTATCAGTAATATTTTTCACATGTTCTAACAGCCTAGTTTTAAAATATGTGTTACTCTCCCCCACATAAAATATATTACAAGGGCATCTACGAGCATTCTCTATACACCAACCTCTTGAATGTACAGTCTTCAACATGTTTTCCAGCCTTTCCCCTCAGCAGGAATGACAGCACTAAATAATGATAGACCATTATACCTATCAACCTCCTACTGTATGACATCTGGACAAAGCCTGACATAATTGGTGGACAGAGGCCCAAATATATGGCCATACTTGAAATATTGCTGTTATATACTGAAAACATTGCGGGTGTTACAGGGTTTGTTGCAACATATCTTTTCTGAGGGATATAAAGTCAGAAAAACAAATGGACGTTAGCATTTACAGATTGCAATCACCAGATTATGCGACTGATTTGCGAAGGACAACACATGTCTGGGGAACAGACCAAACATAACAGGCTAACCTGCAGCCATTATGAGGATGGCCTTACGGTTAAGAGCTATGCAGAGACAGAACTTTGTCAGACTGAAACCCATGCAGAAGTAAAATGTGCAGACAAACCCTGTTAAACTAGCAGTATTCCAAACATATAACAGCAATACTCACATTCTGCCTCTAAGTCTTGAACCTTCTCCACTATTTAGTTGGCTTGTCTCCACAAGTCTTGCTGTGAGAGGTAGTAGCTCATACAACTCCAGGATGTCTTCCTCACAAGTAAGGGAAAGGACCAACGCCCACATGGAGTACTCAATTATAGGAGTTGCCGTGACATTGGCTATTAGAAGAACTACACAGCTGCTCTGCATGCAATTAGCAAGTGGGGAACACCAATAGGTGCACAGGCTATCACCTGGTCATGAGCATCACCTAAAAAAGCCATACTGCCACCTATTCAAACCAACTCTATTCCTGTAGTACACAGAGAGAGAGAAAAAACAAATAAAACATATAATGGAAAAGAGAAGAAAAAAAAAGGTATTGGAACATGTAAGCATGTAATTGAATGTAGTACTTGGTCTGTAATAATGGGAAATATGATTTGGAAAAATATATATCCCAACAAGACTTGCTGTACTAATGTCCTGCTGAACAGCTGCTATGGCCATAGCATCTGACCCTCTCGGCAGTGGGAGAGATCACAGCCATACCTCTCAATTGTACAGATCTTCACAGAATGTTCAGATTTTCCCTTCATAGTTTTTTGTATATTTCTCCTGAAATCTGTACTTTTCTGGCAAATAGTTGAGGATTGAAGTCATCAAGTAATGACACACACTTGAGTTTAAGACTCCACATCCTTAAGAATATTCATGGTAATGCAAAATGTATCATTCTACAAACTTCCTAAGTTTGTAACAGGAATATTTAAAGTCTGTCCCTATTTATCCCCCCATCATTTTAGGCTTTGTCCAGATGTGATGCTCTAAGAGGTTGTGAGGTAGGATCACAGCTCAGGAGCCTGATTCACCCTGGGAAAGGACAGCTCACATATGACAACCGCTGGGCTGTCTGTCAAACAGTTGTGACTGTGCAACTGCTAGGCCAGTTAATGGAATGTTGTCCATATCCATATGTTACCTGTGAATATGATTATGCTACATGTTTGTCTTGTAAATCTAAGAGACCTGTATAGAGCATGTGCATAGTAAAGTACTGTTGCAGACGTGTGTTGAACTGCGTGTGATATATTGAATTAATAACATTCAACTGTACAGTGTTCTGCTGGACATTAAGCACATTTGTGACTGTTATCTATAGTCACATACACATATACCTGTGTTATGTCAGCCAAACCACTGGCAAGTCTGTGAGCAATGAGAATGTAACATAATAGCCTACTTATGACTGTTGGACATCTTCCAGGTTATCGCAGTGATGTCAAAGCTTACTGTGCAATCAACTTACTAATGTGTGGTGCAGCTATAGTAATACAATATCAATATTGATTTCCCTATTGTCTCCCATTCATGTATGCTATTGTCCAGACGTACTGCTATAACAGGTTAAGAAGTATGATTGAGCAGCAAGATTAAATACAGTGTGTCATACTAACATAGAACAGAAATGTATACCAGGTATCCTCTGAGCACATATGTGCATGTATGTGTATGTTCAGTTGGAAGGCACAAAACTAATCACATGTGTTTCAAGCAGTCAGGTACATAGGTTGTGCATGTTGTACATATGTGTAATACCAGTGTCCGTGCATACAACAGACATAAATGTGTACAGCTACTGGTTGTTGCATTGCCCTGACACTGATACGGGTACTACAGTAGGCATGATTATTAGGTAGTAATCGGAGAAGTGTCTGTGTTATGACCCTCTGTCCATGCCTCCCACTAACAGCTATATCAACACCTATATACAGTGTATATCACAAGTGTACACACCCCTGTTGCAATGCCAGGTTTGTGCACTGTATGACAATGAGACCACAGAAAAACATTTCATAATGTTTCTCATCTTGAATGTGACCCTTAACCTGTACAATTCTATTGAAAAACAATTGAAGGTGAGCAACTATTGCCAAGTGAAGATGTGCCATGATGTTAGAGTTCAAACTAAGATGAAGGAATGCTGTAACCATCTCAAGAGGTGCATACACAACATATCAGTTTAAGGGTGTGCACACTCATTCAACTGGCTTATTGTACTGATTATTATTTCCATATGTTTTCACAGACCAGATTGTTATGTTTTCAATTGAATTGTACAGGCTATAGGTCACATTAAAGGTGGGAATTGTTTTGAAATGAGTTACTGTGGCATCATGTTTCAATGCACAAATACCAGGCATTGTAACAGGGTTGTGTACCCTTTATATCCACTGTAGCTATATGGACTCAGCAATACCTGACCTGTATAACCAGCCTCCATCAAGGTAGAGTAATCCCCTTTGATGGACAGCAGCAATACACAAACCACATACTAGGTTGCTATATTGGCTGTACAGGGACACATAGGTGCAGGCAACAACTTGGAAGCAAGTCCACCTTTATCTGAGCAAGCCTGTAAGTTCACAGGTGACTTCCTGTAAGGATGACTATGACTACAAATCAGACATATCCACACCACCAAGGAAATTGCAATGGTGTCTCCACATATGTTGTCAGTCTCAGAGGAAACAACACAATTCACTCTGTACCGGAGATAAAGAACACCTCATACACACATGCCATGGATATAGGCAACCTGCATCAGACAGGTTAGGTGAGAAAATCGTCACCCTGTCCACCACAGTTGTATAGGGGGATATGCACATCAACCACACTCCTCCCCTCAGCAATGGTGAGCATGTACATATTGCCTGCTGATGGCAACAACAGCAAATCTCCATGGGGCATAATAACATCACTGTCTGCCTTCTACATGAACTCAGGCATGTGCTCACAGATCCATCAAACACCACAGTCAAACACAGACCTGCCACCATCCACACACCATCCACATGGAAGATGGCCACTGTCAACCCACTACACAGAAATGAATAGAGAATAGAGGATTATGCAATTAAGTTTCTGACACTGGGGGGAATAAGATAGCTCAGGGCCAGGAGTGTAATGCAAGCTGCTATAGCCATGATAGACTGGACGGTTATGGTGTAGTTTGGATTATTTGCAAGTAATATCCACTGTTGATGTGCAATTTGATAACTGTATGAGGACCTGTGAACTTTTTCCTGTTTATGACTTCCAGGTAACATGCGGAGGGCTCGCCTGCCAGCATTCTCTGTTGGGGAAACTGATATCATCACCCAATATGTGATAGAACATTATGCCCTGTTATTTGGATGGAGAGCAGAAAATGTGCGGGAGAGGACCACCCTGTGGAACAATCTGGTCCACAGGGTAAATGATGCTGGGCTGCACAGCAGAACTTATGAGCAGGTGCAGCATCGGGCCACCAACCTCATCTGCCATGCCTGTCAATGGGCTGCTGCTGTAGTGAGGGACTGGCTAGCCACAGGTGGGGGCCCAGCCATCCAGCCCCCACTGACACCCACAAAGGAGCTCCTCACCAACCTTGGGGCACCCACCCAATGCACAAGCCATGAAGATGAGGAAAGCATTGTGGAGGTGGGTTGCACACACACACTGGATGAGGAGCATGCAGGTAAGGGCCCAGTGGAGATTAGTACACTAATGTATCACACATACATGTATCTATATTGTATCTACATCCATGTGTCAGGTCCGACTGCAGTTGTGGATGGGGCTTTCTAATGCACAGAGGTGCACATCTATGGTGAGGACAGAACATTGTGTATTATCGTGGTTAGTACTGTAAATTTGCAGACATGCTGCATCCATCCTGTACCAAGGCCACATGTGAGTCTGCTGACAATAACTCCCTCTCAGAACTACCTAGTACCCTCTGGTCTGCATATGAGGCAGTAGCCTGAAGTTGGTGAGTATGACATTGTTCTGCTGTTGCCTGGTAATACCCCAGGCATGTGAAGGGCATGCAATTTACCATGCACACAAATATCAGTAATAGCTATATTGCTTTATGTAATAGCTAAATTGCTTTATGTGCATGTTCACTTGTGATGGAGTTAACTGCATTGCATCACAGTGATCACCACTGGGGCCTATCTGACATGAATTCAGCATTCTTGTAGCATACCTCACAACTTTTCAGTGCCAAGACATCTGGACAGAGGCCATCAAAATGGGCTGGACAAACGGCCTAAGATAGAGACATATGTGATACATTAGTGGTATACAGTGGATATAAATTATGTACACACCCCCGTTAAGATGAAAGGTGTTCCTGTTACATACAAATTAGGACCACAATATGTCAGTCCACACCTCTTCCAGCCTTTAATGTGACCCATAACATGAACAGTTCACTTGTAAAACCAAGCATCTGGAATCATGTATTGCACCTACAAGGCTGGCCACCTGTGAGAGTGACAGACGTCATATCAGCATGATGTTTCAGTCAGGTGTGATACCTCATGCTGCCATATGTGTTAGTGCACTCACTGTGGCCTATTTGGCTATGATTTCACATACATGGGCATTGTTAAGGCAGACAGACCACTTCCGACCATGTATAGGTTGCAAACATCTGGATATTCCAGACACATCTGTACAGAGGACTGTACAATAGTTTAACTTGCTGCATGTGAGGCAGATGCTGTTACCATACTATATAAAGTAATGACAGCGGGAGGTGGTCATCAGCCGTGTATGGTACATACATCAAAATGGTATAAGCCACAGAAGATATGATCCTCACACACACACACACACACACACACACACACACACACACACACACACACACACACACACACACACACACACACACACACACACACAGTTGCCAGCATTGAGATAGATGCAACACAGAGCTTATACATTTCCACCTCATCCAAAGGTACTTCTAAGGTGTATGACATCAACAGGACTACTAAACTGGAGTGAGGGGAAGGGTAAAGGTTAGTACAGAGGTAAAAAATGGTGTAACTTATATACTACATGATTCTCACGCAAACACATGCACACATCCAAACAGTTACCAATAGGGAGATTAGAATTCCTGCCTATCTAGTTATTGCTGCTATAGTACTACATTGTTATCAGACGTGCCACAGAGCTAATACATTTTCACCTAGTTCAAAGGTACTTCTAAGGTGGATGATATCAACAGGACTACTAGACTGGGGCAAGAGGAAGTGTGAAGGGTAGTACACAAGTCAAAAATGTTATAAGCCAGACATTGCATGATTTAAACGCACACACACACACACACACACACACACACACACACACACACACACACACACACACACACACACACACACACACACACACACATTTGTCAGTATTGGGATTTGAACTTCTGCCTACCTAGTTATGTCTACTATAGTGTTATGCAGTTACTGCACATGCTACAGAGCTTACTGAACTTTCATATGGCCAAAGCTGCTGATAACTGCACAGCTGAGGTACAGTATTACAGGTGGCAAAACATTTGCCTTCAGTTCCAACCTTACATCATGTTAGTTCTTTTTGTCTTGCACTTCAAATAGCATTATGGCTTGGCACTTCACTAGGTTATTGTATCAAGAAGTGTGGCACACCTGGGAGCCATCAGCAGTACTCGTTCATCACAGAAGTAGCTCTGGTACTTACTAGTTATGTCCACCCCTCCTAGCATGATTGAAGGGAAGTTTTCTGTGCTTTCACCCATTAACCTGGTGCACTTGTCCATTCTGACACACTGTTGCAACTACCTCATGTACACAGACAATACTCCCCTCTAAACTCCAAATACTCAGACCTGTGAGAGTTATACGTATATCACCCAATGTGGACATATGCACTCTCCAGCAAAGACTGGACTAGCAGGTCAAGAGGATAAGATCAACACCTGCACCACATCATGTGGAACACATAGCTCACAACAACACCCACTTTGACAGCCATGACCTACAGTGAAAAGCCACACACCCACCTTCACAGTGGCACTCAAAGGACATTTACCCAAACAACACAGACCAGCAAGACAGACACTCACTCAGACACCATGACATGGCACATGCCAAGGGACACATATTCAACCGACACAGTGTGCCCCTCAACCTACGCTCCCCTAAGGCAAACCACCTTACACAATACTGTGATCATGGGTAACTCAATACTGAGACACACATATATCCCACTCACTAAGTTGAATATGGAGCAGGTAACAGCCAAATATCTATCACATGCCAGCATCCAACACATGACACAGCCAGTCATGGCACTCCACAACAACTACAAGTATCACTCTGTATCCATGTGGGTGAGAATGACTTGGGACACACCTCCCTGGACTACATGACAAGAGACATGGTTGAACTCTCTGATTATGTGGTCCAGGCAGATGTGACAGTAGCCCTGAGTAGTGTACCGCCATCACCCAGAATGATGCTGTGGTACTAGCAACAGATGATTGACTGCAACATTGGTTACATGTTTTGTGTCATTCTCAGGGGATACAGTACATCTCTGCTTGGGATGACATGATTGACAGAACCCAGTGACTTGCCACAGATGTCCTACATCTGTCAGCACTGGGTTTTAAGGTACTGGCTAAATGTCTTGCCACCTCTATTATGCTTTATTAGGCAGTGTTCCTAATGTAATTACCAATATAACAGCTACACATGTATGCAATCTGAGGGTCATGCTGCTCAACAGTAGACATCTAACTGTCAGGATGCAGTCATTCAAAGCACTCATTGGAGTGGAGAACATTAACATGTCTGCTGTAATGGAGAGGTGGTTCACAGCAGCAGACAGCAGCCCTGCGTTATCAAGCTATAATGCATTCCACAGCTGTCAGCTGCCAAACATGAACCACACCACACCTCCACAGGTGGTGTTTTCTCCATATTCATGATAGATAGGAACACCTCCAGACTAGTATCCCAGCATAATGCATTGGAGATACTTCCAGTGCAACTGCCTTGGGGTAATAGTGCAATCCAGACCATAGCCTGCTATGGGTCCACATCTATGTCCCTAGACTGTCACTGCATATTCCTCAACAGCCTGCCATCTATGATGGCCCAATGCAACACTGACTTACCATGAGACTTCAACTACCCCTCCATCACCTGAGGAAAGTAGCCAAGTACCAGTACAGTGGCCCAACACTTCCTGGGCTTCATCATTTCCAATGGACTGGAACAGCTCATACTGACCCCTGGTAGAGGATGCAACAACCTTGACCTGTGTTGACTACTCAAATATGGGTCTGTTGCTCATCCACAGTTGTCAATCCCTGCATGGTGAGATCCACACAGGCTGTAATCAAAATGGAATGCAACATGTTAGCCATACTCTCCACAAAGGTAACCGCCTTGCAAAACCTCTCCAAAGCTGACTTTGCAGCCATGAAAACAGGAGTGGATGACTTCACTGCACCCACGGCAATGAGAAATAGCTGCATGACTGTTGAATCATACACATATGCACTGTACAAACAGGTGCATGAATGCATGGTATTAGCCAGAGTCAACAGAACCCAGACACTGTCCTCCAAACACTGGGAAACAATGTGATGGTCCCCTGCCATTACTAAAGTGTACAACAGAAGGAGGACATTGTTGCAGAGAAAGGTGGTGTCCCATGACTGTTTAACTCCCTTATTAGCCGAAAACACAACTTGGGATCCCTCATGGAATCTTTTACAGGCATCTATGAAGGCAGACATGCAGCAGACACTGACGACAATCACAACAGCCTTTGATAGTTACATCAAAAACCTCCACAGCATTAAACACAAGTGCAATGAGTTACTGCACAATGTTAATACCTGTCCTGAAACAACAGATATTGGCCACAGTCTTGGCAACACATTCAGTGCCACCTTTACCCCACTGTCCCCCCACAAATGAAGTGCTGAGTGAATGTGTTCTCACATGCTGTATCCTGTTTCTGTTCTAGGTGTATGTGTGTCACCAGGATGTGGCCCTGCAGCAAGACCAAGGGGTATGGCAGTGTGATAACACATCCACCATGTCTTAGGCAATGTACAGTTGTATCTGCATGGATTTCCCAGGTCTCTAACACAGTGATTGCATATGCCTCACAGATTATAGGGATGAGGGTTGTACATAGGTATATGTTGATATGCAACATCTGTTGTAGAGTGGAGACTGGTATGTGCTGTGGTTTGGACACACCTCCAATTGCTTATCACCACAGCCACAGGGGATATTTATCAACCAAACACATTGAGATTACTATACACACACACACACACACACACACACACACACACACACACACACACACACACACACACACACACACACACTTGCCAGTACTGAGATCCATAGGTTCATTGCTTCATAGGTGTGTAGTAGGTGAATGGGCCTGAAGGCTCTACAAACTTAGCCCAAGGGAATATCCTGGTATCAGGCCATATGACAATAGTCCCCAGTGTGGCTCAGGAGTATAGTCACTGGAGTTGTCCCCAGTGATGGGTACTGTATTCCCCATCCAGTCATCCATATTTCAATTGTGGGTGGCCAGTGATGTGCACTGCTTCACATGTATGTGATTTATATTCCATAACATGGACAGTGTTTGGTTGTGCACCTGTCCCACATGCATGTCCTTTGAAGTGTGGAAGTGTGCTTGAGGTCTGTGGGGCATGGTGTGTGGACAGACTGTTATCTTCAGATGTAGCATTCCTGACCTAGTTTGGTGAGACATGGCTGTGTAACTGAGGTAGTGATTGCACCTACATAGATAGTATGATATGGGGATTCATTGGAGTTATTGGAGTCTGTTCATACAGGGCATATGTCGAAGGCATGGCATTCCCTCTGTGGGGTTTGCAGACTCTACCATTGTTGCAGGTGTCAAGTGGGGAACATGGCAAAAGGGCCACTGTACACATTGATTGGACTACTGAGGGGATGGTACAGGGTGAACATGTCCTTTTACTTGCTGGATAACACACACTTAGTCAGGAGATGTAACCCATCAAAGTACTTTCTGATGTCAGTGGCACTGTTGTGGTCAACAGGCAGCTGTCAACCTGTGTTCTTATTTCTGTTATAACAATGTCACTGTTCAGTGGACTACACCAATGTATAACTTCATGTGAGCCATGGTGTACCCAAAGGTAATAGCGACACATCTCCTGGCATTGAGATAATGTCCAGGGTTCTGACAACAGTCGTAGGTGTCAAGTGGCCTTTGTGCATGATGTCAACATCACACGGAACGGGAATGCTACCACCCGCCTTACTGTTGCATGCAAACATTTTCAGCCAGGGTGCCTTTGTGCTTTCTTGCACCTCAGAAGGGTAGATCCCAAACATGAGAGGACATGGGTCCGTACCCTGAGCCACACCAGCTATGTCTGGTCATCAGTTTGACATGAAGTCCACTGCAGTTACACTGTGGGTACTATCTGTGAGGCAGTTTGCAGGAGAACTACTGATATAGTGGTTGATGCCTACCCAAGTGTGTTTGTGTATGATTCCTGGGTGGAGAGTGGTCTCTGAGTGGTGGAAGGGTTGCCTATATTGTTAACTATTCTATACTGTCACATAGTCATTACACATGGCACTACACATTTAGGGCTGTGGATTGTCTACACTGACCTCTATGGTGTTTGATAACTGTTGGCCTTGTAATGTGGGCATTGGGACATATACTAGGTCATCAATATAATAATTTAGCAAAACCCACCCCCCAATGGATCATGTTATTACACAATCACAGCAGCACCCACACAGGATACTGATGACAGACAGAGATACACACACCCACTTGCCAGTACTGAGTTTCAGACTCCTATCTATCTATGTATTGCTACTATAGTGTCATGCATTTCTCACACACACCACAGAGCTTATAGGATGGATGCTGTCCCAAGGTTTTTCTAAGGTGAGGAACATCACCAGCCCTTAGAAATACTGGCATTGGATGATGTAGTGGGTGAAAGATTTCATAAAATACTTTACCCTACACACATCTGCCAGATGTGAGGTTTGAACCTCTATCAAACTATGTTTTCAGACCTTTATGGTTATGCATTTACCATATGCACCACTAACCTTATGTGGTTTAGGGCGGCCAACAGGTACTTCTAAGGTGAATGATATCTGCAGGGCTGCTAAAGTAAGGCACTGAGAAGTGCACTGGTTGTAAATGGGGCCAAAATTGTTAAGGTATGAACACACACACATACACACACACACATATATATATATATATATATATATATATATATATATATATATATATATATATATTTACACACCCAGACACACACTTGCCAGGAATGAGATTCAAACCCCTACCTATGCAGTTATTGTTACTATATTGTTATGCATTGATCACATGTGCCGCAAAGCTTATAGGTAGAACAGTGTCCAAACATACCTCTAAGGTGAGTGACATCAACAGCCATTGTAAAGTATTACACTTTGAAATGTACTGGCTGTGTATGGACACAAAATACATCAACCTACAGATACACACATGCACACTTTTACAATTGCCGGTACTGAAATTAAACCTCCTAGCTTAGTAGTGTTTTGCACTACATTATCACACAGTTATTGCAAGCACCACAGAGCTTATATGTTGGTGAGCTGTCTAAAGATATCTTCCAAGGTGAGTGACATCAGCAGCAGTGCTAAAGGAGGGGGAAGGGAAGTGTAGTAAGTGTGAATGGCCTCAAAATCACGTCTCGACAAAGACACACACATTCTCTCACACAAACACGCACACATATTCACAGTTGCCAAGACCGGGATTACAACTCCTACCTAATTAGTTTGTGACACTGTAGTATTACGCAGTTATCGCAAGCACCATGGAGTTTACATGTTGGTCAGCTCTCCAAAGATATCTTTGAAGGTGAGTGACATCAGCAGCAGTGCTAAAAGAGAGGTAAGGGAAGTGTAGTGAGTGTGAATGGCCTCAAAATCATGTTTCTACAATGACACACACACTCTCTCACACAAACTCACACATTTTCACAGTTGCCAGGACCATGATTAGAACTCCTACCTACCAAGTTTGCTATACTATGGTATTATGCAGTTATCATGAGTGCCAAAGAGTTTATAGGGCTGCAAGCTGCCCAGAGGGTTATTGCAGGGTCACTGACATCAGCAGGAGTGCTAAAATAGGGCAATGGGAAGTGTAATGAGTGTGAATGGGCTCAAACTTATTCATCTAGAAACACACACACACACTCACACACACACACACACACACACACACACACACACACACACACACACACTCACACACAACTTTACATTTGACAGGACTGTGATTACAACTGCTATATGGATACTTATTTGTACTGTAGTGTTACAAAGTTATCACAAGCATCGCTGAAACTATAGGGCTCTGGGCTAACAAAAGGAATTTCTACAGTGAATGACATCAGCACATCATGTGATATAGGCCAATGGGATGTGTACTGTTGTACTGGGTGGGATAGGCCTCATAATGGGATTCTCTCTGTTGCCGTCTGTCTCTCTCTTCCCCAAGTCTCTGGGTGTGTATGTTTGACAGATTATGTTGGCCTTAGATATGTGTGAGTATTACTATCCAGTGTGTGTGTGTGTGTGTGTGTGTGTGTGTGTGTGTGTGTGTGTGTGTGTGTGTGTGTGTGTGTGTGTGTGTGTGTGTAGTATAAATGGTGCACAGTTTCGTGTGTGCGCACAGACATCTGTGAATAACAGATATCTATAATCCACTATGTTATCAGACATGGGATTCATTTCGGAGCATGCCCAGTATGACCTTCTATATTGAGTGTGTGCATCCCTTCCAGGGAGGGTTGGACTCCACTTCAGCTTTTTGTGTGTTACAGCTACACCTAGCAACCTGTTTCTGAAGGATATCTGTAGATAGATTGCCAATATGGAGACACAATGGACGTAACATATGTGGGATACTGTAACTCTTGCTGTCTGTGCTGCTTGTGTAACGTGGTTGGTTGCAGCATAGATTTTCTGACATATGTAGTGTTTTACACTGTGATGTATCATGTCATCAACTACTGACAGATATCATTCTTTGCTCACAGTTATTTACCAGGGAAATATAAGATGAATGAAGCTAAGACCAATATTCTGACGCATAGACTACACATTCTGGCACACCCCTGCCATTGTGGAGGGGTAGCTACAGACAATAGACTGCTGGTTCTGTGTAAATGGTCCAGCACCTTGGTAGTATGCTGGCTGGGGATCCCCTTCTTGTACTTTTCTCAACTTAATGGAATGGTCATATTCTGCTGGGGCCACACCTCTCAGCTGTACAGATACACCCAGGTTATCCAGAGGCAGGACTCATATATCTGGTCAGCTTACCTTCACATTGTGGTTTACAAGCAGTTTTGTGGCTATTCATTCATGAGTTTGCAGTCAGGGGGAAGTATGGGCAGACATTAGAGTTCCAGACTTCACACTCCATGACATCCATGCTTCTACACCCCCTCTGTTATTCTCTCCTGTTCCTAACATTATAAAAGCAATATCTCAGAGGTATCCCTATAGTTGGGCCTTTATCCCAGTAGTATTTATGGCCTGATCCACAGTTCATGCAGTAGGACATGGGGAGGCATGCTACTGGCATTTGTCAGCATGGCCTTGCATTTGTTTTCTGTTTACTGTGTTAGGTTGCTAGTTAGGACCCCCTGACATTCCGTACATTGACACTATGGCTGAGGCATGGGCCTTTGCCAGAGGACTGTAGGCCATTTGAGAGTGCTGCAGGCCATCTGTAGCAGGACAGTGCATTCTGTTACTCGTACATTCCCAGGCAGCAAGCCAGTGGATTACCCTGGGGTGACAGTGGTAAGTGATTAAGGTGTTCCAGTCAATCCTTCCTGTTCATACTGACCACGAGTCTGGATGTGGTTGAGTTGCTGCTTACAGCTAAGGACACACCTGCATGGAACACCTATTCAGCATGCAGCATCATGTATGTATTCCCATAAAGAGATGGGGTCATACTGTACTCATTCCCTACAGCAAGGATATGACCTGTGATAAACCTGAGGCTGATGGTGGGGTAAGCTGGATGCATGTATGATATGGAAGCTACTGGCATCTGACTCTCAGAAATACCTGGAACATTCCCCTTATGCTGCCTTGTGTCTGGACATGGGCAGCCTATCATTACTTTATAACTGTGCCTTTTGTGGTCTGCCATTGATTGGCCAGACTACCAGTATTCCATACTAGAGAGACAACTAATGTGATGCTAACCTCTATGTATAATTCCAAAGTTGTGTGCAGTTGACAGTTATTTTATAAGCACTCTGTGTATGGTACTTCCACCTGTATACTGTGTCTATGTATGGGCCCCCATTCACGGCATGTCCAGCTTTCCAACGGTGACAGATATTGACATCTGGACAGTATGAACGTACAACTGCTGACATGGTTGTAGCTGAGAAGCAGTATGGTTGGCACTGCAGTTGTTGGATCATGGCCCTGTTGACCACACTACTGTACCTAGGCCACTGACACACAAGTGTCACAAGGGATAATTGGCTAGGCTTACAATGGCTTGCAAGGGCAGTTAGCTTAGTACTAACCTATGAACCTATGAACCATCCAGGTCTACATGCTGACCACTTCCAGGCAATATTAAACAGACAAGAAATTTACCACACTGACCCCTCCATATTGTACACATGTAACAATCTATCATGTAGATTGGAACAGCTCTGGCAATCTGTGCTCCCATGATATTACTCCTCAAACATACATGTTACTGCATTTCTACATGGGATTGTGTGTGTGGGGGGGGGTGCACACCTGAAGACTTTAAACATTTGCAATGACTGTACTGGTATTTCAGTTGCTCTGTTTGCTTCCATTTTATATTGTATTATGACCTGTCATGCAGAAAGGAGGCATATCAGTAGAGTACACGTGTTAGATTTTAATGGCATACATTTCATTTTCAGACTTCTTGCCATTCAGAACTAAAATGCAACTGCCAGACCTGTTGTAGTATGTCTGAGTAGGTCTGGAGGGGGGCTGTTCACCATTGCCATCATTTGGGGCCTTAGCCCGGCCTTTCTTTATGGCCATCTATGCAAACAAAATGCAAAAACAAAAACTGGTAAAATCCAAAAACAGACAAAATGGTAAAATCCACACAAATATTTAATGTTAACGCTTTTGTACAGCAAAATATATGTACTCCTTCAGACAATAGTTCCCAGAATGCAAACAGCTTATAAAGCCATCTTAATTAAGGCAATTACATATGTTAAATAAAATTAAATCAATTAATACTTAAAGAATGCTTAAACAGCCTACCAAAATCCATTACTTAAGAAACATACTATTACTTAATAAAATTAAATTAAATATACAATTACACTAATAAGATTGTATATCTGAACATGATATGAACTCATTTGGGAATCATCTTTCCAAGGCTTTCAACTTCAAGAGACATTTGATGGAACACGTCTCATTGAGACCAGGGTAAATATATGCATTAGTCTGGAGTTGCCATATTAACTCCCATTCCTCTAATTTAAGCTCCAAAGGACTACCTCTACTATTTTTCTTGATTTGATCAACCGCTATAAATGAAAAACTGTGTGACTGAAATTCTGCTATGTGTCTAGCTAAAGCATTGGTACCAATATTTCTAGTGATATACAAGTGTTCACATATGCATTGTTTAAAAGGTTGCTCCATTTTCCCTAGATAAAAAGCCATACATTGACGGCAAGTGGCAAGGTATACTATCCCTTGACTATCACAAGTGAATCTCCCCCTGATAGCATACCTAGTCCCACGTATGCATACATATGTGCCTGTCTGGATATGGCGACAATAATGAGAACGTCACATTTGAGCACTCCCCAAGCTGAGCTATGTGTTGTTCTAGGGGTCTCTAATAATGCTTTTAAATTAGGTCCTCTCTTATAAGTCACTAAAGGTCTCATACCTAGGGAATGTGTTATCATGCAATCTTCTAATATAAAATTCCAGTTATTGATAAGGATGTTTTTAAGGCCTGAAACGTCACCAGAATATTGTGCTGAAAAAATAGTGAAGAAATTATTTTCAGGAATGACATTTACTGATTCAGTGCTAGCTGGAGGTGTTTGTGGAGATTGAATGTGTAAGTCTTGAGAATATCCCCTTAACAAAATGGGTTTAAATTCCCTTTTCATGCTAACTTCCACTATAAGTTGATCTATTAAAGTGTCCGGATATGCCCGCTTCAAAAACATATTTTTTAAGTTATCACATTCTTCCCAAAACTCACTCTCTACAAATATCATTTTTGAAGCCGTTACGAGCTGCCCTTTGATCACTGCTCTTTTTTGATGCTAGGGATGGTTACTGTAGAAGTGCAAGAAGGAATTAGAATACGTAGGTTTTCTATAAATCTTGGTTGCATACCTATTATTAATTACGTCCTTATAAAGCCAGATATCAAGGAAATTGATGGTTTGAGTGTCAAACTGGTAAGTGAAATCCAAACAATTTGTAAACCCTACCATATTCTTAACCAACTGAGTTGCTTCCTTCTCATCTCCCTTGAAGATGAAAAACATATCATCTTGATATCTGGTGTACCAGGCTATCCTTTCCTGGAAAAAGTGGTTTTGAAAAAGGAATGTCTGCTCCCAAAATGCCATTATGGCATTGGCAAAACTGCCCCCACATGGGGAGCCCATAGCGACCCCTGATTTTTGAAGGAAATATTCTCCATTAAACATGAAAGAATTATTATTTAAAACTATTTCTAAAAGAGCGATGATGAGGTTGATACTATTGCCTTCTGTCCCTTTAATCAACAGAAATTCACGTACCCATTCTAAGCCAAGGTCTTGGGGTATAACTGTGTACAGATCTCTAATGTCCACAGTAAGAAAATGATATGTAGGGCCAAAAGGTATATTATTCAAACCTTCTAAGAAGGACAAGGAATCTCGACAAATTTGTGATTCTGTCTTCAAAATCACCTTCAACCTAGAATTGATCCACTTGGCACAAGCATACGTAATGGATTTACTTCCGTCTATAATCAGACAAAAAGGCAGATCAATAAGATTTTTATGGATTTTTGGCGTACCAAAAATAACTGGAATAAGTGGGGCTACCACAATCAAATAATGATATGTGTCAATTGAAATACTAGCGTCAATAAATAGATCATTCAAAGATGATCTAACTCGTTGGTATGCCTGATTGAGTTCATTCACTGAGACCTTCTCATAATTTGTACTTGGCAACATATATGTCATTCTCTTAACATATTCCATTTCATCCATAAAGATGACACCCCCGCTTTATCAGGTTGCATCACACAAATTTTTTGTGTTTTCAAAAAAGCTATGAATTCCCTTTCTGCTTTGGTTACATTATGACCTTCAGTAAAAACATTATTTTGATTACTTAACAAAGCTCTAAAATGAGTTTCACTAACGTTTTCAAATAAATCTAAAGTTCCCTGTAAGGGGGGATTAAAAACACTTGACACCCATTCACTTGTCACCATATTAGTATTGTTCCCAAACATGATATTCAAATTGAGCTTACGTACAAATAACTTCAAATCACACATGGGTTTAGCTATATTAGCTTTAAAGCTAGGTACAAAATTGAGTCCTTTAGATAAAAACTTCACCATTTCTTGTGAAATCATATAGAACTGAAATTGTAAACTTTAAAGTCACCTTGTTTACTTGTGTAAATAGTTAAACTGTCTGAATGCCCATCCCAGGCTATCTCCTGTGACAATTGTTCTTTTTCCTCTGCTGTTTGGGGTTGACATTGGCTGAGCGTGTTTGGTTGACTTTCGTCTTGCCGTCATGGTGAAAATCCTGGGCATTAGCGTTATAAGACCCTGTTCTATTGTGATTCACTACAGTCTGTTGTTGCTCATTCCAACTAATTCTTTCACTCCATCTAACAGTTATGTAAGTGCAAGTGTTCTCTTCCGGCTCATCAGCTGTGATGTCATCCAAATGAACGGATGTCCAATCTACTGTCTCCATAGTGACAGGAGCACCATGAGAAAATTTATTGGTAACGTTTAGCGGATCTGGATAGGCCGTTTTCTGGTCATACTCTAACTTATCCCTTTTTAGTTTCCGTGTTTTTGTGTCCATGATTTTACTGATTAAAGAGTCAATACTTGAAAAAATCTTTCTAAAATCATACTCATATCTATTAAATTCAGGATCAGCTTTAATTTCATTTTCAAGGGTCTCGGGCTGAGTCTTGAGCTCATTCATATGATGGTTGTAATTGACAATTAACAATTCCAAAAACTCGAGACCCTGCCTATTAAACATGTCCACCAGTTGTAAGTGAAACTCTGAGTTTTTGATGAGACCTGTGGGGTATCTTCATTACCTTAACCCCTTCAGTACTAATCTGTGTTTTATACATTCTCTAAAACAGAGGATTTCGATTTGTAGCCTTTTATATTTTAATAATTTACTATCAAAGTCTTTCAGATTAGTAACAATATTTTTTGGTGCCAATTGTTCTGTTTCTCTGTTACTTAGGTCCTCAGACCCAAACTGAGGCGACACCTTAATGAAATCAGCTAAAGATGGCATGGAAAATCTATTACCAGAGGAATGAGTCTCATTGACATTGTTAAAGACAGGATTTGGACGTAATGGTACATTTAACCATTCATTCCTTACTTCAGCTGTACATTGTATGGAAACACAACCTCAGGCAACATTAGAATATGTTTCCCCTGGATTTTGGCTTGGTTTCCCAGTAACACGAAGGGTAAAGTCCTGTTCAGAGATTCTCAACAGGTCATCTACCATTTATCATTTATAGAGGTTGATCAAGTCAAGAAAAATAGTAGAGGCGGTCCTTGGGAGCTTAAGTTAGAGGAACGGGAGTTAATATGGCAACTCCAGATTAATGCATATATTTACCCTGGTCTCAATGAGACGTGTTCCATCAAATGTCTCTTGAAGTTGAAAGCCTTGGAAAGATGATTCCCAAATTCATTTTAATTTAATTTTATGTTTATACATATATATATATATATATATATATATATATATATATATAATATTCTTATAATTGTCATAATAAATTCAGTGAGTTCATATCATGTTTAGATATACAATCTTATTAGTGTAATCGCATATTTAATTTAATTTTATTAAGTAATAGTATGTTTCTTAAGTAATGGATTTTGGTAGGCTCTTTAAGCATTCTTTAAGTATTAATTGATTTAATTTGATTTATCGTTTGTAATTGCCTTAATTAAGATGGCTTTATAAGCTATTTGCATTCTGGGAACTAATGTCTGAAGAAATACATATATTTTGTTGTACAAAAGCGCTAACATTAAATATTTGTGTGGATTTTACTATTTCGTCTGTTTTCAGATTCTGTTGTCATCTACACCTGTCCTGCTGGGTGAGGCTGGTGGTGGGTATGTGACCCTCATTGACATCCATGTGTGTAACCTATTGACACCCACAGTTATTTGGGCCGTCACATGTACTGCAGTGGGAGTCATCACCTCGTGTACCACTGCTTAGTATGTTGACACCAGTATTTGTTATGGATTTCCTGCTGTCCCATATAGCTGTCAGCTGTCTGCTGCTATCCCATTTGGCCACCCAGTTCCCTTGCATGCTTGCATCCATACCATGCATACAACTATCAGAACATACTACTCCATTCAGTAATTGATAGGAAGGTTGACTTACCTAGTTGCTGGGCCAGTATTCAGGATGGTGCTGGAGGGCTGACTATGTCGGATGCACATAGTACACTCTGTATACATAGTAAAGCACAGGTAGTGTCATGTTTGGCATACATTTTACTGTATGTGCGAGTCAGAGAGAGATATCAGTCTGTGGGTCCCTACAGTGTCAGTGTGTGTGCTATGCATTGCCTCTTTGCCAAGGACAGGGCATACTGGGCACACCTCTGTCTGCCTACAGGGGCAGGCTCAAGAAGTTCCTCCTCTGAGTCCCTCTGTGCCTGTGCTGGCCTAGGCAATGGTGGGGGGCTGTGTGCCCCTGCCCTGTGCTGTTCCTGCTGCAGCTGTTTCCACAGGATCATATTGTGTAGCATTACACATACTATGACCATTTGTGTACATGTAGCTGGAGAGTACTGCAAGGCTCCACCGGATATATCAAGGCAGCAGAACCTTGACTTGATCATCCCAAACACATGCTCTATAATGATCCTGGTTTGTGTGTGTGCCTCAATATGGCATTCTTGTTTAGGTGTGTGTGCATTTCTGATGGATGTCATCAGCCACGGCTCCAGTGCATAGCCAGCATCCCCCACTTGATGGCCATATGGGATTTCCCCCCTGCCAAACCCCTGCTATAGCTGTGAAGAATGTCAGATGTGGGAGTCGTAATAGGTTCCAGGGCTGCCAGCAAACACATTCATGATAATGCCCGGGGCATCACACACCACCTGGCAGTTGATGGAAGGGAAGGCCTCGCGGTTTATGTAGACCTTACCCCACTCGCTGGGTGGTACTTTGATGCAGACGTCCATGCAGTCTACAGCACCTACTACCTCAGGGTATTCTGCTATACAGTGTAAGAGATGCATACTTCTGGTCAACACCTCGCAGGTGTTGGGAAAATATATGTGCTCATTGGCATGTGGTGTCATGGCATCCAGGAACTAGTGGAGTACCCTGGGTGCTGATGCCTGTGAGACCCCCATGATATCCCCAGTTGGTCTTTGGAAGGTACCTGTGGCTAGTATTCTTAAGCCTACACATACCTTGGTATCCACATCAATGGGTTCCCATCTGTTGGTTCTGTGTGTGAGGCAGAGACGGCACAGCTGGACGATTTGCTGTAGAATGTCCTTGTCCACCCTATAGCACTCCACTATCTCCAGCTCATGTAGGCCCTGGTAGGTTACCCTGGGTCTGCACACTCTTCTCTTCCTCTTCACTGTGGTTTGGTTGTCAGCATTCTCCTTCTCACCACCCTCAGTCTCTAGCACATATCGATGGAGTAAAGCAGCAGCAGCCTCTAACATTTTTAGTAGTTTTGCCTGTTAAAAATTCCCCATCTGTGTACACCAGTGTTGTAGAGTTTGTGGGAAAAAAACAGCCTGAAAAGTGTTTGCATAGTTTATAGTAGTGTGCTGAGCTGCTGCTTGTGTAATTGGTTGATTCTGAAACATTCCAGCTGCCATCTATGCTGTTTCTCCTTGATTGCCTTCCTACTGCTGTTTCCCCTTCCCACTTCCTCCCTATTTAAGCCCCGAGGCACGCCATGCATACCCAGTGCTGAAATGTAAACAGTGCTGTCATTTCCTCTTTTTTTGTTTGTTTATGTTTAAAACCTGGTGCGCGGCGTGCACACCCATTTAGGCTATGTACACAGTGCTCAGGCACATCTGACATGGCCTCTTCCTTAGGTGTTCTTTGCTAAGGCCAAACACGGGCCACAGAGCTCCAGTGAGCTTACAGCAAGCATGACATACCCCCTTATGAAGCCATCCAGCTCTTAGACTTGCACTGTTGTATTGCTGCACCTACACGGTTAGCTAACACTTTGAAGAAATATGTGATTCAGTATAACTACCCTCATTTGCATACCACAGTGTGTATGTTGTTAGTTACTGCACTAAAACGGACCTTTTCCCCTTGAAAACCAGTGCTCCCTAGTGTTGTTTACATTCTGCATGCCATAGACTATAATGGCAAAATGCAGATTTAACTTAAAATCAAGTTTTCCCATTTTTTTTTATTTTTGGCACGATCCCGTTTGTGCACCTCTGCCTTATGCTAAAATGGCTGAGACTGGCCAAAAAAAAAGTTTAATTTTCTTAATTAATCAATTTTTAATGCTAATGGCCTTATATTCACCACTGGCATGTCTAATGTACATAATACATGTTTTTTCATGAGCTGTCATGCCTCCGTTTTGTCAGTTTCAGAAATGTACTCAGTTATTTTCCAAATATGTTTCTGTACTGACTCTGTTCTAGCATGGAGATCTGGCAGCTTGTTGAATCACTAAATCACCTAATTTGCATGTTTTTCACCAGCAAATGAGGTGATTTGCATGTTTGCTGATTTTCTGTGCTAGAACAGTGTAGGGCCGTTCATGCACGTGAAAACGGCACTATCCTGAATCGCTCAGCAACCATTTTCTATGCAGGAGCTCCTACACTGCTCCTGCATGGAAGTTTTGGCTTCCTAAATCCCAGGGATTGTAAATGCATTGTAAAATACATCACATAATACTAACAGAACCACTTAAAACATACTTAAAAAACATGAAAAAATAAAAACATGACTAAATAGCCATTAAAATAATTACTTATTATGTTTTAAATAATTGGCAACATGTTATTTTGACTATATTTACTTAAAGAGTAAGAAGAAAATATAGATTGTTTTCTTAAAATCTTTATGGTCTGACAAAATAACTTTGTATAAATACTTAGTTTTATTCAATTCCTTTGCAAAACTCACTCTAAAGAATGGGATTATCTACTTCGGACTATTTTATTAGTTGCAAAGAAAACCATCGCCAGGAACTTGCTGAAAAATAAAGCTCCTCACTTCAAAATATTAATCTCATTTCTCTGAGAGGTTATTGACAAATCATTATCAAAAGAATGAGAACACCTATTTATATATCCATATTTATAAATCCATGGATTAATGTTGGATTAATGTTTCGAACTTGCTAGAGCAACAGAATTAATATTCATTAGTCAATTTGAGAAATAACTCCATTATACACACACACACACACACACACAGACACACACACACACACACACACACACACACACACACACATATATATATATATATGTGTGTGTGTGTGTGTGTGTGTGTGTGTGTGTGTGTGTGTGTGCATAGATGCCAGAAGCTGTCAAAGACTGGGGGGGGCGGAAGGTGACAGGGGCACTTAGTGAACTAAAAAGGGTAATTGTTTTGGGTCTATATTAGAACATCGACTTTTTAAAACGTTGAATGTTCTAATATCAATCCCTATTCAGTGAACTATGACAATATCGAACACGCAGATCAGATATTTTTTTCCCAGGGGAAAAAATTGCTGTTCCGACATACATACACACAACACAAGCACACCAAACAAACAGCAATCCACACACATACACCTAAAATCCTACATCTAACCCTACACTAAACTGTACATACACCACTAGCTATCCACTTAACTTAACCCAAACCCTAACCTTAAGGTCCGTCACTATCGCACACTCACCTCACCGGCATCCTAACCCTAACTAAGCTACCCCACCCTAACCTCACGTCTACACAATCACACACTTACCTGACCTGCGCCCTAACCCTAACTCATTTACCCTGCACCCTAACCCTCACGTCCAGACAATCACACACTTACCTGATCCCGACCTGTAACTTTCCACCACAGTGCTGAAAATAGCAAAGCCACAGGAACGGCCACCCAAATTCCTTCCCTAGGAAGAAATTTGTGTTCTGCAGCTTCACTATTTTCAGTGTTCACTGAATAGGGGTCGATAGTAGGACATTCAAAGTTGTGAAACTTCGATGTTCTAATATAGACCCAATTTTTTTATAGCTATTTGCTACCACAACATAGGTTCACTTGGAGGACATTTTAAGATTAGCCAATTCCCATTTGGTGCTTGAATTAATATTTTCTGATTGGTCTTGGCTATCCCCATGGCTGATAAATGTATATTAGCCCTAGTGAGAAAAACTGTGATCATACCATAGATAATTTGAGGGGGCCATGTAAGGGATGCAGCATTTAGGAACTGCCTCTATCCATTAGTGGCATGAGGGGAAATCCTGGAGTACATTTTCTATTACCCATCCTTAGATCCAAGTTGCATTTGAATATGGATGGGTGAGCTTTGCTTTATTTTTATGGATAGTCTGTTCCAGAACAGTGGTAGCCTCTGTGATATATATCCATCTCTCCACAACATTCAGTTTAGATACCTGGACTGAGTATTTCTGATGCCATTTGACTTGCTGATGTTCAGTAGGTCCATCTGTATTATGTTGGAGGATGCTTTGTATGCCAGACATGTCACCTCTAAGCACTCTGTAGGATATTGAATATAGTAATAAATCTTTGAGGTGCTCCATGCAAGACCTATTGTTTAAGACTTGCATCCTTTTAGTAAGGTATCTCTGTAGGTATTCCAATTGTTGCATGGGGCTGGACAGATACATGCCAAAGTGGGCATTATACAAAATGATTGACATGATGAGAGCTTTGTAAAGGGGGACAACAACATCTCTAGATCTAGTCACAATCAATTTGTTTATAAGCTGTGCACTATAGAAAGGCTTTCTTATGACTCTGGGTACATGTTGGTCAAAAGTTAGGTCACTGTACACACAAGTTCCCAAATGCCAAACAATTGGATCAGTTCTCAGAGGACATTGTCATGATTTTGACACCAGTTATTATTTGGGACAAACTTTCCTGCATGATGGTTAAGTCATTTGGGGATTTAATAACTTCTCCTCGCTTGCAGTCATCTCAAACTTAGCTGGTCACAGCTATTTGGTATTTCCTTTTACTTTTGAGATGGATATGCGAAACAGAAAAAGTCTCAGCACCGAACCCTGGGGGAACTCCAATTGTGACTGGTCTCTTCCCCTGTTTTGATCTCCTGCATCCTGTGAGCCAAGTTGGCAATGCAGCTGGTGATGTAAGTGTTTGTTCCTACATTATTCATCTTTTGTACTACACCTGAGTAGGGGAGTGTGTCAAAAGGCATGGCCAGGTCAAGGTAATGTGGTGTGAACTGTTTTGCCTTCATCCATTGCTTTGGTAACAAGAGTAAAGCTTAAAATGTATCCATGATTTTGAGCCTTTCACACTTTCCTCTAGGCTGTTTTCAAACACCTTTTTAGGGCTATGCATACATGTATGCATTCCTTGATTCACCTTCCTGATTGTATTAAATTATATTCCTTGTATAATACAGCACCAGTTGTTAGAATGTGTTTTAAATCTGTAGTTTTGAACAGTCTTCCAGTAAGCAATGAAACAAAATGTATGAACCAATAATGACAAAACAAAACTACCCATTTTAGAAAATTTCAACCATAAAAGGCCACTCAAACTTCTCATACTCCACCAATATCAGTAAATATGCAAAATGTCTGCAGAAATAAGTCATCTAAATAATTCCACATTTAAGGGGTCTCTAACTAATGAAGAGGTTGCTGCTAGGAAACAACTCTATATTTCATTGTTTCATCTAAAAATTGGCTGTAGCCCTTGAATAAATTGCCTATGTTATATTAAAAATGCTGTTGTTGTGTCTTTTGGCTTTTCTGGGTCAGGGGTCACCACAGCAGAACTCCGGTCCGCTAATGAGTGGCAGCTGATTTTTACATGCTGAATAGCCAGCTCTAATGCACAACCTTCAATGAAGGTATGCCCATTCACGCATGTCTCCACACAGAAGATGCTCTAGCTGGGAGTCGAACCGGACAACATCTTACTGTGAGGTGACAGCGCTACCGCAGCACCACCACCACGGATGTTATATTAAAAAATGATAAGCTAATAATATTGCAACAGGGAATGGATGGCAAACTGATAACAGGTTAATAGTTACTAGGTAACTCCTCCAAAGGAGGACATTCACAAGACTGTAGCATCCACTCCCTCTAAAATACAACATAGTACAGTATCAGTGATCTATCTGCAGACTGTGGAAGTAGAACCCACAGCCTTCTGCATCAGAAGTAAGCTACTATCTGTTGTGCTAACAATGCAAACAATTGTGGAATACACAGCTAAACTTCTCTTTCCCTGAAGCTCTCAGCAAAATCTTTTATTTATTTAACATTTTTCCCTTGAAAGTAAGCACATTTCAGCAGAGGGCAATGTTTCAGATGCATGTCTTTGTAACATGGAATGAAACCAGAGTACCCACCCAAATACAGATGCCACAAAGAAGGCACTGCAGCCAAGGATCAAACCACATAATCTCTTGTTAGGAGGCAACAACACTACCGCTGCACCATCCACATGACACAACAAAACCTCTCAATTTCACAGCAGAAGAAATCTGGAAAAAGTCAACATTTATTGGGGGGGGGGGGCTAAAACCAGGAACACATTTTAAATATTGCTTGTATAATCTTAGAAAGCGGCTAAAATAGTGTTTTGTGTTTACTGTGTGTTTTCAAATAAAACGATGGTAAGACTGAAACTTAAAGGGCTTTCATTATGATTTGCCAGAAAGCCACAACTCTTAAGAGGAACAGACCAAAAGTAAGAGCCAAACTCCCTGAATCACATGTTGTGGTGTGGGCAAAAAGTACAGACCCCTGTACCCAAGGTACAGGGTTTGAGCCCAATTACACACACGCATGCAATATCACTTTGGCGCTACACACAATAGATATTGCTTTGGAGCTACTACAAAAAATAAATGGAACTAGCACTAAATGGCCATCACTATCACTTTGGAGCTACAGCCCTTTTTGATATAAATCCAATAGCATTGCACCTACAAACTCTAGCACATAAATTATTCCAGACATTAAACAACTTGAATACATCCTTGGTCAAATCATTACACTTGTAATTATGTGCAAATGACCTCTAGAAACAGTCATCAACATCTTGGAATACTATGCAATCTCAAGTGATACCCAACGTCAGAGCCTATTCTAACACCAAAATAATTCACTGTAAAATGTTTTGAAACCTTGATGACAATTTGTAAATACCATTCTAAGCAGTGCCTCAAATATTTCACCAACTTTCACACTGTTCTCACACCACCATGGGAATAGCCAGCAATTCCTCATACAGTAAACTCATGTTCTGTTACTTCCTATGTTTTCTATTCTGTATATTTGAAATACAGAATTAAAAATGCAATGCATACACTAACATTACTACAATCAAATCTGTAACAATCTGTGTACCATTTTGTGACTGATTTGATTAAGGTATTGAGGGAAATTCCAGCCACTTTACAGAACATAGTGGGATAAAGAAAGATTTAGGCCAATGGAAAAGTGAGCTATCTAGCTACTGCATAAAATAAATGGAGCTAGCACTAAACGGTCATCACTATCACTTTGGAGCTACTGCATAAAATAAACGGAGCCAGAAATACCACTTCAGAGCTACTGCATAAAATAAATAGAACTAGCACTAAACGGCCATCGCTATCACTTCAGAGCTAGTGCATAAAATAAACAGAGCCAGAAATATCACTTCAGAGCTACTGCATAAAATAAATGGAACTAGCACTAAACGGCCATCGCTATCACTTTAGAACTACTGCATAAAATAAACGGAGCCAGAAATATCACTTCGGAGCTACTGCATAAAATAAATGGAGCTAGTACTAAATGGCCTTCACTATCACTTCGGAGCTACTGCATAAAATAAATGGCCATCACTTACTGCATAAGCGTAACAGAATGAAATATCACTGGCTTACTCCAGAGCTGGAGCCTTAGAAGAAGTAAGCAGTTATCCATGGAGCTAACACTTGGGAGCCTTATCAGCAAGAAGTGCTTTCTGCACACTTTTGTGTTTAAATTAGTGTGTGGCATGCGCATGAGTCCTCCTTCCCCTCGCCCTGTGGTTTCAGCGCCTATAGCTATAGTTTACCACCTGTTTGTCTTTTCGGCTGCCAGTAATGATTCAGGTCGGGAAATTGAAAAAAAAGACATGCTAGAATAGATGCAGCTGAATCATTCAGCTGCCTCTGTCTTTTGAGTCGTGGCTTTTTTTTTTTTTAAAATGAGATGACTTGCAAAAGTGGGGGGGCTCACCTCCCCCCTTGCTTTATGGCTCTGGCACGCATGTGTGAGTGTGTGTGTGTGTGTGTGTGTGTGTGTGTGTGTGTGTGTGTGTGTGTGTGTGTGTGTGTGTGTGTGTTTACCCAGCAACGTGCTTTTATGACTAACGGCATGTATTGTAAATAGCTTTTTTTCTTCTAAACATTGCTAATCATTTTTAGCTTTATCTAGTTATTGTTATGAAAATGTTAATAAAATTCCTAAGAAAAAAGAAATAACATACCAGAAGCTGACATCTCCTTTTCCTTCTCATGCCTAGGCAAGTTCTGCCCTTTTCCAGCTCTGTAAAAAACTTCTGAGAAAATTATTGGTCTTTCAATATTACTAGTAGAATTATTCACATTAGAGTGTGAAGTTGATGAGTTTTTGTTGGCTGAATAGTTTATTGTTTCTGTTATTTACCCTCTTCCTAAATTAGCAGAGTTGTACCTAGCACATATATGTACACTGATAACAACTAGGCCCCACACCCTGTTAAGATTCCTTGGCATGTGCAAACTTCAGGCTGTAATAAGAATAGGTGGTCCTTTATTAATGCCTGACTCCAATATTCCACACAAGTAGCAGTACTCTTCACTGTTATCCAATGCTGAAAGTATATGACTTGACTACAACAATGATTCCGTAAGTGGCAAAAAGGAGTATGAGGGATGAGGAAATTATAAAATAATAAAAACAGATATGCTTAGTAATAAACAGTTATACAGTAATCGAAAAATCATAAAAATAGCAAAAACAGTTAGCGTGAAAAAAATAGAGCATTCAAAGCAAAAGAACAGTGCTTCAATTTTCTGATATAATGATCGTAGATTGTTTAATAAAATCTTGGAAAGTGAGAGGATGCCTGAGGAATGGAGAAAAAGTGTTTGGTACCAATTTTTAAGAATAAGGGTGATGTGCAGAGCTGTAGTAACTATAGAGGGATAAAATTGATAAGTCACAGTATGAAGTTATGGGAAAGAATAGTGGAACCAAGGTTAAGAAGGGACGTGATGATTAGTGATCATCAGTATGGTTTCATGCCAGGAAAGAGCACTACAGATGCGATCTTTGTTCTGAGAGTGTTGATGGAGAAGTACAGAGAACGTCGGAAGGCGTTGCATTGTGTTTTTGTAGACTTAGAGAAAGCATATGACAGGGTGCCTAGAGAGGAGTTGTGGTACTGTATGAGGAAGTCAGGAGTGTCAGAAAAGCATGTAAGAGTGGTACAGGATATGTACGAGGGTAGTGTGACAGCGGTGAGGTCTGCAGTGGGAGTGACAGATGCATTTAAGGTGGAGGTGGGGTTACATCAAGGATCAGCTCTGAGCCCTTTCTTATTTGCAATGGTGATGAACAGGTTGACAGACGAGATCAGACAGGAGTCCCCGTGGACTATGATGTTTGCAGATGACATTGTGATCTGTAGTGAGAGTAGGGAACAGGTGGAGGAGACCCTGGAGAGATGGAGATATGCTCCAGAGAGAAGAGGAATGAAGGTCAGCAGGACTAAGACAGAATATATGTGTGTGAATGAGAGGGAGGATAGAGGAATGGTGAGGATACAGGGAGTAGAGGTGGCGAAGGTGGATGAGTTTAAATACTTGGGGTCAATAGTTCAGAGTAACAGTGAGTGTGGAAGAGAGGTGAAGAAGAGAGTACAAGCAGGATGGAGTGGGTGGAGAAGAGTGTCAGGAGTGATTTGTGACAGATGAGTACCTGTAAGAGTGAAAGGAAGGTCTACAAGAGGGTAGTGAGACCAGCTATGTTATATGGGTTGGAGACAGTGGCATTGACAAAAAGGCAGGAGTTTGAGCTGGATGTGGCAGAATTAAAGATGTTAAGATTTGCACTGAGTGTGACGAGGGTGGACAGGATTAGGAATAAGTATATTAGAGGGTCAGCCCAGGTTGGAATGTTTGGAGACAAAGCCAGAGAGGCACGATTACGTTGGTTTGGACATGTGCTGAGGAGGGATGCTGAGTATATTGGGAAAAAGATGCTAAGGATGAAGCTACCAGGTAACAGGAAAAGAGGAAGGCCTAAGATAAGGTTTATGGATGTGGTGAGAGAGGACATGCAGGTGGTTGGTGTGACAGAGCAAGATGCAGGGGACAGGAAGAAATGGAAACAGATGATCCACTGTGGCGACCCCTAACTGGAGCAGCCAAAAGAAGATGATGAATGATCGCCTAGTTAATGACCCAGTGATGATGGAAATGAAGAAAAGTAAGCCTTGCCTGTTGGTTTGTCAAACTTATTGGGTTAATGGTGATAACAGTGACAGAACCCCTGTCAAATGGGTGGTGGGTGTTTAGCATCAGACTGTGGATCATTAGCAGATTGGTGGGATTCATAAAGGTTGACAGAAGTATGGAAAATCAAAGGACTCCATGTATCACCTTACAGTCTACATGTGTGAAAGTCTCTTTTCATACTCCAAACTCCAGCTGGCATTGCAAGTATAAACGTACAATTTCAGTAACTGTTCTCTGCTTGCAGTAAGCTCCCTTGATTGTTATTACTTGTCAGCAAGCACTGTCACTCCCCAGTTTAGAGCTCAATGTATTCAGTACTGTTGTGCATGGTTATGGGCAATCAACAAGTACACATTTCCAAAAATTAAGGGTTACGCTCCACCATACTAATGAGTTATTAGTGATGTGCAACACACACTTGATTTAAGGAAACACAATGTATACCAGAGGTCATATTCAACTGTTAAACTAGAAAAGGAAGTAGAAAGCTAAACAGTCTTAGCCACAGTCCATACCTTTTGAGCAGAGAGAGATGTTTAGCATTTTGTTAGTATCAAATTTACTTTGCATTAAGCAATATAACCTTGGGGCTATTCAGCTTTGCAGGAACTTGTTTTACGTTGACTGATGTATCATTATGCCTAAAGAAATCTTTTATTTAGAATAACAGTTGTATGGTATGATGAGGCAAAGTAGAGGGCGAGAGAAAGGGAGAAAGTGAAAGTGAGAGAGAACCGCCATGTTGTTGTATCAAACTGGCTCTTCATATACTTCTGGGTATGAGCTCAACAGCAGTGATGCCTAGAGTCTGTATGCACTTGTAATTAATCTATTGCCCAGCTAAGCTACTTAGGATAGAAGATCGTTGTTGGGCATATATGTTTTTATATCAGAAATATTCTTTCAAAAAGGACCTTTTTGAATTTTGTAGGCTCACACCAAGTGACAGAGAAGGGGGCCCACCTGGGAAGCCAGTGAACAGGATGGAAAGTGGAACATTTTCATTAATTTCTTATATGCAGTAACTGATAGAATAATTGTATTTGCTGTACTGAAATAACGTTACAAGAAAAAAAAGTAACCAGCACCAAACATCAGTGTAAAAAACAGCACAAATAAGCCGTAAAGTTATCACATAAGATTTACTAAATAAATAAATCCCACACTGGTTTCAGGCTAGCACATCTAAGATATGTTATTACATTTCAAAATGAATGTACGTTTATTCTAAGACTTGCTTACATGTATAGTTTATCCACCATTACTGTATGTCCTGTTTCTACACATTACATTAGCCTTCTATTGTCATTGTGCTGTGTATGTTTACTGTAGCTATTGTTTTGTTTACTGCTGTTAGGGTCTGAGTCATGCCTTGGGCTAGTACTTATCTTGTTGTGAAATGCAAAATAAATAAAGTAAATAAATATCATACTCTGATATACTGGGTTCAGAAGCTCAGCACTATGAGAGGCAATATTTTTATGACAGGATTTGGAGGCATTCAATTTAATTAGGCAGAAGTACAAGGGTAACACAAAACTTTGCTTCATAAAATACAGGTTCACTTATCTTTCAGTCCTGAATTTCAACCCATTTTCAGAGAAAGCCTGGAGAGAAAAGCTCTACATACAAAACACTAATGATTGTGATTTTATTTATTAGTATCAGTGAAGGTGTATAGACCAAGTGACATTTCAGCTGTTGGTCTCCACCTTTTCATAGATTCATAGATTCATAGATTGTTACTAGGCAAATGGCCTGGGGGCTTTTTTAAACCTAGCCAAGTTTTCCCAGAAGAATAATGATGTCCTTTATCTGAAAAGGACACTGAGAGCCAGGCATTTGTATGTCATGTCAGGCCCAGTGTAAATTTTCTATTCCCCATCTACTGCTCTAGGTTGGCTTAAACTGGGTAATTGATGAACTCAGCTTCATATGGATGGGAAGCCTACTCTACAGAAGGGGCAGTATCTGGTACACATATCTGTCTCTCCAGCATGTTCTGTTTAAGTCACAGACAAAATTCAGACCCCTCAACTTCATATTTCTGGTACTCTTTGACTTATGAATATGTAGAAAATTAATAAGTGTTGGGTTTGCTGATGCCTTTTAAGCCAGGCATAGATCACCACTCAGCAATGTGTAAGAAACTGAGTAGAGGGAAAGGGTTTTAAGGTGCTCTGCACAAGGCAGGATTGTTGCACCTTGTAGTTTTTTGTAAGAACCTCTTAGGTCATTCTAATTGCTGCATATACCTGGTTAGGTGCATACCAAAGGGAGCATCGTAATCTATGACTGGTCTGATAAGGGCAGAGTACAGTGGGATAATGATCTCTTTGGACCTAGCTAACATGCCCTTACTTATACATTGCAAAACATAAATGATTTCCTCACTACTGTGGACACCTGGTGGTCGACATTAAGGCTACTGTCTATATACGTACCCAGATCCTTTAGCACTGGGTCGACTCTTAGGGGTGTATTATCAAAATGGTAATTAGCCAGGATGGTTGACTTCCTAAAGAGTACAATTATGTATTTCTTAGCATTAAGTTTAAGACCATGGCTTTGGCACCATTTATTAGTCAGAGATAGACATTCTTGAAGAATGATGCTGTCTGCAGGGAAACTGATGATATCCCCCAGCTTGCAATCATCTGCAAACTTTGTCAGCTATAAAAATTCAACATTTGCTTCCATTTCAGAGAAATAGATTTCAAAAAGGAGTGGGCCCAGTACGAGCTCTGGGGACTCCACTAATGACTGACCTCTTGGTGGAGGTGGCCTTGCCAATTTGACCTCTTGAGTCCGATGAGTGAACCAGTTTGCTATCCAGCAGGTGATAAAAGGGTTTATATGTAAATTAGTGAACTTGTCTATAATGCATGAGTGGGGTATTGTATTAAAAGCCTTTGCTAGGTCAAGGTAAGCTGTGTGCACAGTCTTACCTTCATCCAATATTTTGGTGACCCTCTCAAAAAAGCACCAGATTTAATAGGTATGACCTTCCTTTAACAAGGCTGTACTGTGGTGGATCCAGCATTTGCAGGTTACCTATGTCCTCATTTATCATGTACATAATGATTCTTTCCATGACCTTACATATTAGGCTGGTAAGACTTATGAGCCTGTAGTTATCTGGATCAGTGGTTGGACCTCCTTTGTGCAGGGGAATGACTGTAGCCATCTGCCATTCCTTGGGCCCAAAATTTGATTGAAGGTTCCTGTTGAAAAGTGATTCAAGTGGATTAGAAAGGTCATGTTTCATGCTATTAATTAAACATCCCATGATGTTATTGGAACCCATCAATGCAGTGATTTTGGCCTTGGAAAGTCCATTGATGACCTGTTCCCTAGCAATGGACAGGGGAATTGTGGTTTGAAGAGTGTCTGCTTAAAGCTATTTCTGTGATACAAATATTTTAAGCTTATCCTAGGGATAGACAGTAACTGTGATCCTGATATGCCAAAGTTGTCTGGCTTGTAGGATCATGTTACTGTGAAGGCAAGGAGGGGAGTGCTAGTGCTGTTGAGATATAATTAACCCCCTGCATTTTGTGTGTTTGAGTGTGTGCGCGTGCGAGTGTGTGTGTGTGTGTGTGTGTGTGTGTGTGTGTGTGTGTGTGTGTGTGTGTGTGTGTGTGTGTGCGTGTTTGTGTGCTGGGAGGTGCATACTAAGTTTTAGTTATTGCAGACATGATAGTACTGACAGGAAATGAGCTGGGAACAAGGTGAGCAAGATCCTAGAGAGCCAATCCAAAAAGTATCCTGAGAACAGTCAGTTCTGCCTGGTTCTTCACAAGTGCCTTTAATCAGATCCTAGAGAATCAGTGCTTATAAGCCAGTCAGTGTAAGGCTTATTTGGGTGTTGCAGGTTACTTACTGGCTATTACCCAAGACAGCAGTAAATATTTACCATACACTCTTATGGCAGTTTGTTGGTCACTGGTGCAGATTGTGATACTGTGGTATCTGACCGTCACATACAATTTATTGGCTATTGGTGTATAGCTATATTTATGCAGATGACATACTTCTCATGTTAGATAGACCTGTTTGCTTCACAGTGAACTTATCACAGGTGATCACAGTGTAATCAACTGGTCATAGCTCTAGACTAAACAAAGCCAAGAATATAGTGCTCCCCCTACATCCAGGCTGTATAAAACTGTAAGTGGAGGAGCTAAGCCTGTTATGGGGGTGGGGTGGGGGGACACATTGAAAATAGTAGAGGAATGTATCCAGTGCCCTTGTCAAACTTCCCCTAATCAGTGTGAAATGCCATCTCAGGTCTCCTATGAAAAGGGGACATTAGCCTACTTGGACCCAGTCAACAAAGGATAAATAAATAAATAAATACATTCATACATGCATACATACATACAGTTTATTTCTCCACACCTAGTTGGGCATTTATTTATTTATTAATTTCACATTTGTTAACCGGGTTGGTTGAACTGGACACATGCCCATTTTCAGTGGAGACCCAACAAGAAAAGCTCCAAAAGTATTTTTTTTACATAATAACATAGATTAGAGTATTAATTGGATAACATACAGTGTAGTAAATACAGCAAAATTGTCAATATATACAGATATATCATAGAAATATATAGAAATACATATAATTTGAGAACAAGTACAAGGTGGAGTAAGCAATTTGCAGTCAAGAATTTTTAAGATTAAGTGGATTTGGAAAAGTTAAAAGAAATAAAGAGAAAGAGAGAGGTCAAGTAGGATCTTGACAGGAGCAGATCCAATTTTTCTGGAAGTGTTTTAGTTCTTTTTTGAACCTGTTTGTTTGTGTGATGTTTTGCAAGTTAGAGGGGAGGTTGTTCCAGATTTTTGTTATGGATGGTTTATACAGGAGATTGCCTGGGTTGATTTTGGGTGTACATGTCTCTAGAAGAAGTTTATCTGAACTGCGGAGGGGCGCGAGGGGGGAATAGTAGGTAACTAGATTGGCGAGAGTGGGACAAGCAGTGGGTTTATTTAGTATGAGGTGGATTAAATGTAGCTGGGATAGTTTAAGATGGTGGGAGAATTCAAGTCATTGTAGGTTGTGAAAAGCTATACAATGGTGGGTAGGATTAAGAAAGTTGGCTGCAAATTTGGCAATTGTAATAGAGGTTTGTTCTAGCCTGGAAAGTAGACAGGATTGAAGGTTGGTGAGGACTGGTGATCCATAGAGGAGGCTTGGAAGGAGATAGGCTTGGGCCAGGGTGTGTCTAAAATCATTGGAGGATTTTTGAGCTGCGGTATAGCATGCCATGTTTTTGGTTAGTTTGGTGAATGTACGAGTCATATTTTAGTTGATCATCAATAGTCATTCCCAGTAATTTTTTGTGAGAGTCTACATTTATGATATTATAATTTAGTGAAGTGATACAAAAGGTAGTCTTAAGGTGGACATTTTTTTGGGGAAAGAGAAGTAGCTTTGTTTTTTTAGGGTTTAATATAAGCTAATTATCATTTAGCCAGTTTTCTACAAGAAGGAAAGATTGCTGAGTGTGTGTCTGAAGTTGTGAGATTGAGTTAGAGGATGTAATCAGTGTGGAGTCATCAGCATACTGTATGCGGCTTGAAAGGGGGCGAAGGAGTGGAGGTCATTAATAAAGATGTTGAAGAGAAGGGGGTTCAAGAATAGAACCCTGGGGTACACCAGAGTGTATAGGTAAGAAAAAGAACAAGAAGGTTGCCATCTGACTGATTGTAGCCAGTCTGTGAGATAACTAGAAAACCATGAGAGAGTTGAGCTGGATAGATTAAGGTTAGCCAATTTAATCAGAAGTTTGGGGTGTGATACCATATCAAATGCCTTAGATAAGTCTAGGAACAGACACAATACTAAATTATTGTTGTTCCTAGCTTCAGCAATGGTGTGGGTGAAGGACAGAAGATCTGTAGAGGTGCTGTGGTGAGGCTGAAAGCCATGTTGGGTAGGGTGAGGAGGCTGTTTTGGAGGAGGAGGCTAAGTATTTTGTTGTGAATGCATTTTTCTAGAATCTTTGATAGTGGGGAAAGTATAGCAATAGGCCTATAATTAGAGGGATCATTGGAGCTGCCACCTTTGTGAAGGGGATAATGTAGAAGGATTTCCAGATTTTGGTTACAGTAGCTTCATTAACAGATTGATTAATAAGAATAGAGACTGGATAGGCGATGGACTTTGCTGCAAGATTGAGGAAGTGAGGGAGCTTGTCAGCAGAGGGAGAACAGGGTCTGCTGGGATAGGTGCACACTTCATATGCGTTACATACAAGACATTTTGTGCTATAATTCCAGTGTAATGTTATTTTTGTATAAATGAAGAAGTGAGAGGAATAAGCTGGGGACATGCAGAATATATTGGGGAGATACTGATTAGAATGGTTATAGTGATGAGGTGATACAAATGATTAAGGTAGAAAGGAAGAACAGCGCCAAGGAAACTGTTTGTCAATTAAAACTGAAGCATAGGGGATATAATAGGAGACAGTGCTATGACTTGAAAAAGGTTCTTCTTCAAAATCTTTGCAGTTTTGTGTCCAATTAGACCATTTCCAGCTATTTTCAGTTAGATGACATCAAATGGGTGAGGGGGTAGGAGGGCAGTTGACTGACCGTTTTAGTAGTTGTGGGTTTAGGCACTTCATCCAATCTCCCGCCTCCAAAGAAAAAAGTTACCAATGCAACCTTTTCTTTAAAATGAAGCGGAAACTGTAACTCTGTTCCTCCAGCCCACTGCTGTGTAAATGGAATATGGGGAAAATGCTATCTTCTGTTGGAGTAAGAGAGCACTGCTAAGCTATGCCTAAGGAAAGAATTAAAAGCAGGATCCAACATCCTGGTGACCATATATATCACTTCACAATTTTGCCACTTGAACTATAGTCTCACAAGTATTACTAACATATTAAAATTAATTGTAAGAACACTGCCTCTTGACAAGAGACTTCCTGACATGACTGGTTGTACAAAACAGCTTTTCTGTAGCAGCTGCCAATGTGTTTTTGTTGTTTACTATTGTTGTTTCTCACCCCTAGGTGGATAACACAGCTGATAGTTGTAGTTTTGCTGTTGCTTTGTATCCTGTATTACATTGTTTACTTTGGTTGTTTCGCATCCACATATGCTGAACGCAGCTAGTGACTGTAGTTTTGTAGTTGCTTTGACCACTGTGTTATGTTGTTTACTGCATTGTTTGAAAAAAAATCCATGTGCTGATCACAGCTGATGACTGTAGTTTTGCTGCTGCTTTGCGCATTGCATTATATTGTTATCTGTGGATGTTTCTCATCCCCGGATGGGGGGCACAGCTGATGACTTGTAGTATTGCTGTTTCTACACTCTATTACATTGTTAACTGTGGTTGTTTCTCATCCCCATGAGCTGAAAACAGCTGATGACTGTAATTTTGCTGCTGTTTTGTACATCACATGATATTTACTTTATATTCCAAGTTAAATTACTGCACTTTTTATCAATGTTAATTCCTTGCCTACCTTTTTTTTCTGCTGTGGGTAAGGCCTAACCACTGACTGTATTTCACTTGGTGACAAACTTTAAGTAAAATAAATAAAACAATGTTTGTTTTATAAAACTGATCTCCACCTACAATGAGCACACAGACAGCTGTCTGTGTTTGTTTGAATTACTGAATACATAAATGCATGAAGGTGTGTATCCGGATTAGCCAACATAATGCTGTTATGATATGCACAATTTGCAAAGTATTACTACTGTTTGCCATTTCCCACAGCAGAATTCAATCCATGAAAAGCTGAGTTTTGCAATTACACAACAATCCAATCAGTCAAAAAGTTCCCATGATGATGTCATACTAGTTGTGCTGAAGTCAAAGTTTTCGGACACTTTCAATATGTCTATACCCACTTTCTAATTTTCCATTGCTTTACATTATTATAAAGATTGTTATACTGATCTCCATTTCATGGCTTTGCACTGTTTTGTTTGTTTCTTTTTTCTGGGCTGCAGATTTGTACCACACTTATCTCATCTCAGTTTCTTATTCTCAGTTGCTTCTGCATTTGCTTTTACTATAATGTTTTATAACAAGTGTATCAATACTTTCTGCTTTGATGCATGCTAAATTCTGTTTTACACCAACTTTTCAGTTTTTAAAACATGGTTTTATACTCTGTATAACTATAATCACTCAACTATTTGCACCACATTGATCTGTATTGCAGTGCGCATGTTCTATTAATATCAGTTTGTATGTTCTCTCACTCAGGTAGACTTTTTGAGGTTCTGTTGGCTATAGTTGTGTACATGTAAAAGTATGTGAGTACAGGTACATGTATATATTCACACCTGCATGCATATCTGTGAGAATGTTATTTATATGTATTTATATACAAGTATGGTTATCTGAATAAAAGAGAAGAAAGTGAGGACACCAGTGCAGAAATTGTGAGGGGAAAGAGGGAAGAGGAGTATAGAGATGGGTAGACTATGACAGGAGTAAGATGGATAATGAATTAAATGTTCTGATCGGGAATGAGAGGCAAAACAGATGGCAACCCCTATCCCCATAGCAGAGTTCTATAGTTGATCTTTAGAGAAAATAATAATTCCTGATAACTGGGGAATGACTAATGCAACCCCACCTTAAAAGTCTTCACAGACTACATGTTCAAACAACTGCAGGCCACTTAGTTTAACATCAGTTAAAAGAAACTCTAACCAAATGGTCATTACCAGGGCTGGATCTGCCACTAGACAACCTGGGAAGTTGCCTAATGCCTAATGTTAGCAGGCAAACCCCCAAACCCAATATTAAATTAAAAATATATATATTTCTTACTTTTTTACTGTCACTTTAAGGATTTAAAAAAATGCAACTGGTCACTTTAAGCAGTGTCTGCTTTGACCATGTCCACATCCTGCTTGCTGGTTTCAGACAATGAAATGGGAGCAAATGTGGGTATGAGATATAAGCTAAGTTAAGAGCAGGTGTGTGGAGTGTAGCAGCAGGTGTTTTGGTAGAGGTGTGTGTGTGTAAAATGTTCCCATAGTTATGGGGACTTGTCAGAGTCAAAGAGCCTTAATTCAACTGACAGACCATACATGCTGATACAAAACATATCATGTAAACATTTTAAGTGATCTGGAATGGCCTGCCAGAGAAGACCTGGGCAGGTCAAAAATGATGTAGGTATCCTTTAAGCATGTACGCCTCCAGCACACAAAAAATGATGTATGCTATATGCAGTAATATTTCTGATTTGTGTATGACTTGTGAGTTGTTGAACAAAAGCTACTGCTACTGCTACAGCTTTTATGTTGTCTATACTTGTTTTACTTTACTCACTGCACTAAGGAATGAATTAATTCATTAATAGGCTTGGATTGTGTAATATACTCTAAACATGTTGCATTTTAGTAATATATTTTTGCAGTACCTTCTTTAGAGCCTCCAGCAAATGCAAAGGGATTTACATTAACCCGGTCATATAGTTTGTATTACTGAGTGATGATCAGAACGGTCTGATATTCAGCATCCCTTATGTAGCCATTGTTGCATATTATTGTGGTACAGTCATCTCTAAAAGATCAGATTGTAAAGGATTTCTGCATTAAGTTAAACACTGCTAGTCTGGAAGTTAACACAAAAACTAAAGCTCTCACTTGTTAATGAGCTGCTTCCATTGACAAAGGATGCAGGGATGCAGGGTTTGAATCTTTCCACCATCATTTACTTCACCTGTTGCTTTCAGCAAGTCATTTAACCAGACTGGGTTCCTTACTGATCTCCAGAACTGCATGTCTAGTAACCATGAATGTTTATTTCATTGTTTGCCAGACATTTCCTATTGCATAGCTGATCTAGTTCAAGAAATGTTTGGGCAATATCACCGGCACACTATTTTTAATGCAACTTATGCAATGTATTCTTCAAGAGCAGCAGGCATTGTATTTGCAGATGAATCACTTAAATGTAAAGCTGCTTGCCAGCAGCAATGTCTTTAGTAATAGTGTTCTTTAATGTAGTATTATTTAGATGACTTTGACTTCTACCAAGATTGTGTATATTCACTTAGTGAATGTTATTAGGTGGTAGATATTTCTTATGTTCCTATAAATACTTTTCTATTTAAAGTGTGCTACACATGGCTAGATCATGTGGTATGATGCTAGTGATCTTTATGCAATATTGTGTAGTTCAAACGAAGCTACCAATAAAGTGCTTGTAATTTATTTCTTCATAACAATGGGTGTCCACAGTCAGCAAAGTAGTTATAACTGCCAGTGGGGATGGGCAGTGTGGGGGGGGGGATCTCCGTGGATGAAAATACCTTATGCTCTTATCTGGTCATTTTTAAACAGTCAGTCTGGCTTTGCAACACTTTTGTGTGTAAGACAGTGAGACAGAATTATGCTACAATACTTTGGCTACTGTGTGTTTGTGTGAATCAAATTTGAAATATGTGACATTGGTCATTATTATTATTTTTTGATACCAACATCTGAAAAATATATAGCCATTAATGTAGCTATAATTGCTGGGTTTGGAGGATGTCTGTGGATATAAGTGTACACATAATCTGTCACTGGCAAGATCCATTTTCAATGAAAGTGAGTTTCAAGGAAAGAGAAGTTTACTGTTGCTCTTGCTAAGTCTGTGTTCAATATGAGAATATTTTGTTTTGTTTTCATTAGCAAAAAGCCATCAGTGTTTGTGCTATAAAATTTGAAATAAAGGGTTTAAATCAACTACATGTAAGCAGTGTAAAAGTAAAGAAGAAAACAGTGTGCCTGCTTAGAGGTTTGAACAGGGTTTATTGTAACTGGGGAGAAACGGCGGTCATGTGGCACCAGAATTGTAGGTAGGAGGATGTAGGTCCCGGCCCATTACTCTGCCTAGGGCCCCATTTGACCATGATCCAGCTCTGGTCATGCTTACATTTGCAGGAGAGCAGATTCCATGAGTCAAACACAGGTTTATGGCTAGAAAACTGCCAAACCAACATCCAACACTTCTATGATGAGGTACCAGCAGAAGCAGATGGACGACACCTGATGTAGGCTACATGAACCTCAACAAGGTCCTTTTTATTTAAATAAATGCTGCTAATGTTACCTAAGCATTCAGTATGGTGTATAAGTACTGCAGTAATAGTCCTTATGGAAATTTGTATATAATGCTGCTAAATGTTACCTGAGTATTCTGTATGTTGTATAAGTACTGCTGTAAATATGTAAATAGTTTTTATAGAGATTTGTATGTAATGCTGTTAAATGTTACTCGAGTATTCTGTATTGTTTATATGTACTGCTGTTACTATTTCTCATGTTTTCACCCTGTGCTTCTGCTGAAAGGCGTTTGTTTGCCCAGTCATAATTTCCCAGCAAATAAATGGAAACAATTAAAGAAATATATATCTATATCTATTTGTATATATGCATTTATGTCAGATTATTGAGTTTTCAGAAACTCAAACTTCATATGGTCGAGACCAAATGATCAGCTTTCTAAAATCACAAACAAAACACTCAACATCTATTTTTTTGCATGGGGTAAGCTCCCTGCATCACCACACCCCCTGAAAATTCTATATACCAACTTCAAGATGGCACTACAGAAAGGAAAAGGATGAATTCTGTGATCACAATGTACCGTGATCTCCATACAAATGCACTGAGTTTTTGGAAATTGTGTCTTGACCATACGAAATTCAAGTTTCTGAAAACTTGATCATCTGACATAAACCCATATATATATATATATATATATATATATATATATATATATATTTATATGCATAAATGAATATATATGAGTGTTATATGAGTTATCACTGCACATATTTTATCATGTGGTAAAACAGTGATGTTTTCTATCGCTGGTGCAGTTTGTCAAATTATGGAATGGTTGAAGTTCATTATATTCAGCATTAAATCATTCAAGGATTTTTGCCATTTTTTCAAGCTTTTGTGACCCTGGAGTAAGTATATTTAATTTTTGGGGATGTGTGGGGCAAGGCTCCTTATGTAAAAAGCTTTTTGTTATACTTTTTGTAATCGCAAATGTAACCTATTGGTTTACATTTGTGATTACTTTTTTGGAATGATTTTAATGGTAGTTATTGGCAATTGCTGGTGTGTTTGAACTAAACATCAAGTATTCATTGTAAACTCATATATATATATATATATATATATATATATATATATATATATATATATATATGGTTCTACTTCTCATCACTGAATTTGCACATCATTGAACTGCAAAATACCAGCTCCACATTAACTAAACTACAGTTCAATGAAAACTCAGTATGCCAAACTACACTTTTCCGAAATTAAAACAAGTAGAATTTACATCACAAGCCCCCTGCACCCCACACCCCCTGAAAATTATATATGCCAACTCCGAGACTGCACTACAGTGGGGAAAATGGTATATTTCCTTATCCACACTATAATGCGATCCATATCAAGAAGCTCCAACGCTGTATACATTCCACTTCCGTTACTACTTTAAACATCATAGAAAAAACACCATACCTGTTGTTCTACATAAAAACGGCATTGCTGAGCCTTTTTTAACAAAGTGTAATTTGTCATACTGTGTTTTCCTTGAACTGTAGTTTCGTTAAAGTGGGGTCGGTATTTTGCAGTGCGATGAAGTGTAACTTCGGTGACAAGAAGTAGACCCATATATACTTGATCTAAATCAATTTAGTACTGCCATTAATACTTCTTCATAATATTTTCATCTTTTTTCTTATGTCTGCATTTGGTGACATTCATTCAAGGGTGCCCTACAGTCCTATCATTTGTTGTATCCTTATTTTTTCCTTTGTTTTATTAATAGGTAGTGGACAAAGAATTGTCAATACTAATGTGAGAAAGTATTTCTAGGACTTTTGTATATGTATTACTTGTTAAGTTCTGACATGCACACACATAGCTAGTTTTGGCTTTGTAATGCATGTCCATGAGCAGCTTGGCATTACAGCAGAGAGCTGCAGAGTTTGCAGATGATTACAGCACATTCACACCTTCTCCGACTCAATCATGTAGCATGTCATGCACGTTTACAATTGGTGAAAATCCAGAATATGCCAATGTACTTAGTAACACATTTGCGTTATACTACAATTCATAGACATGCATATAAATAAGCCTAATTTGCATGCTGAATGTGTAAATCAGCCTGAACTTACACCTCAACGCTGAGCTGTCCCATAGTGACTTGCGAATAGCCAAGATAGGTGGTAAATTACTTAGGATACCTCAGACATCCAAAAGTAAGAAAAACTTTATAAAATAAGTAAAAGTCATTAACAGGGAAATAATTCAATTCATAGTGTTTTAAGGGTGAATTTGAATGCATTTTGAACTGTGTTGTGCTTTTACATTCAATGACTGTTTACGTATTAAGAACAATTAGTAATGTCAATGAGTGAAGATCACCTGTCAGGGTAGATAGCACTACATTTTTGTACTGAAAAATCTAAAGTTGTGCTCTTTGAAATCACAGTTGTGTTAGACTCTTTTTGTGCAGTTGTGATGGTGGCAGACAGTACTTAGGACATATGGCAGACTGCTGTTTTCTAAATGGTGGCCCAGGCAAGCCAAGAGGAAGAAAGCATGGAGCCAAGTAGTTGTTGAAATCAGTGCAGCTGGAAGCATAGATAGATCTCTGGCACAGTGCTAAAAATGGACAAATGATATGGCAGGATGTGTTAGAAGCAAGACCAAGCACAATGCAATTTCCAGGACCACTATGGGGGGTATCTGAATCTTATTAAGTTAACACCAAATGATGAATACCTTCTGTCCATTCGCGGGGATGACTATGATATAGAAGATGGTGCATTGGGAATAATTAGAGGTGGAATGGGCACTGTTCCATCAAGCCAAAGTCTGCAACAGCACCTAAATTCATCTGCTTCTGAAAGGATGGTTTAAAGTATATACTTTGTAAATGTTTAGCATTGAATGGTGACAAACAGTACTGCCATTAAACCCATCACAATTCATTATTAGGTCAGCCTTATACACCAGCAACTAGTGGAAATGAAGGCAGATTTCATGGTTAAGTCTCCCACCATCCACCCCTGTAAGCATGCTGTACTGTATGTTGTTTTAGTATCATTAATGTTTTGTAATGATTTATTTTACAGAGTCAGCATCAAAAGCAAACAGTTCAACAGTATTGATAAATATGGATGAAAACAGCAGTAGAATGGGTGTTGCTGATCATAATGATGATGATGATGATGATGATAATAATGATCATGATGATGCAGTTGTATTTATGAGGCACCCTGAGGGAAGTGGCAGCCAGTATCCCAGTCGTACGACAGGCTCTCTCATCTCATATGTTATTAGCTCTACAGAAAGTGACTCTGCATCAGAAAGTCAAACACAGCCTGACATCCCACTCATGCTTGTACAGCGGAAACAAGCCTGTACTGCTACACCACTGTCTCCACAGGCAGAAGAGCAGTGTCAGGATGATGGCAGGCAATCTGAGGCCATGTTGTCCACAGTGGCAACATTACAAAGAGGTGCTAGGTGTAGAAATTCATTTGAACTACCTCAGGAAAAATGTAAAGCTTTAGTTGCACAGCAGAAAAAGTGCCATGACATAGCTAGGGCTCAAACAAGTGCAACAGAGAGTCAGTTAGAAATGGTGAGAGTCATACAAGGCTAAGTGTGAAGATTTCAAACAATACATTAAATTGTCAGAGTGATGGGATAATGCCATGGCTTCACTGATGCGTAGCATGGTGGCACACCAGGCATCAGTTGTAGTCTCCATTCATACACTGGTTTGGATATACCAGAGTCACACCAGACTTAGTGTAACCAGGGGAAGGGGATGGGGTACAGTCCGAGCATATGAGGGAAGATCACATGATAGCATCATTGGCTCACAAGACAGTAATGACAATACTCATAGTGAACAATCACAACACGTTCCTCACAGGTCATGTCAATGGTCATCTACACCTATAAGAACCTCAAGTTCCAGGTCAAGGTCATGCTCATGAAGCACTGTCAGGTCACTAACAGGAGGATCACCTTCCTCATGTAGATCACACCATCGGACTACTTCATCTTACACTTCTCATAGCGGCCCATCCTCCACATCTGTTGAACCATCACCAGGCCTATCAATAGGAGAGGTGTTGTTGTACCATCACCAGGCCTATCAATAGGAGAGGTGTTGTTATACCATCACCAGGCCTATCAATAGGAGACGTGTTCTTGTACAATTACCAGGCCTATCAAAAGGAGATTTGTTGTTGTACCATCACCAGGCCTATCAATAGGAGATGTGTTGTTGTACCATCACCAGGCCTATGAATAAGAGACGTGTTGTTGTACCATCACCAGGCCTATCAATAGCAGATGTGTTGTTGTACCATCACCGGGCCTATCAATAGGAGAAGTGTTGTTGTACCATCACCAGGCCTATCAATAGGAGACGTGTTGTTGTACCAACACTAGGCCTATCAATAGGAAACATATTGTTGTACCATCACCAGGCCTATTGATAGGAGACTTGTTGTTGTATCATCAGCAGGTCTGTCAGTAGGACATGTGTTATTGTACCATCACCAGGCCTATCAATAGCAGATGTGCTGTTGTACCATCACCAGCCTATCAATAGGAGATGTGTGGTTGTACCATCACCAGACCTATCAATAGCAGACGTGTTGTTGTACCATCACGAGGCCTATCAATAGCAGACGTGTTGTTGTACCATCACCAGCCTGTCAATAGGAGACGTGTGGTTGTGCCATCACCAGGCCTATCAATAGGAGAGGTGTTGTTGTGTCATCACTAGGACTATCAATAGGAGACATGTTGTTGTACCATCACAAGGCCTATCAGTAGGACATGTGTTGTTGTACCATCACCAGGCCTAGCCATAGGAGATGAGCATGAATCCTTAGCTTTAAAGCTACAGTGATTTCACATTTCTTTATAAGTATGTTTGGTAATGAAACTTAGGGATTAGTTGATTTTTTTTGGGGGGGGTTGGACATATATGCCAAGTTATTCCCTTTCTAGTTATTACTTTCACCATATTGTGAAGTTACAGTCTTGTAAATTTGTGATTAAATAAAATTGTGTTGTGGTGAGAACATAAGTCTATGTACATATGTTAAGTACTTGTATATCTCATTACCACACAAATGAGGAGAGATTCTGACCTTATTGATATTTTACTTGACAGTATGAAAGACATGTGATGTGCAGTGTAACATAATTCTTTACATATAAATTAAAAAGGAAAGTTACATTTCATCTTATTTTGAATACTAAATAAACAATAAAACATCAGTTACTAAATACACCACATGTAACTGTCGACTTATTTATTGACTTGCTCCCTTTTTGCCATCACTGTGAACTTTCAGGCAAACAGCTAGTAATAAGAAAAAATATATATTTTAAGATGAGAGAAAATGTCAAATGAACAGTGACAGTCGACCATGCACCACACAGCATAGCCCACAGATACTACTGCATGTATCAATTATACTCAAAATGTTTTTAAAAAAATGGATGCCCCAGCCCATAGTTCTGGACGAGGCACCATCTCTTAACCTGTGCAGCCACATGCTGTACACAAGCCTGCTGCATGGAATCTCTTACTAATGCTGATGGCTTGTCATTATTAGTCATAGTGGGTCTAGAACTGGGAGCTCCATTGGTAGGATGGGTCAACTCACCCCCAAACTGGCAGATAATCATATTATGAAGAATACAACAGACAGTGAAGATTCTACATTCAGTAGCTGGGTCATACTGAAGGGCACACCCAGACTCGTCCAGGCACCTGAAACAGCTCTTCAGGAGGCCAAACACCCTCTAATTCACAATACTGGTTTGGGACAGGGATGCTTTATAGTTTCCTCCCGCAACTCCAGATGGATTTCTCACGAGAGTCAAGAGCCATGGATCTAGTGGGTACCTGGCATACCCTTAAAAAAAAAAAGAAAGAAAGAGAGAGAGAGAGAGAAATGGGGAGGGAAAACAAAAGAAGAAAATACATATACAGCAGTTACATTTAACATCAATAACTACATACTTAAAAATAATAAAGAAAAACTCAAGAAATGTTCACTTACCAACAAGAATACCACTGGGCATCCTACCATGCAGGAAGAGGCAGTAGAGTGAGATAGTGTGCCAGATATGGGAGTCATGTGCACTGCCAGGATGCTGGGCAGAGACATTGGTGATGCACCCCCCATGCATCACACACCATCTTGGCAATTCATGGAATGGAAGCCCTTCCTATTGCAGTACCGCTCACCCTGTGGACCATAGGGACCATAATTGCAACATGGTTGCAATCCATCACACCATGTATCTCAGGGAAATGTGCCATCACATAAAAGGCACATATATTTCTAGCTTGGTCCTGAGGTGACACCAGGAAATAGATATACTGATCCATACATGCCACGACTTCATCCAAAAACTCCTTCAAATATCCTTGAAGAAGAAGCCTGTGAAAACCCCAGACTGTCTCTGTAAGGTCCCTGTAGCAAGTATAGTAGAGCTATTCATACTTTAGTGTCCACAGGAATAGGAAGTCCACGCATTCCTCTTCTGCCCCTATGGGTGGTCAAACATGCCTACTAAAACCCTTATAATGTCCCTTTCCACTCTAAACCTATCAGACATTTCCTGATTATCAATGTTATAATGAGTAATCCCTTTGCCTATATTTCCACCTTTTTGGTGGGTAAGCACTGCTGAGTGCAAATGGTTTTAGCCCATCCAAGACAAGCAACTCTGACCTAGAAATATCAAAGCTCACAGCAAGAGATAGCTTTTTCACAATTTGCATTTCTGGTACTTTTGGTGAGTCTTCCCTTTTTATACTGCATCTGCGACAAGCTCCCGAAATTGGGAAAAACTGATTATGAATTGCAATTGACATAAAACAATATAGGAACATTTACATCACTTCACATTACTACTGCCTTATCTGCTCATCTTTATACCTATATTTGTGGACAGTGAATCAGCTTAATCAACCTCTATGAATCACGGCTTAGCTGGTCTTCTCTGCGGTTTCCCCCAAATTCCCTATAACATTTGGTCTTTTGACTATGAATACTGCCCTGTGTCTAAATAACCATGTCCTATTAGCTTTAATAGACTGACTAGCAGAAGTCAGTATTATGAGCTGGAATCTAAACTGGGCACTGGTGTCTTCTTTATGGAAATGATGTGGGTTGGTAGTATGTTCTTGATAAGGTCACATATCTGCTCAGTAATTTACATTACTGAATATATCACCTTCAAATACATAAAGATGAAAAGGCATGAGAATTGAAAGCCAGTTCCTTCAAGACAAATTAATGAAAATGCATAAAATGTGAACGTATGCATAATTTTAAGCATGACTTCTAGTTAACAACATTCTCTCCCTCATCTCCACACATATAACGGTACCGCTTCTCCTACCCCTAAATACCAACTCCACTCTTAAATCTTACTCCATTCCCCCAATTCTAACCTAAAAATCACTGATGTTTGCAAATACTACCACATATAGCACAATAGAATACATTGGCATCTCCTAGCAAGTGGTTTCCTGGTTCAGTTCTTGGCAGGGGTGCCTCCTGTGTTGAGTCTGTATGTACTGTCTGTATTCACATGTGTTTTCTCAGGAGACTCCATTTTCCTACTACTATAGAAAAATATGCATTAAGTGAATTGATGAGTAAAGATTGACCCTGGGGGTGTATTTGTGTGTTTGTGAGGGGGTGAAAATGTGATATGTAAGAAAGACCAGGTAATCTACTTCTGTTCCCTACTTGCCTAGCAAACTCTATGGATGGTGGCAACTGTTTACCAGGCCACTAAATTAGATGGATGTGACTCATAAAGCATGGATGGTTGGATATTCAACCGACTTGTTTTTCATTCTTTCTGACATTCAATCAAATCAAATTTGATGAAAGGGTCTTTAAGAAATATGCTTTGATAGCATTGTGCTCAAACTCCTGCTCAGATGCCTCCTTGTATCTGAAATTATTATCTATGCTCTCTCATTGTCTAATGTGGAAATGATTATGTGACATCTTTCTATTTTATTTATTTATTTTTTGTCTACTAAGTCACTGATGCTTTTCTAAATCTTAGGCGAGTGATAATGGATAGGAAGGAAAATAAAAGGATCTGTGGACTGATATAATTAACAGAGATAAGTATGCAGAGAGTTGAGAAAGCAAATGTTGAGAGAAAAGGATGGGGAATGACCCCTGTAATTAAAACTTATCACCCCTTACCATGTCTTGCTTTCTTAAAACCACTATTGTCTGTCTGAACTGTCATCTTTCCCCCACTACACCTCCATATCACCTGTTGTATATCTATATGTCTTCTACATCCTTCTTTTTCAAACGGCTCTTTTTAAATATTTCAAGTTATTTTTTGAAGGCCACAGGTCAACCGTCAGTTCTATCATTTACTTCCCATCTGCAGAGGATTTACATGCCCTAGTTTGTCACATTATTAGCAGGCAGGATTTATTGATTCTGAGAGGTTTTTGCATCACAGAGTCTGGCACAGTTCCACAGAGGAGATTACTTGTGAAACTGGAAGGGATCATGCTAGGCAGAAAAAATGGTTTAGTGTGTTGAGAAGTGAGTAGAAGTAATGAAAAGAGCATGGTACCTAGTGAGGAAGAGCAGGAGGAGAAGGGGGACGCTGCTGGAGAATTGTTGGGGTCAGTTCTTGGTCCTGTGTTATTCAACACCTTTCCATCAGAGATTATTAAGACTAAAAAACGTGGTTCAACCTTTTTGTAGATGACAATATAACTGTGACAACAGTAAATGATTTTTAATTAGGCTGAAGATGCCATCATCAGGACAGACATCAGGGCGTTAGCTTGGTGGTAAGAAAGGCGGTACCTGTGGTTCAGTAGCAGAAAATATAAGGTAATATATCTGGGCAATGTCAACCTTTCAAGCAACTATACCATAATTGAAAAGACTATAGATTTATTTTCTTTCTTTCTTTCTTTCTTTCTTTCTTTCTTTCTTTCTTTCTTTCTTTCTTTCTGTATTGTTCTTGTTTACCTTGAAATTCTGATGGGTCACAGGACCCATTTTCTGTGGAGGTCTATAGAGAAAGGCTCCAGTGCACTAACAACAGTAATAGATGGAGTAACCCTTACATTTGAAAGGCAATAATATACAGTAGTCCTTGCACCATTTTTCAAAAGAGGGAGAACTATGTTTCAAATTTGATAAAGTATGGAGACAGCCATATTGTTGCTGTTTTCAAAAGAAAGCAACATGTCTGGCAAAAAGGATAGTGGTGAGAAAGGTACAGCTGAGAAATAGAGCACAAGGGCTGTTGAGGTTGAAAGAGTATAACAAAAGGGAGGGGAAAGACAGTGAGTTATAATAAAAGTGGGAGGGGTTGAGCAGGGATGAAGCTGAAGGGGAGTGATGTGCTAATTTGGTGCAGCACATTTGCAGAGCCAAGAGTTGAGTAAGTGAAACTTTAGCTGTAGTCTGAATGGCTTTGGTGAACAGTCCTGTCTTCCTGCTATGAGATGGATTTCCAGGATTTTGACACTTGATGGGAGTAGGTGGAGCAGCCTACAGGGTTATTAGGTTTTGATATACATAGAAGGTTCTTATCTGAAGAGTGCAAGCTTCTGAGTGGGTTTTATGGTTGTACAACATTGGCTAGAAATGGACAGTCATTTAGTTAGTTTATTCAACTGTGGGTAATAGGGAGTTAGGAGTGTGTGAGTCGGTGAGGTAGTTCACACTACTGGAAGTCTCTGAGGACCAAACAGAAGTGTGATCTATTGGGGAGGTTGTTTGCAAATTTTATAAAGTTTTTGTAGCACTGCTCAAGTTTGTTTAGTTGAGTTAAATGTTTGTCAGTACTGGTATTGAGTAGAGGAGATTAGTTAGTAGGAGGGTAGTGGCATTATGACATATTGCAGTGTTAGTCAGGGCTTTTCCCTATAGAAAGTGCTTAGTGATTGGTGTGTGTATTTTTTCACTGTACATTGAATGTGAAAGTCAATCTTTAGGTCTTCATCTGTGTTAACTCCTAGTAGTTTGTTGTGTGGCAAATTCTATTTTGGTATTGTTGGAACAGGTAACAGTGAATGACTTTTTCTTTATTGCAAGGTATTTGGGAGTGAAGATAGTTCATTTTGTTTTTGTTAGGGGTTAAGAATAGCTAGGAAGTAGTCAGACAGTTTTCTACAGAAGTGAAGGATTCCTGGGTCAGTTTTTTTTTGTAAGGAATAGACAGTAGGAAAGAAAGAAAACAATTCAGGGTAATTACAATGATACCAATCCAGGAACGTTAATTGTAGAACACAGTATTTTGTGATAATAACCCTATATGACCACAAGAGGGCTCCATAACACCGGATACAGGCTCAAATTAATGTATTTATGAGAAATGAATTTACAATAATTTATAACAATTTTAACATTATTGCACGTTATTAAAGTTTATTACATGAGAATATATATTTATGTATTTTTATAACATTTTTTTTATACTTTGTATAATATTTTTTTTGAGTTTTGATGATCTAAAACCTGTAAGACACAGTATCTATTGAAGAGGATTTATATAAAAGTTTATAAGCCTTTCTTAATAACTTTTTTCAAGAATATTCATTGTTATAGTTATTATATGAACATATGTTTTTTTTTTTTTTTTTTTTTTTTTTTTACTATGATATACCTTTTAAACGTTTGAAATAATTTTTAATTAATTAATTGCTGTGTTCTAATAAACGTTCCTGGACTGTGTTTTTCCTGTGGCGGAGGGTCTTATTTGCAGGTCCTGTTTTAGCGTAATTACAATGATACCAATAAATCTGCAGTGGTGGTGCTGTGGTAGCGTTGTCACCTCACAGTAAGATGTTGTCCTGTTCGATTCTCAGCTAGAGCGTCTTCTGTGTGGAGACATGCGTGAATGGGCGTACCTTCATTGAAGGTTGTGCATCAGAGCTGGCAACTCGGCACGTAAAAATCTGCTGCCAATCATTAGCGGACCGGTGTTCCGCTGTGGCGACCCCTAACCGGGAAAAGCCAAAAGACACAACAACAACCAATAAACTATCAGGTTCACCAAAACAATGTAACTCTCACAATGAACAGGTTGCGCAGGATCATTCAATAGAAAATATAATTGAGGGAGTGACTAGCACTGGTGATGTGATGCTGTAAGGTATTTCTAGCTGTACCAGGAAAAGTGAGACAGTGCATTTGTGACATATGCCAGCATGGCTGGCTGACATTTTGTAAATAATATTATGTTATTTGTCTGTCATATTGATTTGTACAGATGCTTGTATTAAAAATGTTATAAAAGTTGCTTATGTTAAAAATGTTGCAACAGAATCTTAACAGAGTTCTGAGTGTGAACTGTGCCAGGGTAAGGTGACTAGATGTAATTCTATAACCAGCTGAAGGATGGAACTCTGGCAGCAGCAATTTGTTTATTTTTGTTTTTCTTTTTTTTAGAACCTAATATAAAAAATCTATGTCAGTTATCACAATTGTTCAGTACTGACTCATTTGTTCAGTAGTTCAGTAGTTGTTGCAGTTCAGTGTGTGGAGTATCTCACCTTGCCTTGTGGAACTGAGCATTTCAGCAGTACATCTTGCCTTACGATATTAAGTGAGTTAACTTGTGACAGTTTCTCTTTAGTTTAGTTAGGAAAACTACTGTGAGACTAGTTTAGTATTATTTCTTTTTCTGCAGGTGAGATTCTATCCAACTGTGTTATTTTATATTTCCTATGACTGAAAACATTGATGTTTATTGTAACTAAATATCAAGTATTTGCCTGTCTTCTATTTTTATTATCTATTATTAAATATTTTATACCTTTTCATTGTGACTGGTCTTTTAGTGAATACTTCTAATATCTGGAAAGTACCTGTGCTTATTTCAGTGTCACTGTCCCCACACCAAAAAGCCTTATTGCTTCGGTCACTCTCTGTCATTCATATCAGTATTAATTTGACACAGTATAATTTGTTATCCCTTGTAAGAGCCTTAGATTATTTGGCTGGTGGCAGCTACCCTGTAATCTGGAGAGAGGGGTCACAGCTGGTAAATCTGTATCATCCTTTCCCAGGTGTGTGTGTGTGTGTCTGTAAAGAATCAGATACCCAAGTGTGTGTCCCACATACCAGTTGTGAAATACAAACACACACACACACACACACACACACATATGCCTGATTGCAAATTAAAGGAGAAACTTAAGTTAAACTGCTAAATGCCATGAAATCATTAGAAATGATACAGCAGGAGATTCTGTACATTTTTTACTTTTGAAACTACAGTAATTGAGCAAACTGATAGCACAAGGCATGCATCAAAATGATTACATGCAACTTGTTGATAGCATAAAATCAGTACTCATATTATGACAGTTGCCACCTTAAATCACTTTCTGTATTAGCACATTTGGTTATACTTAGCTCATTTTAGCTTAGGAACTTTGTGATATACAGCAGTATAGTCAACAATAGTACAGACTGTCTATCCCAAAAGCCTGCATATATCCTCATAACATTTACAAGGCAGATCAGACCAATAATCATTAAAGCTTTGACAGAAATAACACTCACATGGAACCTTGCACCTCCAGAACAACAACAATGTACTCCATAAGGAATTTCATATTTTTATTTCTACACCAGATAGTTAGATTCATTGCCCAGTACTGGCACTGCAGTGCAGCATAAGAGGGGTGTCTGTCCTTTGGAGGAGATGTTAAACAAAGGCCCCACTTACCTGAGTACATGGTGTTCAGGTAGATATAAAAGATCCTTTGGTACTAGTAGAAAAAAAGAGTAGTTTTTTTACTGATATATACATTACATATTATTTGCATATTTACATTATTTACATCCACTTACAAATCTCCATACATTATAAACTTCAATTTAAGCATTCCCCCACTCTTTTATCCACAACCAAACATTATTTTTTCCAAAATCATTGCCAAAGTCCATTTTCCATTATATTTAATTTAATTTAGTCTCTCGTTCCATATAGTCCATTAAGCATAAAATATTACTCTGTCCATTTTCTTCACTTCTTCCTGTTTATGTGCACCATAATAACCAAATTCTGTTATGTCCATATTTATTTGTCCACATTTTAACAAAGTGTTCACCCTATTATCTTTACATATTTCTTAATGCAAATTAACTCTTTCACATTTCAAAAACACATGCTCAGTAGTCTCAAACTCTCCACGCTTATTACATATTCTATCTTGCTTTTTTCTATGGCATATTTGCCTTAACCAGCAATTTTCCAATAGACAATCTCCATGAAAAATCATTACATTCTTTAGTCTTTTTATAGTTATTATATCTCATCATTATGGCTTTTTTCTTATCTATTTCTAAATCTTTCCATGGATCAATACAATGAAATGCTTTCATAATGCTTAAGTACCATTGCTTTCTATTTTTCCCACATATGTTCTTTTGTATTCCTTCATTTCTTCATTCACAATGCTTTTACTTCGTTTTTTAGCTTCCATTCCTTCCCACAAGTTTTTTGTATTTATAATATAGTCTCATTTGTATCACATTTTTATTTTCCTTCATAATTCCTTTTAATACCTTATAAAAATTACAGATGCTGCATGTACTATTGGGCTTGTTAAAACCAAATCTCCTTGCTCTTCTTTCATATACAGAGTCCCTCATTTGACTAATTCAGTCTAGAGCCCCATATAAAAGAGAATATAATCATTATTAATTCCTTTTCATACTTAATAGGAATCATGTAGATGTTAGCAACATAAGCAACTTTTCCTATAACCATGATGTTCAACAAGTGTGCTCTTTTTCTATATGAAAATCTATATGATTTCCAAAAATATATATCATTTATTTATTTATTTATTGACATTTGATTACCAGGAAAGTCAGATTGGGTGGAAACCCATATTCAACAGAGTCCAGGGGAGAAAAGCCCTATATTATTAGAAAACATTTTAAGAACAATAATTTTACAGTCTTTAAAAATAAAATAAAACATCTGCAGTTTAAATAATTATAACAAATTAGACATAATATTAAAATATTGGTTATGAATTGATACAATGTGTGTGTGTGTGTGTGTGTGTGTGTGTGTGTGTGTGTGTGTGTGTGTGTGTGTGTGTGTGTGTGTGTGTGTGTGTGTGTGTGTGTGTGTGTGTATATATATATATATATATATATATATATGTGTGTATCAGGTCAAATAAATGTTTTTAAGGGTAAACATCTAAATAAATAATTAAAACATTTCAATGTAAAACTGCTTTTAAGGTTACAGGAGACCCAGATTCATTTCATAAAGCACGATGCAGACTAAGTATGTAAACCTATGAATTCAGATTTGACTTTAGGCATGCTTTGGCTTTATTATAGGCTTAGGGAAACCTTATTTTGTTTTTTGAACATTTATGGATTGATTTATGTTTGATTCTTTTGGACTGGAAACATTTCCTGAGGGAGTATTTAAAGAAACGGATGCTAGATTAAAGAGAAATTATAAACATACAGTTGCTTGAAAAACTGATTTAAAGAATATTTTCCACTTGGAAGAGTTTGTCTTTTGTGATACAGTACCTGCAGCCTCACCTCCTTGCAGTCTGTAGTCATTGACGCAAAGGTCTTTCTTTTCTGATAAAGAGTGTTTATGTTACAGAACTGCATGCAATCTTGACTTCCATGCCTGGTTCATGAACTGTCTTTAAAATCCTCTCATGATCATTAAAATCCAGGCATTTTATAATGAATTACCAGGCACCATTGACCTAACGTGATTTGGGATTGATTTAATAGCCTGTCTCAATGATGGGAGGAGCAGCTGAATTGAAAGACTTGTAGCACTTTGCCAGTAAAACCAATGGGGTCCTCTCCTTCCACACATTCCTGCAGCCCTTTAACACATCAGGCTTGCTTCTGCATATCCCCCAGCTTATGTTGACCATACAAGATAGAAGACTGCAGTTCCTGAATTTCAGCACCATGTTTTAGCAGCAATTTATGCTGCAGATAAAAATTCTCTGACTTCTTGTGCAAGGTCTTCCCAATAGTTTCCAGTATGTTGGCTTGATTTGTGGTTGTTACCTTGATTTGCTTTAGACCTTGGATAACCAGCTGCAACATATTATGCATGACTTAGATTCTGCTGCTGCAGATGGCCTTAATATCCTTCTGTGTGTCTGACAGATCACTGCAATCTTAACCTTAAGGCTGTTTCTCAGCTAAACAGCTGGAATGCAACTACAAGTGCTAACGCCAGGTAAAATCTGATACTCAGGTCCTTGGCTCTTTCTACACCTACTTTTAGTGCAGATGTGGCATTAGTGCAATGAGTATGCACAAACTACACTCTGCTGCAGGAGTTAGTGCAAATTATGTGCAAACCATTGTGCATCCTCATGCATGCTGTCAACTACAGATGGAGTTCTGCATGCATTTCTGGGTACCTTACTGAAAGACATACATCAGGGAGCTGGAAAGAGTGCAGAATAAATCCACCAGAAAGGTGTGTGAAATGGAAGGAAAAGAGCATGGCCAAACTGTCAAGGTAGATTGGTCATGTCTCACTGGAAACCAGAAGACAAGTGAGACATAAGGTACAGATGGTCGTGTTTTATAGATGCAAATGAGCCACTATGAATAAGAAAAATGGGGAAGCATTATAGGCAGGAGGATGCAGTGACCAACTATTTCTGAAGCCACCAAAAGTATTCATGCAAAAGATATTGGACTTTTGAAGGGACTGCCAGAATGAGGTAGTGGAGAGGAAGTCAAGAGGGCTTGGGACAGATGGACAAAAGGGGACAGGTAAGGCATGGATGAGGGGAAGTATTTTCTTAAATGCACTTTACAGAGTAAAGAGCAGACTAGATAAGTTGTCAGACTCTTGTCAGTGAAAGTCTCCTGCAGACATTTGTTCAGTCTGCACTGGATAATGTACTTTTGACCCTCCCATAACATACTGATGTATAACTCTGTGTTTGCACTACAGTGTAGGAAAGTGCAAATGCCCTTTGAAAGTGTTTCACTGGCTCATACAATTAAATACATTACAGTAAAACACTCTGCAATATCAGATTTTTGAACTAATGTCAGTCATCTATCATGTATGCAGTTATATTTTACCTATTTGAATTAGCAGCATCGTACATCCCACTGAATCACGTGATACTTTTCCATGGTTAGATATCCATCCACTATCATCTATGACATCCTTGTTTAGTAAGTCTTCTTGGCAACTTTACATTTCCTTCTCTAACTACATATCCAATAGTTGAACAAACATCCGAATATGCCTCCATGAAATTTATTGATGAATGCCAGTCATTTAGGTAAAACACAAGGTCCAGAGGTTCGTAGCAGACCATGTTTATAAACTACATATTTTAATAACTTAATTAGCCTATTATTGAAATATTTGTACTTTATCTGTGTGTCTGTTTGATGGCATCATCATGGTGGCATCATAACAAAATGCTTTAGTTTCATTCAAATAATTTTTTCACTTTGTAAGCCTTTTACTAAACTGATAAAGATTAGATGTACAATGGAATGTGCACTTTGCTGTTGTCTGTATTCATTCCTTCCAAGTGCACTTTCGCTGAAGCCTAGTCACCAGAGCGGCTGACTGAAAAAAAAACACCCCCGTACTTAAATATACCAACTCTGAGATCGCACTACAGCAAGGAAAAGGGAATATTCCCATTCCGTGCTGTATTGTGATCTCCGTACTTCGTTTTTGAAGTTTTGGTACTTCGAACAACTGGTCTCAACCAAGTGGGTTTCAAAGTACTAAAACGTTGTACAAAAGAAGTAGACCCATATATATATATATATATATATATATATATATATATATATATATATATCCCATTGCTGTTGTCTGTATTCATTCCTTCCAAATGTTATTCCTAAAAATATCTATATATATTTCATTGAACTCAATACCTCCTATCATACCTTCAAAACCAAATCCTTTACTTTTTTCCTTGTTTATACTTAAACAGTTTTTTTTTTAATTTTTCATTTACTTTTTCCATCCATACCTTATTTTTAACAATTAATACAATATCATCTGCATAATTATACATTATTTGCAATTGTACTTCCTTCTTCATTTTGTATCCACCACTACTTGATAATTTATTAATTTCCTTCACTATTACATTCATAACTAATGAGAAAATTACACTACTCTCTGGGCAGCCCTGCTCTACATTTTATTTGTATTCCTTCCCCAATCCAGCCATTTAGATTTAGTTTCACATAGTTCCTTTCATAAACAGATTTTATTACTTGTGATATGTTTTGCTTACATTATATGCCTGCAAAATTCCCCATAATGATTTATATTGAATACTATCATAAGCTTTACTTATATCCGTTATCATGACCTTCACTTCTACATTTTTATTTATGATATTATCAATTATTTCTCTTATTATCCATAATAACTCAACTTCATTTTCCTTTTCTTCCAAGTACCTTTTGGTCATATATTCTATCCATTTTCTGTAACCATTTTGTTATTATTCTCATAAAAATTTTATAATCTATATTATTCAGTGTTATATGTCTCCAATTTTTTATCTCTTTGCTTCCTTTTTTTAAATGTAGATTTTATAGTTCCTGTACATATATCTTTATCTTTAATTCCAGTTTCTAACCTTTCATTCAAACTTTTATAAAATAATTTTTTGCCACTCTTCCATTTCTTTATACATACCATATTCAATTATGTCCAATCCTGTTGCAGAATTCATATTAATATCTTTTAGAATTTCATTAAGTTCTTTCATGGTTATTTTTCTTCTAAATACTCATTATCCTCCTTATTTAATTTTTCACCTTTATAAATTTGTTCTATGTTTTCTACTCTCTTAACAAATCATTTCAATACATATTCTTTAATTATTTCATATATTCCTTCTTGGTGTCTTATTTGCTTACCTTCCTTATTTTTTTAATTTTCTTATTATTTTTCCTTATTTTATTATTTTACTCAAATGTGGTGATATCTCTTCTTTCTTTCCTTGTAAATTATATTTTTGCATCTATAACAAGTTAATTTTAATTGGATTAATTTTATATATTTCTCTTTCTTTTTTATAAAAGAATTTTTTCTTCCCTAATAAGTCTTTAAATGTTTCTTAATATCTTATATCTCTTTTTTCTTTTCTTTTTTCTTCCTTATACATTCTAAAAACACTTTTTATATTTATCTTTAAAATTAAGCCACCAAAAGTCCAATTCTCATAAAAATCCCTCATAGTTGTATGATTTTTCCATAATTCCACAAGTTCTTTTTCTCTTCTAAAGCTAATTCATTTCATTAATCCTGTTTATTCCTTTTCCTATTCTTATATATTTTTCATTTGTCTGTATTTTAACCCATATTGCCACATGATCTGAAAATCCAACATACTTAATTCCTTTTTTTATAACTTTTAAGCTATCAAATATTAAAAAAATAATCAATTTCTATCCTAATTTCATTCCTTTTATAGGTCTAATAGTTATTCTCCCATACACTTAACTTTTCACTTTTCCTAATTTCTTTAGCCATTTTAACATCACAATTGTTCTTATTTTTCCTTAAATTACAATTAAAATCACCCACCACTATGTTGTTGTTGTTATTGTTTGCCTTTCGGCTTTTCCTGGTTTGGGGTCGCCACAGCCGAACTCCAGTCCGCTAATGATTGGCAGTTTGTTTTTATGGTGTCAAATTGCCAGCCCAATGCCCAACCTTCAATGAAGGCACGCCAATTCAACGCATGTCTTTTGAACACCCACTCGACCGCAGGGAGGACATGCAGACTCCACACAGAAGGCACTCCCAACCCAAGCTGAGAATCGAATGGGAGAACCTCTTGCTGTGAGGCAACAATGCTACCGCTGCACCACCGTGGAATTGCAAAATCACCCACCACTATAATGTCCATATTTACATAAACATATCCAAGAATATTTTTAAACATCATTTCTTTCTCTGTTTCTGTTACATATGCATACATACTGTAATTCTATACACATATTTTTCCATCTCATGTCTATTACCATAGTTTGTTCTAGTTTCAATGTGGTTACATCTGATATTTTAATGCTTTCTTGGCATAATATACATATGCCCGAGCATGTTTCTTTCCCCATGTTCCAAATTACCACACCATTCCAAAATGTTTCTGTTTGTGTTCTTTCTTCCTTTGTTAATAATCTGATATCTTCTAAAACAATATATGCATCTACTGCAGCACACCATTGTAATATTCCTATTCTCCTTTTAAGATTTATCATACTCTTCACATTTAAATCTAATATTTTCAGGTTTTAAGAACAGTTAGTATAATTAAATGTTTATCCCTTTCCTTACTTATTTTCTCTAAGCATTATATTTTTGAATGTTCTTTTCCTTCTTTAACTCTTTTCCCTATTGAATTCTTTTTATTTCTTACTGTGCACCGATCAACTTCTTCCTCACTTGTCTCCTCTGTTTCTTTTTGCTTGTTACTTTCTTTAACTTCATGTATAACCTCTTTATCAGTTACTTCTTTTGTACATTTTCTTGTATAACACATTCTACTATCTCATTATCCTGTATAACTTCATTTTCATTTTCTTGCACATTCATTTCGCATTCTAGCCATGGATGACCAGTATTGCCACATTGTTTGGACTTTAAATCACATTTTTTTTGCACTATGCCCTGTTTTACCATATGAATAACATCCTTTTAGCACATTCATTGATTAAATGGTCATTTTTTCCACAAAAATGACAAGTTTTTGGTTGGCCCCTATATTTCACAAAAACCCTGTTACCATGAACATCAATAATATTAGGTACATGCATAACATTATCATTTTCCATTTTCAGTATTACTCCACATTCCCATCCCCAGTCCATAGTCCTCTTTCATCATGTATTTTTGTAGTGTCCATTACTTTTTTACAAATTTTTTTTAGTTCATTTTCTTCAACTTCAGTTTTAAACTGGATCATTATTCTTTTTTTTGTCTGTAAAAAGCTTGCACGACATATTCTGACCATGGATAAATATTTTTCTTTTGTTCATATGCACCTCAAAAATTTTCCATGGCCTGCCCAATCTCAAATATCAAGTCACAAAAAGTCTCTTTATTAATTAAAATTAATGCTCTTACCTCTTTTGCTTTGACACCCAGAGGTGATATGACAGAGTCCCAAACCTTATACCTGTCCGAACTTTCTTCTTTTTACTGCTCACATATACTGTATACTTTTTTGTTTCTTTCATTTCTTCTTTCTTCTTTATTCCTTCTCCCACAGTTTGTGCATATATTTTTGTCGCTTGAACTTTTTTCTGGCACAGTCTCTTCTTTTCCTTTTTCTTCTTCTATTTTCTCCATGCTGACACTCCATGAAATTGCTGCTCAACTTTCTGGCTCACTTTGGTTTACCATTTCTTCCAAATAATCATCCCGCAACTCTCCCGACGTTGTAAGTACGCATTTCTCAGAGGTAACTGTATCTCCTTCAAACAATCTCCTCTGAAAGTTTTTCTCTGACTCTATCTCTGTTACAGCTACAATCTCCTTTTCTTCCAATATCACTTTTTTTTTTCTGCACCCACAGCATCAGAAAAAACTTCTGGTAGTGATTCTACCATTTCAACTACATTTTCATCGACCTTAACTTCATTTTCAACCAAAGCTGAGTCAGCCATATTTTCACCCTGTTCTTCCTGGCTGCCTCTGCACCTAGACAGGAAACAGGAAGTCAAGATGTGTAACAAACAAAGCTTTCCCCTGACTACCAAGAGTAGGGGAAGTTGCCTGGTGCCTTGGTCAGATTTCCTCTATTCGATATGAACACCACTTCAGGCCTCCAATGAAAGGGGCCACTGACCTAGTGGAACTAACTTGGTCAGCAAAGAGTAAATAAATACATTTGTCTGTGTATATGCAAATAATGTGCATGGTTTTATTAATTGTAATTGTTGATATTTAATTCCTTACAGTGTATATCTACATATGTATTTACTATATGTGTTGATGCTGATGGTTCTCTTCATATTTACTTTGATGTTTTGTATTATTTATTGACATTAAAACCATTTTTCATTTTAGCTACCTCTTCTCTAAATGTAAAGCTAACATCATTCTGGAATTCTTCTCTAACTCATGGGCTGTAACTGAAATGCAATCTGTTTGGATCAGTGTAGCACTTTCATCAACTCACATGATAACAAACAAATAAATAAATAAAACCTGTTTGATAAGAAAAAGCTGGCTCAACATAGCTTTCAGACTTGACAAATCATAACTCTTCCTAAGGTTTTGTATGTGCAGCAGTGTCCATCTACATGTGACATGTGAGAGGGAGGGAGAGGGAGAGCGAAGAACCCCACAGCAAATAATAAAAATCAACAGATCCATTTATATAACTGCTTGTGAGTGAATTGGCTTCAGTGAAATGGTCAGCAAATGGCCATATTATATCCAGTCCTTTGCTTTTTAAAACGTAGTAGAAAAAGAAGAAAAAAGTTAAAAACAGGAGTTGGCCTAAGCTGACATAGGAAGGCCATGACAAAGCATAATGTTTTTTCAACAATCAGGTAGATGGATTCTGTAAGAATTGTTGCTGTATGTTTATGATATCAGCTGGGGAGCCTTTTTGATGTGTTAAGAACTGTTTCATTAAAGGACCTCCATTTGGCTCCAACATATTTTCAAACCTATTAAGTATGACTGTGCCTTGTTCTTGAGAATGTAGCAAGTAAACTGTGCTGTGGGTAATGATATTCTCTGATTTGAGCAGTGGCAGTATTAGGGTAGCTGTAGGAGTTTGTGTGATAATGAAAAAAAGCAGGAGCTATGGTCTTTTTGAAATGCTTGTTCAGCCAAGTTTGTTAAGCAATGCAAGGGAAGTCTGACAATGGTTACTCATTTTCATTGGCTAATTTCAGGAAAACCAAAACGAGTTAGGCGCGCCCTATGAAACCAATGAAAAAAAATATTAAGAATGTATTCATGCCCATGGGCACCTGCAATGAGATAGAAGAGAGAACTTGTAGTCACTACACAAGTCAACACATTATGAACTGAAGCAGCATACTAAGAGCAATAGAATTTAAATTCTTATGAGTAATTTGAAAGGGTTCTTGAATTAAATCAAGTCCAGACAGTTCTAGAATAGCAGCATCCTATTCCCTTCTATTCAGAAAGAGAAGCATGGAAAATTCAAAGAAATGGTGGAAGTGGAGCACATTATTTGGAATAGTTACTGCATACCTGTTAGGAAGTAAAGTAAGGTATTAATACCTATTTAAAAATACAGCAACACTATTTCAGATGTTTATTGAGAAAAAATGTTTTTAAACTTAATAACATTCCATTGTACATCTAATCTTTATCAGTTTAGTAAAAGGCTCACAAAGTGAAAAAATGATTTGAATGAAACTAAAGCATTTTGTTATGATGCCACCATGATGATGCCATCAAACAGACACACAGATAAAGTACAAATATTTCAATAATAGGCTAATTAAGTTATTAAAATATGTAGTTTATAAACATGGTCTGCTACGAACCTCTGAACCTTGTGCTTTAACTAAAAGACTGGCATTCATCAATAAATTTCATGGAGGCAAATTCGGATGTTTGTTCAACTACTGGATATGTAGTTAGAGAAGGAAATGTAAAATTGCCAAGAAGACTTACTAAACAAGGATGTCATAGATGATAGTGGATGGATATCTAACCATGGAAAAGTATCACGTGATTCAGTGGGATGTACGATGCTGCTAATTCAAATAGGTAAAATATAACTGCATACATGATGTGAAGACTGGTAGAGATGGGTGAAGGCTGCCAGCCTACTCAAATAGAATTTCATATATAATTCTGGCATTTGTAAATATAAATATAAAATACAGGCTTGTTTCTTAAATGAAAGAAAACACTGTAAAATGTGAACTTCAAGATTGTAGCAACATTGCCATCTGCTATAAGGAAAACTAAGCCAAGCATTTCAAATGTTCTTTGAAATTAAAATTATGTTTTGTATGTCCTTTGAAGTTAGAATTTGGAGTTGATGAGTCTGGAGTAAGCATCCTGCCTATTGTTTTAAGGCTAAAGTTAATGACCAGAATTTACATATGGAATGTCCTTTATTACTCTAAGTGTAAAATAATGTAAATGTAGTTTTGGTGTGGCCTGGGAACCAGGAAAGTGTAAACAAATGACGTAATGTTTTATCAGAACTGCAGTTTCAATTAAAACAGTGAGAACCAGAGATTATTAAGCATTTTGATCTTGGACTATTCAACTCAGCACTGCCTTGCCTTGCAAGTAAGTTATCTTAGAAGTATGTTTTCTTGTAGAAATAGCTAGGACTATAAAGATTAGACTAAGTGTTTTTCTGTTATGTCAGAACTGTACTACGGAATTATTTTAAGTTTCTGTGTGATCTCTGAACTCTTGAATAGCACTGTAGTGTAATAGTATTGTCTTGTGATTTTAGTATTTATTATTAAATATTTTTAAATCCTTTTCAACTGTGGCTAGTTTATGTAGAGATATGTTAATCACTAGAGTACATTGCATATTTATAGAGTTTATTGTCTAAGCCACTCCTATAGCTTTAGCCCTGGGCTATACTACCAATTGGATAATAATATTGCGCAGTAATAATTGGACACCCTTTTAAGGGCCTTTGGGTAGCTGATAATTATTAGCTGGTGGTGGCAGTAATTACTACCGTATAGTCTGTATAAAGGGGCACACCTGGATAATCTGTGTCAGCCTTCCCCAGGAGTGTCTGTGAAGTTGTATAAATACTTATCTCAAAGTTTGTGTGTGTGTGTGTGTGTGTGTGTGTGTGTGTGTGTGTGTGTGTGTGTGTGTGTGTGTGTGTGTGTGCGTGTGTGTGTGTTTGTGTGCAGCTACTTGCGCAGGGACATGAAGCACTGGTTGGACAGAGAAGGTACTGGAGGTAAGCTTGCCAGCTAGGCTGAGATCTGGACCCTATAGCTGTGCCAGTGAGGAGTCTTATTGGGGATCTTGGGAGCATGGGAGCAACCAGCCCCACACTGACTGTGATCTCTGTGTGCACTTAAGGGAAATTGTATTTTACTGTGTGTATTTGTTATCCTTTCCTCTTATATGAGATGCCCTCTCTGGTGTTAGTGGTGAGGATTGAGGCTCCTTGATTGCTGGGCCAGGGCACAGGCATCACACATATATATTTACTTACATATGTAAATAAATACATACATACATAAATACATGGAAACATACTTGTATACTTGCATAAATCTAGGTACTATAAATATAGCCCAAGACTTTTACATATTTAAAATAAATAAAAAATAATATGGGCAGTTACTTGAAATAAATAAATCAGATTCAATGAGTCTCAATGGGAGGGCTAATCATACACTCACAAGTAGCATAACTGTCATAATACTTATGTTTTGGTAACCATTGCATGCAGTAAGTATTACTACAAATCCTGAAAGCAAGGTTAATTAATATAGTTTCATAAGCAGAATCTGTAGCTTTTTGCTGTTGTTTTCAAGTCCCAGTGAATAGACAGGAAGAGCATGTTATGTTCTGGGTATCCAAGCTTTTCGTAACTGCTTGATGTGCTTCATGAACTTCAGGTTATCCTTCTCAGATAAGTTCATCTGGACTGATGTGGATGTGTTATTAATAACACAGCAAGTGTGATAATGAAGTCCAACATACAGTTATGTATCAGAAGTGGGCAGCTTGCTGTATTATGACTTTGTCTGGGTCACTGTTGTAATATAGTTTTGCCTAGTAGTTTCTCTGTTTTTTTTTTCAAATATATGTGTTTTGTGATTGCTGATGTCAAGTTGTTGAGTTAATTACTGGAATCTGCTAAATACAATTTGTGGGAGGCTGTCCAGTGCTAGCAGAACTCAAAAGAATGAGATGATATCTGCATATAGAGCAATGCAATGACCATTACTTGTAGTTTTGTTTATTTGTTTGTTTGTTTCTTTGTTGAAGTTAGTTATTCTTGATCAGACTGGTCCTGCTACAGCTATGGGCTGTTTTCAGAGCATTGGTGGCTGCATAAGTAGTTGTACTTCTGCAGAACAGGATAAGTTCTGAGATATAAAGGGGAAAGAATTCTGTACCAACTACTGAGCCCTTTAAGACACCTGCAGATAACAGTCTCTGTCTTCACTGAACACCCTTTGTTTGGCATATTACATACATTTCTGACAAGCAGTTCAGAAAACCATTGTGTTATGTGGCAATCACCAAAGGTGATAAGGCCATACCTAAATACCATGCATACATCTGCCAGGGCATGCAGGGAGAAAGATGTCAGACTGCTTTATATGGTGCAAAGGAAAGCAACAAGGCTGGTCAGGAAGATGGAGATAAGGTATATTGGAGAGAGTGGAAATTAATCCCTTCTAGATGGTCTTCAAACTGCAGTGAGAAGATATTAAGGAGTTGATCCAGAAAATGAAAGATAGAACAATGGAGAATGTACATAATATGCCATCAGAAGGTTCCCTTATCAGCCTGGACATAAATAAATATTTCCTAATGGAAGAGGCAGTGAACATGTGAAACAAGCTTTCACAATGAGCAGTAGGCACAACAACTACAAAGGCCTTTTGGAAAAGTGGTGGGGGAGGTATAGAAGAGTTTCATCTTCAGTTCACTAACTACTGCCCTAGGGCAGAATAAATGTGCTCTTTCTTTCTGCCAAATACATTTGAATGAATTACTGTGTGGATATGCAGTATATGTGCTTGCATGTAAGTATGTGCAGGCATACTAACTGTCAGTGTTGCCTCAGACTTGACCAGGACCTTACATTCATACAGCTTAATTTTATACACAGCCTACCACATTCAAAATGATTCCTTCTTTATCTAATATCACAATCTGGAAACAAAGATAATAGCATCCCAGAACCTGTTCTTGGAGACTCATTTTGATTATTACTAACATATATATGATGATTCTGTCCTTATTATCTCCACTGGTAAATGCTGGAACAAACTTGCAGTATATACCAAAATACAACCATAAATATTACCTATGTAAATGGACCCTGTGGCCTAACTTAATGTAATCTTCAGTTCTACCTTCCATTCTTATTTCTAGCCTTGCCTACTAATCCAACTTGTTTCTTCTCTGCTATTCCTCCTAACATTAAACAAAAACACTGCTTCATTGTATGAATGACATTTCTCCTTCAAGTATGCATATTTACACAGTATGTGATAGCTGTCGGTTGATTTATGATTACCAGTTTTCAAATTGTCTTATTCCTTTTTCTGAGGTTTGTAAGTTTCCAGGACTCCAGCAAAAATAGGACTTCTCAACTGGGCTACCTGGTGAAAAAATACAAATAAATACCTAAAATAATTACACACACACACACACACACACACACACACACACACACACACACGTGTGTGTTTATATATGTATATATATATATATATATATATATATATATATATATATATATATATATATATATATATATATATATATATATATATATATATATATATATATATATATATATAACGTCACCAAAAATCCGTGCACATTACCCCAAGGTGCTCGAGACAACCAAATACAACTGCCAAAAAGTCCAGCACTCAAAAAAATAAAAAAATAAACAGCCGTTTTGGAAAAAAGGCTTTATTAAGCCAAAACAGTCTGCCCCAAAGACCGATTTTGCTTCAACTGAGCGTCATCAGTGTGTAAAGGCAGTGGCATGTCAAATACATATACACACACTCTCCTCAGCAGTTAAAGGTACAGTCATCAAATATCACCCCAACTTGAAGGAGCAATGTACAAAGGCTAAACCTACTATCTAATGCAAAAAACAAAAACAATACCAATAGCCCTCATATGGCTATATTTCCAATGTGTACATACCAGATACATTATGAATGCACAAATAAATATGCATACATACACACATACACAAATTAGTGTATGTATATATATATATATATATATATATATATATATATATATATATATATATATATATATATATATATACACACACATACACATGCACACACAAATAAATGCACATGAATACATACTAATACATACTCATTCCAACAACCCAAAAGAACTAATTACCACTGGTCATTAAGACCTGGCTTAAATAAAGCCCTAAATTAACTATCCACCTCGTTCTTTGGTTGTTAAAATTTTATGTCTGACTGCCTCAGGCTTGTTCATGTCTACAACTTTGTCAATCCCTACAAATACAAAATGTGCCTTTGGGTGAACTAAAATGTGCTTATATAGTGCACTTCGCATTCTCTTACACTTGATATCACTGATATGGGTGGCAATTCTTTGTTTAAGAAGACATGAAGTCTGTCCAATATAATAGGCGCCACACCGACACAAAGCCATATATATCACCCATGAAGTATTGCAGGTGACAAAGCAACGAATATCATACACCTTACTGGTATTGTTAGATGTAAACGTTGTGGTTTTAGACATCAACATACAATATTTGCAGTGACCACAATATGTGCTTCCCTTTCTTGATGTGTCAGATTCCATTGAAGTCACACCTCTCTTATAATGTGATAAATGCTCACCAATGTTTTTACCTCTCCTATATCCAAACTGACACCTATTATCCAAAATGGTTGACAAAAAAGGATCATTGTGTAAAATAAACCAATGTTTGTCAATAATTTGTCTGATTAAATGTGTATTGGTAGCATAAGTGGTAATAAATCTAATATTATCAGACTCATGTGTCAATTGTTCTCGATCTTGTAGGAGTAAACTCCTATCTAATATCCTGCTCTCATCATGAGCCTGTTTAATCATTCTGGTTTGATATCCCCTAACTTTAAACCTAGAAGTTAAATCTTGTGCATGTTGTTTATAATCTCTTTCCTCCGAGCAAATAGTTCTAATCCTTTTAAATTGTGCCTTAGGTATATTCTTGATAGTATGGGGTGGGTGGCAGCTATTCGCATGTAGTATAGAATTTTTCGAAAATGGTTTCCTATATAAAGAAGTAATTATTGTACCATCAATAGCTTTGGTGACATTCACATCCAAATAATCTATGGTAAATAAATCTAACCTCCCAATAAAGATTATTCCAAATATATTGGAATTTAAATATGTCTTGAAACTTGACCATTCTTCTACACTGCCTTCCCATACCACCCAACAATCATCAAGATACCGACGCCACATACTAAGGTGCTCAAAGAAAGGGAATTGATCATTATAAATCAACATTTCCTCCAGGTAGCCCATAAACAGGTCTGCATATATGGGGGCAAACGTGGCCCCCATAGCTGTACCCTTAACCTGTAAGTATCATTGGTTATTATATTTAAATGCATTATGCTCTAGAACCAGCTTTAAAAGAGATAATAAGAATTTCATTTCAAGCTGTCCACCAATAGTAGGCTTGGGACACTAGATGTCCAGTCACTATATACCAGTATTCCACATTTAGGTGGGATAGAGGCAGTTGATTTTTGGATGCAGAAATCTGGGCTATATACACAGCTTGAAATTAAGTTCTTATTATCTCTTTTAAAGCCGGTTCTAGAGCATAATGATTTATAATGATCAATTCCCTTTCTCTGAGCACCTTAGTATGTGGCGTCGGTATCTTGATGATTGTTGGGTGGTATGGGAAGGCAGTGTAGAAGAATGGTCAAGTTTCAAGACATATTTAAATTCCAATATATTTGGAATAACCTTTATTGGGAGGTTAGATTTATTTACCATAGATTATTTGGATGTGAATGTCACCAAAGCTATTGATGGTACAATAATTACTTCTTTATATAGGAAACCATTTTCGAAAAATTCTATACTACATGCGAATAGCTGCCACCCACCCCATACTATCAAGAATATACTTAAGGCACAATTTAAAAGGATTAGAACTATTTGCTCGGAGGAAAGAGATTATAAACAACATGCACAAGATTTAACTTCTAGGTTTAAAGTTAGGGGCTATCAAACCAGAATGATTAAACAGGCTCATGATGAGAGCAGGATATTAGATAGGAGTTTACTCCTACAAGATCGAGAACAATTGACACATGAGTCTGATAATATTAGATTTATTACCACTTATGCTACCAATACACATTTAATCAGACAAATTATTGACAAACATTGGTTTATTTTACACAATAATCCTTTTTTGTCAACCATTTTGGATAATAGGTGTCAGTTTGGATATAGGAGAGGTAAAAACATTGGTGAGCATTTATCACATTATAAGAGAGGTGTGACTTCAATGGAATCTGACACATCAAGAAAGGGAAGCACATATTGTGGTCACTGCAAATATTGTATGTTGATGTCTAAAACCACAACGTTTACATCTAACAATACCAGTAAGGTGTATGATATTCGTTGCTTTGTCACCTGCAATACTTCATGGGTGATATATATGGCTTTGTGTTGGTGTGGCGCCTTTTATATTGGACAGACTTCATGTCTTCTTAAACAAAGAATTGCCACCCATATCAGTGATATCAAGTGTAAGAGAATGCGAAGTGCACTATATAAGCACATTTTAGTTCACCCAAAGGCACATTTTGTATTTGTAGGGATTGACAAAGTTGTAGACATGAACAAGCCTGAGGCAGTCAGACATAAAATTTTAACAACTAAAGAACGTAGGTGGATAGTTAATTTAGGGGCTTTATTTAAGCCAGGTCTTAATGACCAGTGGTAATTAGTTCTTTTGGGTTGTTGGAATGAGTATGTATTAGTATGTATTCATGTGCATTTATTTGTGTGTGCATGTGTATGTGGGTATATATATATATATATATATATATATATACATACACTAATTTGTGTATGTGTGTATGTATGCATATTTATTTGTGCATTTATAATGTATCTGGTATGTACATATTGGAAATATAGCCATATGAGGGCTATTGGTATTGTCTTTGTTTTTTGCATTAGATAGTAGGTTTAGCCTTTGTACATTGCTACTTTTAGTTGGGGTGATTTTGATGACTGTACCTTTAACTGCTGAGGAGAGTGTGTGTATATGTATTTGCATATTGGCGTCACTGCCTTTACACACTGATGACGCTCAGTTGAAGTGAAACCGGTCTGTGGGGCAGACTGTTCTGGCTTAATAAAGCCTTTTTTTCCAAAACGGCTGTTTATTTCTTTACTTTTGAGTGCTGGAGTTTTTTGGCAGTTATTATATGTATATACATATTTACAGGTATTTGGTTTTGCATCTCGTGTTTCAGCTATCCCCACTCCAATGACCCAGCTTAATTGATGGTAATCAAAGTATTACGTAACCTCACAGTTATATGAGTCTGACTGTATGACAAAGCCCCATACAAATGGAACGTAGGAGGCTTGATCCCAATGTAAAGTTGTTGATCTGAGCCTGTTTTATTAAACAAGATCAATGGAGCAATGGCACACTGTTAAGTGTGTCAGTAGAGTGTACCAAAACACCATAGTCTTGTACAACATATATCTATGCTAATGAATTTACTGCTATGAGGCTTATTTCTTTCTACAACCCGCTTATTTCAAGCACAGTGTAATCCATAGATTTATAAACAATGCAGCTCACTTTCTTCGGCCCAAATGTAAAAGAGTTTTGCAAAAGAGAAATACAATTGCAGCAGTTCAACAAATGAAAGCAAACATTATTTCCATGAGTCAGTCCTTCATAAAAGATTTACTGTTTTGTTTTCTCAGCAGAGTACCTTTCAGCCTGTAAAGTAATCAAAAAGTTTACTTTAACTCCATAAACAAACATCCACACTCCTCCTCGTTTGCAGAGGGAGCATACGACAAGTTGTAAATGAAAACATTTCTTCTTGTGCAGCATCAGTCTTCCTTCTTTTAACTTCCCCAAAATATTAAAAAAACAACTTCTTTATCACAACATCAAAGTTTCTACAACAGCTCTGGTTTTACTTTTAGGTCATTCATTAGACAGCTAGCTTTGTTTTCAGAGCACTTATATCCTAGACAAGTTTTTAGAGCTTTGTTGCAATACCCAAATTCAAGCCTCGTCTGCTGAAGCTAGCACAAATTACATATTTATGTGTTTAAATGAACCACACCCCTTCTAAGGCATACAGTCTGTACATATCTTAATAATTCATACCTGCTTTCATATATCAAACCCCCTTGTCATACTTATGTCCACTCAGCTCATGTCCATGGTGTTCAATGGCCACAAAAGCTGTGGCCTATGGGTGAGACAGGCCATACTACACTCCAGACCTATGCTCAGTGATGAAGTGGTCAACTTGTAGGCTTAAGGATCAGTGGATAATGCTGTTTTATTCCTTTATTTTGTTACAGCCTTTTAAGTGAGGATGACACATGATTGCTTTGAATTGTCTGTCCAGTGAATAGTAGCAGAGCATAACACTGTCCATGTAATAGCCAGACACTCTTTTTCCGTGACAGTATACCTAGTGTCTTGCAAAATCAGCTCCTTGCTTAAATAACTATAGGGATGTTCCTCATACTGTACTTCTTGGGAGAATACACATCATATCTCTACATTAGAGGTATCAGTTTATTCAATAAATTGTTTATTGATGTCAAGGGTGGTTAGTACCAGCTGTAGACAGAGAGCATTTTCCAACCTCTTAATTTTTTGTCAACTTCATCAGATTATTTAACTTTCATGGGGGGGGGGGGTCAAAGTTTTACATGAATCTGTCAGTGGATATGCCATAGTGGCAAAGTGAGGTATGAATCCTCTATAAATAGCCCTAACAAAGTTCTTCTTTGTGTGTGGCCTTAGCCAATTTCTCATAGCTCCTATATTCCCCAATGCAGGCTTCTCTAGAGCATATTCAGTGGAATATTCATGGTACCTCACTTTCTGTCTGCCAACTGCAGATTTGGAAGGGTTGGCCATCAAACCTGCTGCCCAGAATGAATGCAGAACTGTCTGTATCCTGGGAAAGTTGGACCCCATACCTTACTTTAGATTGTCCGTTATCTCATTATATCAATAAGCAGCAGTATATTAGCATGGAGTTTTAGCATTCTACCCATTAATCTCTGAAAGGTGGCCGGAGCCCTATGTAACTCAAAAGGCAGCAGGCAATATTTTGTACTGAAACAGGCTACCTGTAGCAGAGCAAGCTGTCTTCTCCTTGACCTATTCTGTTAAAGGAATCTGCCAAACGTCTTTTGTCCATTTTCTTAACTTTCTATTAGATCATCTATCGTAGGTACGGGGTCAGCTTCAAATATAAATATCTCATTATGTTTACAAAAATCACTGAAAAATCTAACACTACCATCTAGTTTTGGCAACAACACCACAGGGCTATTTCAAACACCTGAGAATTTTCAAGAAACCTCAGTTTCAATGTTATCTGTATTTTCTTGCTGACAACTTTACTTCAGGCTTCAGGGAGCGTACAAGGCATCAGCCAAACCCTTTCGCCTGGCCCCAGAACTGTATCATGCTCAACTAATGTAATTATTCCTAAGATAACATACAACATATCACTGTGTTTAATGCAGTCTTTCTCCTCTCCTTTTTGATGGATTGACAAAGATTCAGCTGCCTATACCTAAGGATTAGGCTGCCATATTTGAGAAAAGCTTATACTGGGGAAGTCACTTGTGTGTGTCTGTCTTTCCATGATTTAATCTATCACCATGATTAATCTGCTTTAGTGTCTTCTTGTCTGGTTTCTGGACCTTATAATTTACTGTGCCCACTTTTCATTCATTTCATATGATCCTTGACAAGTGGCAAGAAATGTGTTCTCCACTACAGAATGAGAGCTAATTTGTTGTCCCCAGGCTGGCATATGTTAACAGTAGTATTCCTATTATAGCTGTGCTTCTGAGCTTTTGGGGAAGATACCATATGTTCTCTCACCATATTGGGTTTAACTGCTGTCATTGGTTGGTATATTGTGTGTGCAAGAGACCAGATGGAAGGGGAGTAAGGCTAGGTGTATTGGAGGTGGGGTCAAATTGTTTTATCATGGTGTGGATGAGAGAAGAAATGGTGTAGGAGTTATCCTGAAGGAACAGTATGCTAAGAGTGTTTTGGAGGTGAAAAGAGTGTCAGACAGAGTGATGTTTATGAAGCTGGAAATTGATGGTGTAATGATGAATGTTGTTAGTGCATATGCTCCATAAGTTGGGTGTGGGATGGATGAGAAAGAAAAATGTTGGAGTGAGTTGGATGAAGTGGTGATGACTGTACCCAAGGGTAAGAGAGTGGTGATTGGAGCAGATTTCAATGGGCCTGTTGGTGAAGAGAAAGAGGGGATGAGGAAGTGATGGGTAGGTATGGTGTTAAACAAAGGAATGCAGAAGGTCAGATGGTAGTGGATTTTGCGAAAAGGATGGACATGGCTGTGGTGAATACGTATTTTAGCAAGAGGGAGGAGCATAGGGTGACATACAAGAGTGGAGGAAGATGCACACAGGTGGATTATATCTTATGTAGGAGGGCCAGTTTGAAGAAGACTGGAGACTGTAAAGTGGTGACCAGGGAAAGTGTAGTTAGGCAGCATAGGATAGTGGTTTGTAGGATGACGTTGGTGATCAAGAAGAGGAGGAGGAGTGTGAGGGCAGCACCAATGATCAAATTGTGGAAATTGAAAAAGGGTAATTGTGAGGTGGAGTTCAGGGATGAGTTAAGGCAGGCACTGGTTGGCAGTGAAGAGTTACCAAATAGCTGGGTAACTACAGTAGAGCTAGTAAGGGAGACAGCGAGAAAGGTGCTTGGTATGACCAGAGGAAGGATGACAAGGAGACATGGTGGTGGAATGAAGAAGTACAGGAGAGTATACAGAGAAAGAGGTTGGCAAAGAAGAAGTGGGATTGTCAGAGAGATGAAGAAAGTAGACAGGAGCATAAGGAGATGAGGTGCATGGCAAAGAGAGAGGTGGCGAAGGCTAAGGATAAGGTGTATGAAGAGTTGTATGAAAGGTTGGGCACTAAGGAGGCAGAAAAGACCTGTACCGATTGGCTAGACAGAGGGACTGAGCTAGAAAAGATGTGCAGCAGGTAAAGGTGATAAAGGATAATGAGGGAAACATACTCACAAGCGAGGAGTGTGTGTTGAGGAGATGGAAAGAGTACTTTGAGGGGTTGATGAATGAAGAGAATGAGAGGGAGAGAATGTTGGATGATGTGGGGATAGTGAATCATGAAGTACAATGGATTAGCAAGGAGGAAGTAAGGATAGCTATGAAGAGGATGAAGAATGGAAAGGCTGTTGGTCCAGATGACATACCTGTGGAAGCATGGAGGTGTTTAGGTGAAATGGCAGTGGAGGTTTTAACCAGATTGTTTAATTAAATCTTGGAAAGTGAGAGGATGCCTGAGGAATGGAGAAGTGTTTTGGTGCAGATTTTTAAGAATAAGGGTGATGTGCAGAGCTGTAGTAACTACAGAGGGATTAAATTGATCAGTCACAGCATGAAGTTATGGGAAAGAGTACTGGAAGCTAGGTTAAGAAGGGATGTGATGATTACTGATCAGTAGTATGGTTTCATGCCGGGAAAGAACACTACAGATGCGATGTTTGCTCTGAGAGTGTTGATGGAGAAGTACAGAGAAGGTCAGAAGGAGTTACATTGTGTTTTTGTAGACTTAGAGAAAGCATATGCCAGGGTGCCTAGAGAGGAGTTGTGGTATTGTATTAGGAAGTTGGGAGTGTCACAGAAGTATGTAAGAGTGGTACAGGATATGTACAAGGGTAGTGTGACACCGGTGAGATCTGCAGTGGGAGTGACGGATCCGTTTAAGGTGGAGGTGGGATTACATCAAGGATCAGGTCTGAGCCCTTTCTTATTTACAATGGTGATGGACAGGCTGACAGACGAGATGAGACAGGAGTCCCCGAGGACTATGATGTTTGCAGATGACATTGTCATCTGTAGTGAGAGTAGGGAAAAGGTGGAGACGACCCTGGAGAGATGGAGATATGCTCTAGAGAGAAGAGGAATGAATGTCAGCAGGACTAAGACAGAATATATGTGTGTGAATGAGAGGGAGGATAGAGGAATGGTGAGGATGCAAGGAGTAGAAGTGGCAAAAGTGGATGAGCTTAAATACTTGGAATCAATAGTTCAGAGTAATGGTGAGTGTGGAAGAGAGGTGAAGAAGAGAGTACAGGCAGGATGGAGTGGGTGGAGAAGAGTGTCAGGAGTGATTTGTGAAAGACAAGTACCAGTAAGAGTGAAAGGGAAGGTCTGCAAGATGTTAGTGAGACCTGCTATGTTATATGGGTTGGAGACAGTAGCGCTGACAAAAAGGCAGGTGTTTGAGCTGGATGTGGCAGAGTTAAAGATGTTAAGATTTGCACTGGGTGTGACAAGGGTGGACAGGATTAGGAATAAGTATATTAGAGGGTCAGCCCAGGTTGGAAGGTTTGGAGACAAAGCCAGAGAGGCAAGATTACATTTGTTTGGACATGTGCTGAGGAGGGATGCTGAGTATATTGGGAAAAAGATGCTAAGGATGAAGCTACCAGGTAACAGGAAAAGAGGAAGGCCTAAGATAAGGTTTATGGATGTGGTGAGAGAGGACATGCAGGTGGTTGGTGTGACAGTGCACGATGCAGAGGACAGGAAGAAATCGAAACAGATGATCCACTGTGGTGACCCCTAACGGGAACAGCCAAAAGAAGTTGATGATGATTCTTTCCAGCATTTCTGCAATGCCATTTTGCACTTCATTAATGGTTATCCTCCCATTCTTTTTTTTTGTTAACTTCAATAAACCTCTAAGAAGTGCAAAGCAGAATAAGTCAAATAAGGTAAAAATGAGGGAAACTCCCTGAAGGCAAACATCAGATAGGGCCATACCTCTCAACATCTTAGAGCAAGAAATCTGGACAATTCCACAAATAAAAGTAGGACAAATGCCCAAAAATGGGGACAGTTTTTAAATATTGCTATTAAAGACTTAGAAAGTTTATAGAATAACAAGTTTTACATTAGTATGCTTTTCCTGAAGGGTATGAAGTCTGAAACTAAAATGTCTGTCATTATTTTCTAGCTTCAGTCTTTAATTACCAAGTAACAGGAAAGTCATGTTAAATTTCCCAGCTGCTAAGAAGTAGACAATGTCTTGCTTTTTGAGCTATGAAAGACTGAATTTTATGTCACCTCCTATTTCTTCACAAAACTAGCGGCATTGGAAACATATGTATAATGGAGCTAAAGCTATACTGGCAATAAGTAAGGCTCGCTGAGAGATTGGTTCCTAACTCAAGGTATTCTCACTTTATAACGTTACCACTACAGATAAAACTACTACTTTGGTGATCTTTAGGGTTAGTCTTGATGGCTGGATAGGTAGACACAAATATACCTCAGTGTTTTCATGTAGGGCCCTGCTCATTTTGGTTGGTGAGCACCATTAAGGGCATGAAGGGTGGCAAAAACTTTTAGTTCTGTCTGCTTAAAGGTATATATGGTTAGGCATGTTATGGCCCCTATGACCTCTTCCCTTGTACTGCTTCTATGATCTTTTCACAATGAATCCTACAGTCCTGAGGGCTGAATTCGAGTTTAGTCACTTTCTTGCCAGGTGAGTCAAATCAAACATCTGGACTTTTATAGAATTCTCAGTGATGTAAGTCCAGCCATGCAATCTTTACATAGCAACCATATAAGTGACCAGCCACTATGCAAGTATTTCTGCATTCAGTTTCTGGTGGTCATTAATCTGAATAGTTTCTAGGTAAATCAGCCTTTCTGAGCCTCTCTGCTCTGGAATGCTGATATCACTGTAACCCACTGAGCACTCAGCCATCATTTCTTCTCAGCAAACCACTAAAAGGCCACCAAATAGGCTTGGACATCATCAGTCAGGCTCCGTTTTTGCAGAAAGTGTCTTGACTCATTGCCTTTCATCAGGCTAGGGCCCTTCCTAGCTGTATCTTCATCCTTCAGTGAGGGTACTGATTTCATTTTGTAGGGCTTGGATACCTCATTGTTGTTCAGTATTTCTTTTAAAAACTTCAGCTTTGTTGCAGGTTTACAATAAGGCATAGAGATGTTCTTATAATCGCCAAGCAGGGTTTTCAAAGATTAGATAGACTTTTTGTTAAACACGTGTAATTTTTGTTAATTTCTTGATAGCACATATTCATTTCTTGTTCTATACATAGCTATATAGCTTTCTCCGTGTTAATTTATAACACTATTATCACTCTTCACTGGATCAAAGAGAATATTTAACACTCCAGGATCTCTATGACATGTGACAAAACCACAACTATTAGGTTTAGTTTACCTACACCCACTTTACTACAACCAATATAGCAGATTACAATCCACAGACCGTTATCACTGAAGTTCTCTTTTTAGCCCAAACATAAAATAATGTTTACAACAGAAAGAAAATGTTTTGCTTTAGCATATTATTGAAATTGAAATATTTTTATACTCAATTTGGTTCCTCATAGCAATTTAACTGTTCTTTTTTTCAGTACAGTATTTTGCAGCTAAGAAAGTAAACCAAATTTAGCCTTTAGGCCATTAATCCAACATCTATACTGTTCCTTAGGGTTGCAAAGGCAGTACAAGCTGGAGTTTAAATGTATACATTTCCCATCAAGGCAGCAGTCACCTTCTACATATGACTGAGAATCAAAAGCTTCTTTTATAACAGCCACTTCCCACAGCAGCACTGATTTTATTTTTACTTTGCTCAACAAAGAATTTGTTTCATCAAAGTATTTACACCCTAGTGGATTTTCAGAAGATTCTTGCATCTATCCTGCCTGAATGGCTGAGCTTGCATTACACACTCACACATTTAAAGGAATCACCCCCTTTATAAGGCAAAGCAGGCCATGCATACTCTTAGCAGTTCAGGACATGTATACTTGCCTTCATATTACAACTCGCCTTCTTGGTCAAAGTATGTCTACTGTATGGTTCTGTACGAGAGTGTTATATCAGTTTATATTGGCTTTGTTTTTAATTCTGCTGCTTTATAATGTATTGGATTGGAATTACTTTGCTTCCTTAATGTTCAGCCATTGATTAGATAGGACCTTTTTCCCTATAACTCTATTATTTCTGTCCCACTACACTAAATGATTTTGTCACTTATTAGTCCTGAAACACATATTCTATATGCCACTGCAGTTTTGGGGTTTTGGGAGAGCAAAGCAATTTATCAGCATAATAATTATTTACTGGAATAATGTGCTGGTCTAAGTAGAACAGTTTTATGCTTCACCCAGGCCAAAGGGAAATAAAAAAGAATAAGTCACATGCTAATTACTTATAGTCAATCAAGCAAAAATGCACTCAAGTATGTGTCTCTCTTGCAGTCTGTCACACTCTACTAACAATCATTTCTGTGGACATAGTGGCTTTTGCTCTGCTTGAAATCCTTGAAAGTCTCAGTGATCTGTCTGTGTCTTGTGCTATGTGCCCTAGTTTCCCCAGTCAGACAAATCCATTAGTCTCTCCTGTTATGTTTTATGTAACAGAACTCCTGCACCTTTTATCACTATTCACTTGCAATGGATTAGTTCTGTACTGTAAGGCTTCTTCTACTAGTGTAATTTCAAAATGGGATGCTGTATTTCAGGTCACAGCTCATCAGTGTACAACTACTGGCTTCATACTACCTTCACTACCTGTATTAGCTTAGGCCACAGCTCACCAGTGTACAACTACTGGCTTCATACTACCTTCACTACCTGTATTAGCTTAGGCCACAGCTCACCAGTGTACTACTACTGGCTTCACTACTACCTTCACTACCTGTATTAGCTTAGGGCACAGCTCACCAGTGTACTGCTACTGGCTTCACTACTACCTTCACTACCTGTATTAGCTTAGGGCACAGCTCACCAGTGTACTGCTACTGGCTTCACCACTATCCTCACTACCTGTATTAGCTCAGGTCATGGCTTACCAGTGTACAACTACTGTCTTCACCACTACCTTTACTACCTGTATTAGCTCAGCTCATGGCTCACCAATGTACTACCATTGGCTTTACCACTATCTTCACTACCTGTATTAGCTCCATGGCTCAACAGTGTACAGCTACTGGCTTCACCACTACTTTCACTACTTGTATTAGCTCAGGTCATGGCTCACCAGTGTACTACTACTACTGGCTTCACCACTACCTTCACTACCACTGGCTTCACGACTGTCTTCACTACCTATATTAGCTTAGGTCACAGATCACTAGTATAATACTACTACTGGCTTCATTACTACCTTCACTACTTGTATTAGCATATGTCACAGCTCACCTGTGTACCATTACCTTCACTACTTGTATTAGCTCAGGTCACGGCTCACCAGTGTAATACTGTTGGCTTCACTACTACCTTCACTACTTGTATTAGCATATATCACAGCTCACCTGTGTACCATTACCTTCACTACTTGTATTAGCTCAGGTCACGGCTCACCAGTGTAATACTGTTGGCTTCACTACTACCTTCACTACTTGTATTAGCTCAGGTCACAGCTCACCAGTGTACAACTATTGACTTCACTACTACCTTCACAACTTCTATTAGCTCTCCCAATTAGCTCCTGGATCAGCTTTATTCATAGCCAAAGATCTGACATTATATTCGATCTTTTGACAAGGCTATTAGCCATCACATTTGTCAGATATAACATTGTTGATTGCTATAATGGAAAATTTAAACTGTTTGTGGTAATAGCCTTTGATCCAGCATTGTTTGATATCATACATCTGAGTTTTATTATTAACATCAAATTGGCCTGTGATTTCAGCTATCTACATTGGTCTCTGTCAGTGAAGTGTCAATTATCAGTCTGCTGACTGAAATAACCAATACTTAACTTAGAGGTTTGAAGCACAAGCCATAGACAATTCTGTGCTATCACCTCCCACATAGCAGCATAGCAGGTGGTGTTAAATAACAAACTTGAAATTCCAATTGTTTAAGATATTTAAGAAAGATGAATCTGACGCCAGTCTTTTGAAATTAATAGAAATGTAACCCTATAGTATGCATAGTAATATCTGTGTATATGTGGCACTCTGCCCTACTAGAGTCTCAGGAAATTATTAATTTTTATAGTTACTCAATGATAAATGTAATATAGCAAACCTCAACTAAAAATTAATTTATTTTTATTTCTAAAACTCATAATTCTTCTCATCCCATAATTATTTGGTTTCTGGTTCCTTTTACACGTGTTTTAGGGTTAAATGCAAAATGATAACATCTCTGATTGTTGGCTTAGAATTTAAAGGATTCTAGGAATCTAAGTTTTCCAGAAATGTCTATCCTATTGCAGACCTTAATAACGTAAAAAGTAGCAAGTCATCTTTGTGAGCCTACAGCCTCACTGCTGATCTGACTTTAGATGAATGATTCTTGTTGGACTCCACAGGTGATACCTGTCCACTCTCTTTTAGAAAATGACTCGGCATGTGAAGTCTCTCCACTGTCATTCCTGAAACCATGATGCCATTTCAGACCACCCCCACCAACACCGCTATATTTCCGATCCTATATTCCTTCATCTCATATTATTAACCAGTAAAGATGTAGGCAGTCACTTTACAACCCAAGTATTCACTTCATTAATTTATATCATAGCAGCAATAAAACATCCTTTCAAAGGCTCTGCTGAAATAAGCATAATCTATATCTGCTTCAGCATCTACTCTGTTGATTCAGTCAAAAAATTGTTAAAGATAGGTTGGTGTGAGACAATCAATGGTCAAAGCAAATTGTTTTTTTTTTTCCTGCAAGGAGAGCAGAGGACATATATTTGTCTTCCTCAGAATGAACTACACAAAACAGTCAAAAGAAGATGTAGAAGGAGAGAGAGAGAGAGAGAGAGAAAGAAAGACTGATGGCTGACCAGGTATCAGATCTGAGCCACTAAGCAGGGAGGGGAGCAGGCTGGATAAGGCTTTATGTTTTTTAAACTGATGAGTAGTTTAAAGAGACCTGTACTCCATAATTCTATGTTGCTATGGCTAAAGAACCTGAAAGATATAGTTAAGTGTAGAAAATGTCAACATTTTTTGCAGCTAAAGAACTACTAAGTATCTGATGTTCTGATTAAATTCAAAATCCCTTTCCATCTTGATGACCCCATCCTTGTTTTTTCAGAGTCCTTCTCTGTCAAATTCTGCACACATTTAAGTAGCTGTACAGATGTATCTATCCCAATCAGAAGTAAATACAATGCCAAATTCAAACTTAAACCCCTGTAATGGAACCCAGGAATAAATAGGCCCTATAATAAAAGAAAGAAAAAAAAACTTGTTGCCCACAAAAATAAATATAGCTCTCAAGATGCCAAAAATGCACTTGCTAAATTAAACAAGGAGCTCTGGACCCTGATCAAATAAACCAAAACCAGACATGAGGTAAAAATAGCCACCCAAGTGAAGAATAACCACAATGTCTTCTCTAATTATGTTAAAATCTCAGAAACAATGTGCAAGACTATGCTAAGCTAATAATAAATGATATTACATACTATTAACTCAGAGGGCATAGACAATCTATCATTGGATAAATTTTACATTTAGCTCAAACTTCACCTCCCCAAGTCCAGAATAATCAGATCACATATTCACACTTACACCTCCCCAAATCTTACAAGAACAAGTTCTTAAGCCATTAACTAATGCAAAGAACACTATACCAAAGGGGCCAGATAACATACCAGCCTGCCTGCTGGACAATATGAGACATGACTTGTCTTTTCCTCTACAGAAGCGATTCAATATCAGTCTCAAAACAGGCTTCATGCTGCATGAATAGAGGACAGCACCAGTCATTCCCTTCTACAAAGTTTATGCTTTGATAGACCTGGGCAATTACATATCTATACATCTAACCACTCACATTTATAAGTCTATGGAAGGAAAGGATCTTTATGGAATTTATAAATAAGGATTTTGGTAATCTACAGACTCTCCAACCACCTCAGTTTGGATTTGTCAATGGCAGTCCTCCCTACTTACCTTGATCGACTGCTTTGAAAAAGTTACTGAAGCAATGGTCAAGAGCAAAACAGTACACACCACATAACTAGACCCCCCCCAAGGTATTTAGCATCATCCCACACTCAGGTATCATAGATAAACTCTCCTAGCTAAATGTCGGTTCCAGTGTAACTTGTTAGCTAACAAACTTTCACACAAATATAACCAAAGATGCCAGGGTGGGTGGCTCTAACTTCTCCAAAAGTCCAGTCACTAACAATGTACCCCAAGGTTCAGTCCTTGGGCCACTCCTCTTTTGCATTGACCTCTTGATGATCAAAGCTATTGTTAAGGGTTTGTGATCGGCCAAGTCATCAGATGACAATAAATTTGGTGCCATTATAAACTCCCCATAGGATTTCAAGATCTCCAAGAGGACCTGTCCCAGACAAGCAGTTGGTGTCAAAACTGTGGACTAACACTAAATACCTACATACATAGAATGGTATTCTTTGGCAAACATGACTCCTCTTGTAGCTAATCACATTGATAACACACCCCTGAAAATTTATCTCACAGTTAGGGATATGGGAACCTATGCTGTCAATGGACTGTCCTTTGATCACCAAGTATCTACTATTGTACAGAAGTCTTTTTTGAGCTAAAGGTATTGCATTCAGATCCAGTGATGTCATTTTCCACTGTAGACAACACTCCTTAGGTTAATCACTGAGTATATTGCCCCTTACATTAGGTACCTGTCCAAACATTTGTCATAACTGGAATGGCCACAACACTTTCTCACTAAAAAAATCAGGGACCTAAATCATAAAAGCTATGTAAAGTACCTCAAAGCCTTGTCTCTCTTCCAGTATCAATTGACTTGTGCATCATGTACAGAGCTTCAACTGACCCTATCCTGTCTGACCTATTACACATTTGCAAGTACAGTGGTATCATAAATACCTATTCAAGGGATCTCGATCTATTTTGCAAAATGAATAGAAGATGTTGGAGGGAGAGCTGTATATCACATAGAATACCAATTCTATGGAACTGTCTTCCACTCCACATAAAGTAAAGCACTTCTCTTACTCTGTTTAAACATAATTTGGACAAACGGATGGGTAACAACAAATTTACTTACATTTCAACAGCACTATCCCTCACAGATAAAGGAAATATATAAATGTTCTACAATATCCTTGTTCATCGCATGTCTAGGTTATTCATACGCAAAATAAGATTAAAAACTACAAAGGGAATCTAAGGCTAGGCTCCTTCATATCCTCACAGATATTATGAACTAAGTTCTCAGAACCTATGAATCACAGTGATGTATTATTCAATGTTAAGTACACCTACTAAATTTAAATAAATGGAATAAAGATGCTCCACTAGAGAAAAGACCTACCAAAAATTAAATTTGCTTCTAAGTACAAATGATTGCAAGTTATATCATCATCATCATCTTCAGCCCACTTTTCCCATTTTCTACATGGGGTCGGGGTATCGTGATAACTGTTGCCACCTCTTTCAATTCAGTGCCACACTCCTGCCTTCTTCAGCACTCGTGCCTGACTGTCACAGATCTTGTCTCACACAATCCATCTACCTCTCTGATGGACACCTTCATTTCCTCTTACTTCTTCCTGTCTGTCTTAAACCTTCTTCACCAGAATGTCTCCTGCATTTCTGTGCATGTGAGTGAACCACAGTAATCTGTTCTCTTCATTGTTTTGTTTTGTTTTTTTTGCAACTGGAGCTAATTTAGCTTCTGCTCTTATATCCTCACCTCTACGTCTTTCCCACGGTGTGCATCCTTCCACCCTTTTCAGGCACTTCATTTCCATCACCTCTAGCTTCCTCATCTGGTCTGCCTTTACTGCCTAGGTTTCTGTACCATACAGTAGTACTGGTCGCACCACTGTCTTGCGCACCTTACTTTTCAGCTTCTTTGGCATTCTTCTATCATAGACTACACCTGATACTCTATGCCAGCTGGCTGCAGCTCCTCTGATTCTAGCTTTGTACTACTTCATTCAGACTTCCCTTCTCCTTAACCACACCTCCAAGATACTTGAAGCGATTAACCTGTTCCACTATCATCCCTTCTATCTCACGTCTCAGCTTCTTCTGATTTTCCCCAATTTGCTGCCATTGCCACTGTCTTATATGTACTTAATTTTGTCTCATGTGCCTTTAGTTTTGCATTCCATTCCCCTATCCTTTGCTGAAGTTCTTGCTCAGAGTCTGCCTGTACTGCTGCATCTTCTGCATACACCAGCTTTATTGATCTGTCCCTTCTGACCTGTTTGCTAATGTAGTCCATCACCAGTATGAACGGCAGTGGGACCAGAGATGCAACCTGGGGCATGCCCACTCCCACTGGGAACCCGTCTGTGAGATTGAACACTGTTTGTACTTGAGTCATTGGGTCCTTGTACATAGCCTGCACTAATTCTTCCACTGTTTCTGGAACTTTGAACCACCACAGTACTGCCCAAAGCAGTTTTTTTGGGACCTTGTCATATGCTTTCTCCATGTCTAGGAATGCCCAGTTGGACTCTTTCCTCATCTCTAGTTTCTTCTCAACTATTTGTCTCATTGTAAATTTCAGGTCAGTTGTGCTGCATCCTGATCTGAATCCAAACTGCTCATCTCCCATCTTACATTCTGCTACTCTGCATATCCATTTATGAGTCATCATCTCCAGAACTTTCATGCAGTGTGACAGGAGTTTAATACCTCTGTACTGCCCACAGTTGTTGATGTCACCTTTATTTTTGTACACTGGCATGAGTATGCTTATTCTCCAGTCATCTGGGATACACCTTTCTTTCCATACTACTTAGGAGTTACTTGTCCCCTGTCTCACCTAGTGTCTTTATCATTTCTGTTGTGACCTCATCTGAGCCTGCTGCTTTCGCTGTCTTCATTTTCCTCAGTGCTGTTCTTACTTCTTCTAGGGTGGACTCCTCTTCTTCTCTCATTATAGGCTGTTTATGGGGCAGTACACCTTCAGTGGGGTTTCTTCATTCAGAAGCTGCTGGAAATACTCCTTCCATCTGCTTTTGATGTCCTGTAGACTGTTGAGCAGGTTGTTGCAGGCATCCCTTATGAAGGGTGTCTATCTTCATTATCTTTTTTGTCTTTGCCTTGCAACCTGATATAGTTTATTTGTGCCAACTACTGAGTCACTTTCCAGTAGCTGGTACAGTGCTGCCGATGCCCTGTTCTTTGCTATTGCAGCTCCTTTCTTAGCCAACCAGTATTCCTTCCTAGCCTGGTCAGTCTTTTCTATCACCTACTTTTTCCTGCACCCCTTTCTTTTGATGACTTCTTGAACTTCTGCATTCCACTACCAGCATACCTTATTTCCATTGCTGGGTCGGTCACATATCAGTTCTGTAGTCCTTACACATGCTGTTTTGAGGTACTGCTATACTTCAACTCCATCTGTTTTCTCCTCTTCTTGGGGTGTTACAGCCTGTGCAATTCTTTGAACCATTGTACTTTCTCTCCAGAAAACTTCCAGGTCTTCAGCCTAGTCTATGTTGGCCTTAGATCCTTCTCTAACCACTGCTAGTAGCTGATTGTGGTAACCAGCGCTTTATGCTGTGGGACAACTGTTTCAATGGGGATGACTTTGCAGTCATTGATTTTACCCCAGTGCCCTTCCGTTACTAGGAGGAAGTCTACCCGAGTTGCATGTTTGCCACTCTTATATCCAATCTTGTGCCTGTCTCTCTTTCTGAATTATGTGTTGCCTGCTATCAAGCAATTTTCCAGACAGAAAACAAGAATGGCCTCTCCTTCTTTATTCCTGTTGCCCCAGCCATATGGACCCAGACAGTTCTCATATCCTGTTCTGTCTGTCCCGATATGTGCATTCAAGTCACCCATTATCAACACCAATTCATGTTGTCCTACTTTATCTACTAGGTCCTGCAACTGCTGTCTGAATGCACTCTTTTCCTCACCATCACAACCCTGCTGTGGGGCATAGGCTGAGTGTAGCAATTCTCAGTTCATATTGCCATGAGTCTGTCACCAATTCTGATGATATACTCATTTGTTTTCTGAAGCTATTCTGTCACCCTAGTTCTCACAAAATTCATATCCTGTCCCCATCCTGAGTATTAGACTCTGTATCCCAAGCCAAGCGGCTTCACTGTACTGCCCTTCCATCTTGTCTCTTGGATACATAGGATGTCCAGTGTCCTCCATATCACTATTGTCTACTTCCCAGCTGCATCTTGTCAGTGAACCTACATTAAGTGTAGCAATTCTCAGTTCATATTTGGCAGGTTGATTGGTTTTATATCCAGCTTATCCCAGGTAACCCAGGCTGGACAACTAGACACCAGCCAGCCAGTAGCTTACTATCCCAGGGCTTCTGGGCATTATGGTGGCTTCACACTGGCCATAAGGGGCACATACATTCTTCCCACCATTTGCATGGGTTTCTGACATAGGTTGGATCTGCAACCATTTATTATCAGTAACTACCACGCCCATTTTGGTGACATTAGTCAACTTGACAAAATCACCTAAAGACATATTTTACACCATTGAGTGGCTAGCCCTACCACAGCACTCAGTCTGTGATCCGTGTTCTCCTCTATCCTAGAGGATATTGCTCACCACAGTAGATGCCCAAAGCGGTTGGTCTGTACAACTCTTTTGTCATAGGACACAATGTAGAGTATGTGCTGCTGCCCGCAGCTCCATTCATAGTGAATTTGCGATGGAAACACTCAGCATGTTTTTTGGAGGTGGGAGGAACCCCACATAGACAGAGGGAGAACATGCAAACTCCAAATAGGGATTGACCGGAGGTCAGGATTGTATCTTTTACCTTGTGCATGGGAGGTGAAGACCTTAACCATTATGCCAACATTAGGACTATTATATGAATTTTCAAATGAATTTTCTCTGTCATATTAAACTGACATTATTTTGGGTCTATTCATGTTTCAATTTTTTTTTAATTATTGATAAAATAACTGTAGGAATACTGGACACAGTCTGTTTTTTCCATATTCTGTTCCAGAGCATTTAGAGAAATACTTTCAAAATGCCATTATTTTTAGACATGTGACATTTTCTAAACTGTTTTTATATTTGCATGTATTTAACTTGAGTTTGCATATACTTAGGTAAGTTTTATTTATTTATTTTTCACAATTTGCTCCTAATGCTTGCTGACAGTCAGATCCTCTAATGGTAAATCAGCCAATTCATTCCCTACAAGGCAAGAGTCAGCTGAGAAAGATTGTCATCTAGGCAACCATTAGGATTAGTTTGCAGTTTTTCCAATTGTCTCTCCATGCTTAAGTGAGAGCACACTCTGCAAGGTACTGGGGAGAGGAGAAATAGCTTACAGAGTTGAGAATTGCTGGTTGAAAGCTTATTGTGTCTGTTATTCTAAAAGTATATTAGTTTTGGTTTAAGTTTGTGGTCTCCAAACCAATTATTTTACATTAAGAAGATATGTGGTATACACTCTCATGGCAGGAGAGGGTAGCCTCCACCCTTCTGAGATAAGAATTGCTATTAAAGGCTTATTGTGCCAGTTATTTTAAGTGTCTTTGTTCTGTTTTAAGCACTTAGATTCCAAACCAGTTATTTTACATTAGGAAGGTTTGTTATCTACACTCTTGTGGTATTACTGTCTAGAAAGATATTTTTTAACTAACAACCCATCTAGTTTGCACATAGCTGAACACTGCTCATCAAGTTCCTGTCTTATAACCTATTCAGTATTAAAATTTAGCTCACTCCTCCCCAATAGATCAGTTGCTATGGAAATGCACTTACTGACTCTCTCTGTGGCCATTCTGGTTGAGATGGGTATTCTGAGGCATTGTATTAACTGAGTCATGTATGCTGGCAATCCACTTATTCTTAATAAAACAGATAAAGTATGCAAGAGGTGTAAATACACTTTAATGCTGGAGCAAACTCTCTCATGCAAGCAAATCTAATTCTATAGAGGTTGTCAGTGACACTTGCACCACACCTACTGCACAGAATAAAGACCCTACACATAAAACTACTTATGCTGAGGTACTTACAGGTAACCTTCCTAAAACACTAAGACCTCCTGCACAGTACAGTCAAAGAAAGGGTCCTCAGCCATCACATAAGCACCCTATTCAAACACCACCCTCAGCTACACATAGTAACACTGTATCCAGTGCCTCTACTACTAAGCTCTTAAGGAAAACCATCAGACAGCTAAATTTACTGGTCATTGGTGATTGTATAGTGAGGCATACCAATGTCCCCCTCACCAGAAAGAAGACAGAGTCATGATTAGTTACCTTTCCGGGGCTAGGATCTATCAAGTCACACAGACATTCAGGTTCATTGAACCATAGGTACCAGTATGACTCCGTCATAGTCCACGTGGGTGTTAATGACTTGAGATGTACCTCCCTTAAATATATGAAATGATACGTGATCGAGCTCATGGATTATGTGTCTCAGGCAGGTATGACCCTAACACTGAGCAGCACACTACTTTCTCCAAGGATGATGCCATGTTACCAACTGAAAATGATTGATTTTAACAATTGGCTTAGCTTCTGGTGTCAGTCCAAGGGAGTACAATATTTGATGGCCTGGGATGACATTGTTAACAAACCATGCTGCTTTTCCAGGGATGGTGTGCACTTATTCCCTCTAGGTGTTTGGATATTGGCAAAAACCTTTTCCACCCTCATAGTGCCTTTTTTAGGCAATGCAAAACTGATAAACCTCCTGAATTAACTGAACCTATGAAAGAATATCTGAAGGTGTAATTGCTCAATGCTAGAAGTCTTAGCAAGAAACCTAACTTCTGCAAGCCTTCTTCTCCCCCCTGGAGAGTGTAGACATCTGTGTAGTAACGGAGACACGATTAAAGTTGTGGAGAGTACCCCAGCAATGCAAGGTTATACTGCCTTTCACACCGTTGGGTGGAGGATTCTTAGTCTATATTAAAGCCAACTTCATATCCAGACTAGTTAAAGTATAAGACTCACTGGAACTCATAGATGTGCAACTCAACATAAACAGGGTCTTGTACCATATCCTTATAACTTTTTAATTTCTCCAAATCTTTTGGGTTTCTTATAGCATGACAGGAATAGACCCCATTCCTAAGTCAAAGTATGACTGAAGTTCATGAAATTAGTATAGTTTTAGTCTTTGATGTCAGCCAGAAGTGCTTCTCACAGCACCTGCAATGTGCCCAGTAATTACACCTTCTGCAATTCATATGGAGTTATATGTATAGGTAATATATCTAAATATGATTATAGATTCTTTTTTATAAGACCCAGTCCTCCTACTATTATTGGAACTTTCTGGATATCTTTCTTTCACATTGCTCTCGTTTCTGCCTGCAAATCCTGGTATTTTATGAATTTACCTTTCTCTGTACATAAGACACTGTAGTTACTTAGTGTAGTGATTTCAATGATTGATACTACTTTTGTCTTCTTTTCATGGACCACTATATCTGATTTTCTCACATCTATTTTTTTAACTGTTGGTAATGGATGATCCCATGTGATGTAGACTTCATCATTTTCTATGACACTTTGTGGCTCATGTTTCCAGTATTTTTCAGCTTCTCCAATATTATAATGTTGCACAGTCCTCTGTGCAACAGTCTTGCCACATTATTATGCCTTTCAGTCTACAGTGCTTCTGCCATTAGTATGTCACAACCAGCAACAAGGTGTGCAGCTGCTTCCAATTCTGTTTTGCAAAACCTACATTTGTCTGTTTCTCCCACATTTTCAATGGGCTTTGTAAACCATCGTGTATGTAGTCCACTATCTTGTGCCACCAATATTAACCTTTCATCTTTTGGCTGGAATTCGCCTGCCCTTAACCATTCCTGCATTTGATCCTGATCGACATGAGGTTGTTCCAGGAGTTTTCTATACTTGCAACTATATTTATGCATTTTACACATTTCTTGCCTTCTAATCTGATCCTTCACCTTATATTCTTTCTTTTGTTTTTTGGCACATTCTGTTGCTGCCTGATTATTTTTCTTCTTCTGATTTAATTTTCATTCCCGCTTGATGCTGATATGCTTCTGCTAGACTAAGAAGGGAGTCATCTTAGATTTATTCTCCTCATGTTTCAAACCTTTCACTATGTTTGGGTATTGTGAGGTCAGCAGGTATGTATGCAGTCTCACGACTGCAGATCTATACATGTAATCATATAATCAATTTCAAGATTTCAAGGAGGCCCATACCTTGTAAGCTATAGGTCCCCCTCCATGTCCCAGGAAACCCATACTATCTATCTCAATGCAGTAGTAGAGTCTCTCACTGTTCAACCCAATATGATATTCATGAAAAATCTCAACTACCCCTCTATAGATTTCTAATCCTATACCACTTCTAATACACAAACCTAGCTACTCCTAAACTTAGTACAAACATCCTGGAACAGTTGGCCCTTTCTCCCACCAGGGGTACAAACATCCTTTACCTTGTACTCACAAACATGGGGGCCAATGTTTCTCATCCAATGTAATGTCTTTACTCATCAGGTCTGACAATAAGGCGATATTGCTTGAAATAAAAATTAAATCTGGGGATCCAGTAAAACCAAAAATCTTTAGGAACTATTCCAGGGCATACCACTCTACTAAGCAATGGCTTGGCCATAGTCCAAGCACCCCAAAACCCAGTAAACCTCATAGCATATGCCAAGCTATTTACAAAATCAATGTACAGCCATACTGAAAGCTTAATACAGTGACATTTGCCTGCTCATATTAAGAATTAAACAAATTTAAAAGATAAGCCATTCTGGTTTAATCACAATATCAACAAAAGAAACAAGTCTTGGCCAAGTGTAGGAGGAGGAAAGCATACATACTAAAATCCTGTGACCAATCGAAGGAGGTAGCTAAGAGGCTTAATTAATACTTCAAATTCTAAATATGATGAAAAAATAACAATATCCGTAACCTCAGGGAAAATACACAATATGCAGAACTGTAAATTATATCACCCACACGGAACCGGAGGCCATTGCTAACCTTTTGGCTAACAGGTTCACCTCAAATTTCTCCTTCTACCCCCCCGATAGTCTAAAGGAAATGCCACACACCACAATTCACCCAACCATCACAAGGGAACAGGTCATCAATGCACTTTACAAGACTAAAAACACTGCAGCAAGTGGCCCCGATAGTATCTCGGGATGTTTGATAAATAGCATGAAACATGACTAGTCCATTTGAATCACTTTTCAACTGGAGCCTACAGTCATGTTTTGTACTCAAGGAATGGAAGATGCCTACATTCATTCCCTGCACAAAGGAGGTCCAACCACTGATCCGGGTAACTACAGACTCATAAGTCTTACCAGTCTCATATGTAAGGCCATGGAGAGAATCGTCATGGACATGATAAATGAGTTTATAGGTAACCTGCAAATGCTGCATTCATGAGATTTCAGCTTTCTTAAAGGAAAGTCATGCCTATTAAATCTGGTGGACTTTTTTGAGAGGGTCATCAAAGCACTGGATGAAAGTAAGACTGTGCAAGGAGCTTACCTTGACCTGGCCAAGGCTTTTGCTACAGTACCCAACTCAAGTATTATAGACCAGCTCACCTATTTAGGTATAAACCCTTTTATAATCCACTGGATAGCCAACTTGCTCACAGATATGACTCAGGAGGTCAAAATAGGTGAGGCCACCTCCACCAAGAGATCAGTCATTAGAGGAGTCCCCCAGGGCTCAGTAGTGAGTCTGCTCCTTTCTGGCATCTATTTGTCTGAAATGGAAGCAAATGCTAAAGGTTTGTGGCTGACTAAGTTTTTAGATGATTTCAAGATGGTGGTTATCATCGACACCCCTGCATACACTAGCATTCTTCAAGAAGTTCTATCTCTGACTGACAAATGGTGCCAAAGCCATGGTCTTAAAGTGAATGCTAAGAAATGCATAATTGTACCCTTTAGGATGTCAGCCATCTAAGCTAATTACCATGTTGATAATATGCTCCTAAGAGTTGACCCAGTGGTCAGGCATCTTGGTATGGACATAGACAGTATCTTTACTTTCGACCTGCATCATGTGGCCACAGTGATGAGGAAATCCTTTTATGCTGCACAACTTATAAGTAAGGGCATGGTACCAAGGTCCAAAGAGGTCATTATCCCACTTTACTCCTTCATCAGACCAGCCACAGAATGCAATGGTTCCTTTGGTATGTACCTGACAAGGGATATTCAGTAACTAGAGTGATCTCAAAGGTTCCTTACAAAATAAATACAAGGCGTGACACACCTGCCTTATGCAGAGCAACTTAAAGTCCTTTCCCTATACTCAGTCTCCTATAGATTGATGAGAGATGATCTATGCCTGGCTTACAAGGCATCTGCAAACCCCACACTTATGAAAATCCTATATATCTGTAAGTCAAAGAGTATAAGAAATACAACCTCTAGGGACCTGAATTTTGTCTGTGACTTAAACAGAACATGCTGGAGAGACTGATATGTAGCTCAGGGACTGCCCCTCCTAGGGAACAGGCTTCCCATCTTGTCTATTACCCAGTTTAAGTGCAACCTAAACTAGTTGATGAGGAATACGAAATTTACACCAGGCCTAGCACCCATGTCCCTTGTGGGCAGAGGTAGCTTATAAAGGCCTGGTTCTCAATGTCCTGTTTTGATACAGGACATCCTTATTCTTTTGGGAAAACTTGGCTAAACTTAGAAAGGCCCTCCCCCAGATCATTAGCCTAGTAACATTCTATGAATCTATGAATTGACTGAATGTGGAGGATATCCCTCACTTGTACAAAGGGCATTGCCTCTAGGAAGCCTTTCAACTCCCCCTGTAGTACAGGTGTTGGTCGATCGACCTCTGCCAAGATGATCACACTACTCTGTGTGTCCCTGAGTGCGCATAACCCCACACTCCTTCCCCCTCCATGAGAAGTGAATGCCCAATGTCCTTTCCCACCTCGTCCTCTTTCTTATGTAGTTCCTCCAGTAGCAGGGCCAAGGCCATTAATCAAACCTCAATCACCTGGGTTGCAGTCTTTGTACCATGGAGCCAGACTGAAAAAGTTCTACTTAATTCTCTTTAACAAATGTTAAAGTATTTGTTGTATGGGATGTTTTGGTTTTGTGCATTTGATTTGACTTTTTCAAAAAAGTATATATCTCTATGTATTCCAAAGTAGAAAATGAAATGAAAATGAAAAAAGGTGTTTTTTTTTCATGATAAGTTGAGAAGGCCACTAGGACTAAATCAAGCTTTTGTCAGTTTTTATAGTACACCAAAACAAACATAAAACTGTGGACAATTTATTCACAGACAATTGGGTTTCTGTCATATGAAGAAGTCTGGTCTTTATTTCTTTCAAAAATTGTCTTAATTTTGGCTGCAAAATTAAGTCATTTTTGGTAAAATTGCATTGCTAAATTCCCTGAAGTATATATCACGCTTTTATTAATCACTGTTTTTAACAAGAGAGTTGGACTCTGTCACAATGCTTTGCAATACACACACACACACACACACACATATATATATATATATATATATATATATATATATATATATATGTATATATATATATATATATATATATATATATATATATATATATATACTTACATCATACTGTGATATTATTCGCTCATTCATTTTTTATATATCCACTTAATCTGACTTAGAATCACACACACACACACACACACACACACACACACACACACACACACACACACACACACACACACACACACACACACACGCAAATCCATGCAAATATCTGGGTAATTTAGAGGACTGACAGTTCACCTACTTGATAGGCTTTTTGGATGTAGGAAGAAAGTGGAGAACATTCCAAAAACACATATGTATCCTGGTGGAAGGTTATGGTAATGTGTTTATATGATACTGTGAATTACACTATATAGCTAGTAAAGGGGTGCTAACTTCATTTTTCACTAGCTATGTTTGTTTGCTTACATTCCAAAAGTTTATTAAGCCACAACTAATATCCTTAAAATATGTCACTGGCACCTATTAAGCATCTAATAAGTACTGGTTTTCCCTACAACCATACCTATTAGCTTCTTTAGTCAAGAATTATGAACAAAGATAATAATATGTTCAAGACAAATCCCCAAAATCAGGCGCAATTTTTTAAATATTACTCTAATTAATTTTAAAAGTTAATAGAAGAAGAACGTTTCTCTTGAATTTGCACATTCTAAACAAACAAGAAGTATGAAAGTCTAATGTATGGCACTATTGGTTGACTACAATCCTCAGTGATTTACCAGAATAGTGCCGGCTGTAGGGCATTTAGACCTAATTGGCCAAATATGGCCCCACTCCATCAGAGGGCCCTGATCTAGGCTATGGCAATGTCTTTGTGCGTAATGTGGCAAAGAGATCTGTCTGAGAGACACTACAGCAAAGTGCAAGGCATCTTCCTCCTTTAAGTCTTGTTCCTGTCCTAGTTGCATTTCTCATTAGTGAAATGGACAATATTTCCCATCCTGCATTGCACTAGTGATTAGTCCAGTAATATCGGTAACTGCAGCTTCACACCACTTGTATTATTGTTGGCTGCTCACCCTCACAGTAGACAGCCACTGTTTCAACATAAAAATATTCAAGTTATCTGTTTAGTTTTGTGTATCTCTCCAATTACTCTCTCAGAAAATAATAAGAACTGACTTTATTTGAAGACTGATACAGAAGGACTCTGCTTTATTTTGCTAATCTTGTTGACATTAGGTTTAGGATTGCTAGCTACTAAGTAAAATTACAACAAATAATTCTGGAATGGTAAGTCATACAGTATGAAAACAAACATTAGCAAACATTAAAAACAAACAAACATTCAAACAAACAAAAATAAACATACTATAATGTGAGGTAACTTCTGATTTCCAAGATTCATGACAAAATATTACCAATGCAGTAGTATAGCAGAAACATGGTTGTTGCAGTCAAAGTCTGGATCAAAATAATTCCAGACAAGCAAAACATGAGGTGCGTGGTAGGAGGAAGAGGAGGATAAACAACTGATTCACTTAGCTGAAAGTGGAAAACAGTAACAGAAACAGTTTGCCACACAACTGTACTGCTGGGGTATCACACTTTCATAGTCAAATAGGAATTAAGCAGATACTTAAAGCTGGAAAATGCCTGTATTGGATTGATAAGACATTTTCAGGAAAGTATATTATAAAAAACTAAACAAACTGTTTGGGTTTTGCATGTTATTCATACATTCATGTGTGTTTCCTTAAGGCATTCTGATTTTTTCCTCATCTGCCAAAGCATGATGCTTAGTAATTATAAGTTACATTTGCATGTAATCCTTACTATTGCATGGGTTATGGCTGAAAAAGATCTACAAATTTTAGTCCATTCACCCAGCTTAAAACAAATAATTAAATAAATAAAATAGCAAACTTTCAGAAACAGTTACAAGTAGGACGGGTGCATGAACAGTGCCGTTTCTAAGCACAAATCTGCAATTATTGCTATTATTATTATTACTGCTAAGCATTCTGAGGAAGTTCAACAGTTTTATGTGGATTTTTGGAAACACATGGGTTGCAACAAGATATGAGAATGAACTGAGTAAAGAGCCTTGAATGGAATCCTGTCAAGCAGGAAAAGGGTGATATGAAATGAAAATGTATAATAAAGGTTAGAAAATGTTCATGTTCTTTTTGGACCCCCATTTTTCATGCAGATATTAAGTAAAACCCCACTAAGTCATTGAGTCAATAATTTCTGGCATTGGAGGACATCGGGCATAGAAAATGAATGTGATGAGTAAAGTACTGTTGTGTAAGTAAACTTACCGTAGCAGTAGATGTTCAAATGATCATTGCTGCAGTGCCCTTAGCAATATGGGTTATATCTTACGTTATATCCTGGGTTATATCCTGCATAGAATAGAGCAGCTTCAGGGAGCCTTCTCCATGCCAAACCATTAGTCTGCTTGAGCTGAGCTGAAAAAAATCATGTTTGGGTGCTAAACCCTTCACAGCTTTCATGCCAGCAGACAGAGTGAGGCTAAAGTCCTGAGAAGGATAATCCAAGGAAAATAAAAATAAGGGATTTTGCTCTGGCAACAAAAAACTTACAAAAATAAGGTGTGAAGAGAGTGACAGCTTCTACAACAGTTATCATATGAACATCCTATAGGTTCATATGCGTTTACTAGACAAATGACCACAAGAACCTTTTTAAGTTTAGCCATGCATCCCGAATCTCTGACAAGTTCTGACACCCTTGATAAGTGTAAGCAGGGGCCTGGGAGATAAACTATTTACAGGTTACCTGTTGGCATTAGAGACATAGGTGCCAAACCAGGGATGAATTTCTGGTTTCCCATCCAGTTGTTCAAGTTGCACTTGAATTGGGTTAGGGAGGAACACTGCTTCACATGGTAGTCTCTGGGATACATACCTATCTCTCCAGCAGGTCCTATTTATATCACAGGCAAGGTTTAAGTCTTTAGAATGGGTAATCTTGGTACTGTTTATTTTGTGGATATGCAGGAGGTCCATCAGAGTGGTGTCTGACAATACTCTGTATGCTAGGCATAGGTATTCCCTCAAAAGCCTGTAGGAGACAGAATACAAGGATAGGGCCTATAGGTGGTCAGCATAGGACATATTACCTATGCCCTGTATTCCTTTAGTGAGGAACCTCTGTGGATGTTCCAGTTGTTGAATATGCCTGATTAGGTGCATATCAAAGGGGGCATTGTACTCAATAATAGGTCTGATGAATGCCAAATACAGTGGAACAATGACTTCCTTGGACTTAGATGCCATACCTTTGTTTATAAGTTGTGCAACATAGAATGATTTCCTCACCACTGTAGACACATGATGATAAAATGTTAGATTACTATATATGTGTGCCTCTAAATCACAGACTACTGGGTCAACTCTAAGGGTGTCTTGTCAATATGATAGTTACCAGGGATGGATGACTTTCCAAAGGATATTATTATGCGTTTCTTGGCATTTAGTTTTAGTCCATGGTTCTGACACCAGTTGTTTGTCTGTGTCAGCCCATCCTGGAGAACATTTGTGTCAGTATGAGATTAAATGACAGCTCCTAATCTGCAATCATCTGCAAATATAGTGAGCCAGAGACCACTGACATTGGCCTTGACTTCTGAGAAGTAAATGCCAAAAAGGAGTAGTCCAAGTACTGATCCCTGAGGGACTCCACTTGTGACTGTCCCCTTTGTAGAGGTGGACTCCCCACTTCTAACTTCCTTGGTCCTGTCTATGAGCCAGTTGGCTATCCAACGGGTGACATCAGGCTTTGTACCTAACCTCTTGAGTTTGTCAACAATGCCTGAATGGGGTATTGTGTCAGGCCAGGTCAAGGTAGGCAGTGTGAACGAATTTGCCCTCATCCATTGCTTTGGTGACCTTCTCAAAGAAGTGCAGCAGATTGAGTAGGTATGATCTGCCCTTAACAAAACCAAACTGGGTTGGGTCCAGTGTCTGGAGGTTTACCATATCTCTGTTGATCATCTCCGTGATAATTCTTTCCATGATGGCTTTACATATAAGACTAGTGAGAGTTATGGGTCTATAATTTCCAGGGTCTGGAGATGCCACTCTTTTGTGCAGAGGGATGACTTTTGCCTTTCTTCATTCATGAGGCATGAAGCCTGTTTGGAGGCTACAGTTAAATAGTAATTCCAGAGGCCCTGATAGGTCATGTTTCATGCTATTTAGAAGTCATCCTGGGATATTATCTGGGCCCATTGATGCAGTGTTCTTGGTCTTAGAGAGAGCACTAAGGACCTGTTCCCTAGTGATAGCAGGGGGAGTTATATTTGATGATATTTTCTGAGGGAAGGTTGAGGGGGAGAGAGGTGTAAAGTTGGAGCTGAATTTATCAGCCAGGAGGTTTGCTATATCTTCTGGCTCAGTACAGATGGCTCCATTTACAATGTGCTCTGCACACAATTGTGTATTGCCTTTGAGGTTGCGGACATAGCTAAAGAATGCTTTGTGGTTGTCCTTGGCCTGGGAGGCCAAAATTATCTCAAATGTGGCTTTGGCAGACTTTATTTGTCCTCTGAGTTGTTTGTTTAGTTTGATGAGAGTGACGTTATCCTGCTGGGTTCTACACTCAATAATTGTTGCCATGATTTTCTTCCTCCTGTTATACATCCAATTGATTTTGTGATTCCACCAGGATGACTTGTTTTTTGAGTTAGTTCTGTACTTCTTCCTAGTGGGTACAGCTGCCTCTGTGCAGCTATTAACATGCTTGTACAGGGTTTCTGTGAACAGTTCTGCATATGCAGAAGTGTTCTCAGGGTTTATAGGGGTTTGAAATTTTGCCAGGTTCTCACTCAATAGCAGGAAGTTAGCCATAGAATAGTTCCTGAATATTCCCGGTTTAGCTGGGGTTCTAGGTTTCATTTTTACTTCAAAGGAGACCATTTTCTGGTCTGACCTTACCAGGGAAGGCATTACAGTAGGGAGTGTATAGCACTCTCCAATATTAGTAAGGACCAGATCCAGTATGATTGCACCCCTGGTAAGTATATTGACTTACTGGTCTAGGGAGTTTGTGTTTACAAAATCCAGAAATCTCTGTGCATGTACATTTGATGTCATATAAGATTCCCAGTTAATAGTGGGGTAATTAAAGTCACCCATGAATTTGATATTGGGTTGAATGTTTAGTGTTTCTAATAAGTTTAAATACATGGTATGGGTTTCCTGGGTCATAGAGGGGGACCTATAGCTTGTAAGGAAGTAGTATTTGATTTTACCTATGGCGATTTGAACATGGAGCAGCTCAAGTGCATTGTCCTTTTTGACCAGCCTTGAAGTTTATTTATTTTTGATGTAAATAGGGACACCTCCAGCTTTAGTCCCAGCCTGTGAAGTAGCTGGTCTAAATGTGTGGAAGACATTGTAACCTTGCACTGTTGGTGTGCTGTCCGTGGCTTTAAACCATGTTTCAGAGACCGCACAGACATCAGCATTCTCTAGGGTAAAGAGATCTTCCAGGCAGTGGAGTTTTTTGTTTAGGCTCCTAGCAGTGAGCAGTAATACCTTAAGATTTTCTTGTTTTTTATTTGCTATATCGGAAGTGCTTTCAGTTTGGTATTGCCTAAAAAAGGCACTATGGGGGAAGACAATGTTTTAGCTAATATTTGAAAATCTAGAGGGGAGAGGTGCAGACCAACCCTGGCAAAGCAGTGTGGTCTGTTGACCATCTCCTTTCATGCTGACAAATATTGCACCTCTTTGAATGACAAAAGAAACTAAGCCAATTATTAAAGTCAGACATCTTTTGTTCATATTGTGGCATCATCCCTGAAAAAGGTAAAATGCTGCTCAAAGCTAGGCTCATACCAGCCTGAGACACATATTCCAAGTGTTCTGTGATGTCACTCTTCATATAGTCTAGGGAGGTACTTCTCAGGTCATTGACTCCCACGTGGTAATTGTGGTCCAGTGACCTGAATGCATGCATAATGTGGTGGATCCTAGCCCCTGATAAGCAACTGACCGTAACTTTCTCCTTACTCAGCCTGGTGAGAGGGACATTAGTGTGTGTCTCATGATAGAGTCTCCAATGACCAGAATATTGTATTGTATAGTGACTTGCCTTATGGGCTTAGAAGTAGAGGCTCCATGAGATGTAGCTCTATGTGTTGATGTGGGTGTTGTTTTGAAAGAGTGCGTTTGGGGCTGCTGAGAGTATTTCTTATGTTTACTTTGTCTAGGAGGTCTTTGTGGTTTAGGAAGGTTACACATAAGTGCCTCAATATATGTGGGGTCTATATGTCTGCTTTGAATTGTGAGTGATGGGTGCAGCATCTGTACAACTGACAACTTTATTGACATTAGGAGTACTTTTATGAGAGTTTTGCCTACAGTGACATTGTGTACATACATCTCTCACATACCATATCATTTTGTTTGAGAATTAACTGGTTGTCAGTAAGCATGAGGCAATTTCTACATTGACTCAGGATGCCCATATCCACCAAGCTGGTAACGGAGATGCTAGGAAAGTTCATATCCATGGCAACAGACCCTTTTTTATTGATTAGACTGTTGGAGTGAGAATATCAATTACTGTCAGGAGTATCCTGTTTGCAACTATGTGGACAGTGTTTGTCACTGCAAACTAGTTGTCCCAATGTGCAACTAGATATTGGAGAAATTTCAATTGTGCCTTTAAAGGAAAAATGTCACTCAAGGTGTTTGAGTCTGTACAGAGCACTGTCAAACACTTGAGGGGAAACTGATATATAGATCCCGAAAATTTAAGGATGAAGTATTTAGGCGGATATTCTGACGTTAGAAACAAATCAAGCAGCATATAATAAGTTTACATAGGCAAATGTACCATCTTCAGAATATACATCAGTGCATAGCTACATGGATAGATTACCATAGCTTGGATTGACTGACAGGAGGAAGGATGTGGGTCCAGGAGATGCTGAAGAATGATCCTAATAAAGTCTATCCTAGACCTGGAGATTGGCATAATGGTTAAGAATGTTTACCTTACATACATAAGGTGCAGGGTTTGATTCTCACATGGGTTATTAGCTAGGCTTAAAATGGCTTATAATAGCAGTTAGCCTAGTACTGATCTATCAACCTATGAAAACTAGTTCATAGTACTTTGTAAAAGTGTGCACTGAAGACAAAATTCCTGCCTCTAGAATACTTCTAGAAACCAACCCTTTCCAAAAGGCCGCAGATTAAATCAATGCCCGGGTAAAACAAGCCTTACCATGCCTTAAACAGTATTGTTGTGGAGGGTATAACATTAGAAATAATCTGTCTTGACACAGGTTATTCTTATTCCTTACCTATATAATGAACAACTGAACAGAGCTCCAGAAAGATGTTCTGTCAAGATAACACTTGAGACTTCTGTAGACATCCAAGATATGGAGTAGCCCTCCTACGTTAATTTCTTTAGGTTCTGAAAAAAGACAGAGATGGATAGCTTGACTCAAAGTAAACTTGGGTACTACTTTAGCCATAAATGAAGGATTAGTTCTCAAGGAAAGTATATTGTTAGGGAACATGAGATAACACTGACCCACCATAAACGTTTTCAACTTAGATACTCCTTCCAAAGGTCAGAGCAATTAGTAATACTGTGTGGCATGTTAAGACCCTTAAGTCAGCCCGATGAGCTGATTCAAATGGTGCAAGTATTAGCTTCTCTAACACAAAAATTAAAATACCATAGAGGAGTCACCTGTTTTCTAGGAGGCTTAGAATGCAGAACCCTTTTTTAAAAAACATTTTCAGATGAGGTTGCATTGACACAGGAAGGTCTATGGGCAGACATACTGATATGGCTTACAAATGAACCTTGATTCAGGAGTGAGGCAGTCCAGAGTATAGTAACTCACACACATAATTCAGAACCAGGGAAAACTAGCCCTCAGTGGGTACTGGTTCTTTTCTTGGTACCAACTAGAAAACCCTTTTCCATTTATTAATGCATGATTCTCTAATATTAGGTTTTCTTACCTCTTTTAATACCTGCTGTAAGTCCACAGAAGAAAAGATGCCTAAGAAGGTATTAGAAGTCTATTATCTAGGTAGTCAGCTGCAGTTGTTTGGGGTTGAGATGTATCAAACACCTCTGGTCTTGTGTGAGTAAATCCAGTCTCTGAGATGGCTTGCATTAATTGTCCCTGGCCATTTCCAAAAAAATGGAGAAGCACTCTTGGCTGGCCTAAAGGGATTCACAACAATGATCTTTGCAGAGTCCTTCTGAATCTTCTGAATGATCTTAAAAGTTAGTGAAAAGGGAGGACATTCAAAATGACTTGGTTAAACCGATATCTGAAGAAGAAATAGTATATGTAATTCAGCATATGAAATCACATAAATCACCAGGTCCTGATGGCTTGACAGTGGAATTTTATAACAAATTTGCAGATATTTTTGGTAAGATACTTTCAGTTGTGTTTAACTGCATAATTAGGAATAAAATTAATGATCCACACCTTAATGCCTCAAAAACTATTTTTATACATAAAGCCAATTCAGATCCTCAAAATCCGGATAATTATAGACCGATATCATTAATAAATGTAGACATGAAAATTCTAACCTATATTATAGCATCTAGACTGAAGAGAATCATGACCCATATAATTTCTAAAGAACAGACTGGTTTTATGGCAGGTAGACAAACCAGTGATAATACACTCACACTACATACTATGTTAGAGCATGCTAAGCAAAATAATTTAAATATTTATGCCCTTATAATTGATGACCAGAAAGCCTTTGATAGGGTTGATACAAATTTCTTGTTTGATCTCTTACCGTACTTTAATATATCACATGAGTTTGTCCAAATGTTACAAATATTATATAGTAATCCCTATACTACATTGTACATTAATAAAAACTTCTCGAAAAGAATACAGATTAAGACTGGAACACGCCAGGGTTGCCCTTTGTCCCCTTTATTATTTAATATCTATCTTGAACCATTGTTTTTATATATTAAACAAAATGTTTATCATAATGTCCCAATAATTTATGGAACTAAAATATTAATGGCAGCTTTTGCTGATGATCTTTGCATTTATTGTGCATCTCCATTATCAGATACTGAAAAATTATTGAAGGCTGTTAATGAGTTCTCAAAAGTGTCTAATTATAAAATTAACTTGAAAAAAACAATATCTTCCCTTTAAAGACACCTAAACCCTTTCGTTATTGCCCTTAGTGGGACAGGTATCATTTAAAGAAAATATTAAATATCTAGGTATTGAGTTCTCTACTGATAATAAAGACTTTTATAATAATAATATTAAAGCAATCTGGGAACAAATAATTTCTGATTTTGGGAGATGGAAAAATTTATGACTGCCAATATTAACAAAAGTTTCAATTATCAAAATGAACATATTACCACGATTACTGTATATTTTTAGGTCAGCCAATTTATTACTTTCAAAGTCGTTTTTAAACGGATTCATAAAGAATTGGCTAAATTCATTTGGGAACCAAAGAAAACCAGGATATCTTATGATAAATTAATGACCCCAAAAATTAGAGGAGGACTGGAATTACCTAATTTTGAAATGTATTATTTAATTGTAAATTCTAATAGAATTTTAAGAATTGCCAATTATGATATAAATAATACTAAGTGGACACCACCTTGGTTAGTTCTGAATTATAAATATATTCTAAAGTTAAATATCAATCCTAAAGCAATACTTTTTTTAGGTAAGGATACGTTGAAATTCTATGGGATTATTGAACACATCAAAACGAACATACTCTCTTTACATAATTTATTTCATTCATTAGATTTGGTTCAACATATGATGGTTTTTCAACCCTTTCATAAGAATCCTAATTTAAAATTGAATAATCAACTAATTGATCTCAACAAGTTTCCATTGATAGTTAATCTAACTTTGATTAATATATATAAACATCTTGACAGTTCGGCCAACCAAATAAGACAAGAACTTAACTTACCTAAAAATTATCTGGTTATTCTGAGACAAATTAGAGAACTCACTATAAGCTATTTTAAAAGTTTTAAACCGGAAGAAGAGGCTATTAATAGATGCTCTTTGTTGTGGCAAGCTCTCCAACAGGATCTTAAGTATATCACGACAGCAAATCAATTAATTAAAGAATTTCAATTTCATGATAAAATTTTGTTATCAAACTACTGGGAAGAGAAAATCTTACTGACAGATAGAAGTAATATGTTAAAAGCAATTGACTTGACCATCATATCTACTTCTCTTCAAAAATTAATATATACCCAGTTGATGATTGGGAACAATGCATATTATACACGTCTTACCCTGCATAAATTTAATCCCAAAAATTCACCAACTTGTCCATACTGTAAGAATCAACCAGTTGATCTTCTTCATATGTTCTGGAGTTGTAAATGTATTTTCAAACGTTGGAATTCCTTTAAGATCCAACTTCAGAAGGTGGGTTACCAGAGTACAACGTTATCCTGGAAATTTATGATTCTGCATATTCCCCCGAGAGAGATCCCTAAATCACAAATTATTATATATATTAATATTTTTCTATTAATGAAGCTTTATATAGCTTCAAATTGGTTAGACCCATCTAAAACTTCATGGCAGAACTTTAGAGTTCTAGAGACAAAACATATATTTGCTCATAAATTACTATTAAACCCACGAAATAAAAGTTAATAATCCAAAAATTTAGGAACAGATTTTTAATATTATACTAGCATAGTATTTTCAACTTGGAAATATTAATAATTATTTATGTGTGTGGAGAGAATTTAGTAATCAACTGTCTATTACTTGCATTTATTCTTATGCTTTTTTATATTTAACTGTATTACATGGAAGCATTCTTGTAAATATTGTATATAGAGTGTGGTTATTAGTGATATTAGTTAATGCCTGATTTGTAAATATATGTTATTTTTGTTCTTACTTGTGTTTGAAAATAATATAACAATAAAGATTTATTATGGAAAAAAAAAGCTAGTGAAAAGGATCGAAAAGCATACAGAAACATTCCTGGCCAAGTGAATAAAAAAGCATCTGTATTCCAGGCCTTTTTTCCTGGAGGAGAATTTTACTAGCAGATTGTTGTAAGTGGATATAAAAATATCTATCTGAAGTGTTGCCCACAACTGGATCTATTCTTGGAAGACCCCTGATTTAATTTCCATTCATATGTGTCAATCTTTGCCCAGCTTAGCTTGTCTGCCACAATCATTTGCCCTGACTAGATGTAAGATACCTGTAATATGAGACTGTTCAGAAAAGTTATATCTCAGGCTACCATGGCTGGTGTATACAGAAGGTAAGAACTGATTCAACCCTCCTTGCTCATGTACCACATCACTTTGGTGTTACCTTTAAACACTTTTAGAAATCCCAGGAACCATAAAAGGTTGAGAGAGAGCTGAAAACCTTTGTAAGTACCAAAATCTCTTTTATGTTTACATGTTTTGGTCAGTCATTTCTGTCCCAAAGATCTGGAAGATTTATTCCAATAGACACTACTCCCCAAAGTCTAAGGCGACTATTGTGATCAACTGTGCTGGAGCTGGAGAGGAGAATGGGAGACTTGAATTGTGACCAAACTCTCGCTTTTCACAAATCCCAGTACTGTAATCTGGAATGCCAAGGGACGTTGATACTGGGACCATAACATTTCGGGTACCGCTGTATTTTTCTCCTGTGAAGTCCTACAAGATGGATAATGAGAATCATGGACGCCATGAGACCCAGAATCCTGAGGAATCCCCTGCGTGAAACAATAGCCTGAGTGGAAGATGTTTAGGCATAGATCTAGATACAGATCTACTTGTTCCTGTGGAAGAAAGCCCATTTACTGATGTGTTCAGGCAACACCTCAGGAAAATGATACTGTGAGAAGGGGTCAAACAAGACTTTTGCATATTCTCGAGGAAACCCATTACTGAGGGGAGAGATTTCTGACACTTCGAAAAAGACTCTGCAAAAATAAGTTGTTGTTTGTCTTTTGACTTTTCCCGGTTAGGGGTCGCCACAGTGGAACTCTGGTCCGCTGATGATTGGCAGTTGTTTTTTTTTTTTTTATGGTGTCAAGTTGCCAGCTGGATGCCCAACCTTCAATGAAGGCATGTCCATTCAACGCATGTCTTTCGAACGCCCACTTGACCATGGGGAGGACATGCAGACTCCAAGCCAAGAATCGAACAGGAGAACCTCTTGCTGTGAGGCAACAATGCTACCGCTGCATCACCGTGGAAGTACTCTGCAAAAATAAGTAAGTTGTCTAAATAAGGAAAAATGTGAATACCTTGCAGTTTGCAGTAGGTTGTCACAGGAGCTAGACACTTTGTAAATACCCTTGGAGCAATAGATAAACCAAAGGGTAATGCAAGGAACTGACAATGTGATCCTGACATAGAAAACCTTAAGAATTATCTGAAATCAGGATCTATAGCTACACGGTGAAATACATCTTTTAAATCTAAGGTCACCAGATAACTTATAAGGGAAATAAGGATAATAAGCTGTGAAAGGATAACATCCTGAATTAGGGGACTATTATAAACTGACTCAGAAAGGAAAATCTAGAAATGGTCTCCAAGAATGTTCTTTCTTAGGCAATAGAGACATTCTTCAATAAATCCTTCTCCTAAGTGAGAAGGAAGATGGAGCACTTCCACCACTTCCTGAGACAGCAGACGCAGATTAACAGGAGGAAAAAGAAGAGCTTGGTCTGGCTGATGGGGGGGGGGGTCCCTTGAAATGGAAGGAGACTCTCACTGCCATCTGCAACCTTCTTTCTATAACTATCTGTTGCCAAAGTGAGAAATGGAGATTCAGACGTTTTGAAAAGATTAAGGGTTCACCAGGGTATGAAGGGGGAGGGAGTCTTGCATATAGCTATCCAGACTAATCAGACTGCTTTTGTTCTGTGAGTGTCCCTCCTTTCTTTTTGGAACCTCTCTGCCATTGTTTTTTAAGCATTTGCCTAACAACAACATACTGAGAAGAAAGGATAACATTTTGAGATTTTCTTTAAATCATTTTACCTCTCTCTTTGCATTTTTTAAGGACCTCTATAGTAAATGGTCCAACATTTAAATCTCTATCGAAAGGAGAGTTTGACATTTAAATTTTGAGATCTTCTGGAAGATTTTGAAAAGACAACCAAGAAAATATCTTCATAACAGTTCCAGTGGCAGCAGCCCTGAAAATGGCATCAGCAGAATAGAAGTACTTTGAGACAAGTGGAAGAGTTAAGGAGTATGAAGGCTAAACCTTATTTTTCTGAAGTAGATGAGAGGTCATTAGTGAGACATAGTGGCAGCAAGAATATGGATAGTATTGCCACAGAAAGTAACATTGTAAGGATGCCAGTGTTTTATTTCCATTATTTATTCAAGCAATGTGAGATAGGTGATAGATATTTATAAGAGATTTTGGCCAATATTGGTGGCCAATGATCAAATTAGAGAAGTGGTAGGGACCAAACCAAGGTTTGTATATAAGAAAATGAAGTCCCTGAAAAGATTGCTATGATATCCTAGAGATGAAAGGATAGATAGTCCTATTGGTGGAGTCAGAGCTACTATGCCCTGTACAAATTGCAATTTCTGTGGATATATAGATTCATCAGGACAGTTTTTCCATCCAGACTTTCAGAGGAAGTTTATATTTAAAGTGGAAACCAATTGTAATCCGATGAACACAGTGTATTTAGCACACTGCTTGACTTGGAAATCATTCGATATAGGCAAGACGGATAGATGCCTGACGGACAGGGTGAAGGAACATCAGTATAATATAATTATTATGAATACAGCTAGTGGCTTAGCGAAGCACATAGCTGATAATGAGAATTCACACAACTTTAAGTTTTTGTTTTTTAGGGAAGACTATGTTAGATGGAAGGATGGGTGACATTAGGAATAGAACAGAACTGAATGAAACAAAGTGAATCATAATGATGAGGGCAGATTCTGGGAAGGGTTTAAATGATAAGGTTCCCATTAAACCTATTTTGAAAGCTAGACCCTTATGTAGGTAGGAGACGGTTCACTGGATATGCCCATATGTTTAGTTATAAATATGTTATGTTTTTTATGCATGTTTATTTATTGGTTTCTTAGGAAGTTAAACATGAGCTATAGATGTGTTTTTGATATGTATTTGTTTGCTTTATATGCATGTATTTACTGTGGGATTGTTATATATTTTCATGAGACTGTTTTCATGTTTTAGGATATGATATATATATATATATATATATATATATATATATATATATATATATATATATATATTTATGTGTTATTTATATTTTATGTGTGTGTGTGTGTGTGTGTGTGTGTGTGTGTGTGTGTGTGTGTGTGTGTGTTTGTGTTGTTTTTACATGTCACTACAGTGTTTATCATTGGAACCTTTTGGGGGTGTTTTAAATTTTGATTAATTAGGAAGAGATAATTAAGGGAAGTGATGCAACTATGCCTATATAAAGTAAACTGTGTTATATGTATTTTTAACGTCTAAAGAAACAGTTAGTTTAACTTTGAAAGTGCTTATGTCTGTTTAATAAAATATATTTTTTTATCACTTTGAGCCTGGAGCCATCGGGTTGTTTGACTCTTTTGCTGCTGGTAGAATTTGTGATTTTACTAAAACAATAGCTGATGGGTCTAATCTAGGTTGGGTATATAAAAATATATGACTGAGGAATATTATGTAATCTATCTGCTTTCTTGGGGACAGCAGGCTAGCTGTCAGGAAATTTACAGGCTATAAAAAAGGTATCTTCCAATGCAGAAAAACAGGAGGAATTGTAATAGCTTCTGGAAAATCTACTTATAATAAATCATAGTACTTCTTTAGGGACTATGAAATATTATTATATTCTCATTGAAATAACTGATTAATTTTGGAAACAGTTTCAGAGAAAGAGAATCCTTCAAACAGACTGTTCAAAACCCCAATCTCCTTAGAATCTAAGTCAGAAATCTGAGGTGACAAAAATCAAAGCTATCCCTTTCATGGTTCATAAACTTGAACCTTTTCAGAAATTAAGAATTTCTTTTCCTTTTACCATAAAAGGAGAACTAGAAGGGTGAAGAATCTAAACTAAATCCCAAGCTAAGCCTGGGATGTCACTCATGTCTAAAGTGATTGAAACAAGAGAATGTTTTTTTTTTAATATGTCGAAGTTTTTGCTTCTGTTTAGCAGGAATTTCTGAAGAAGTAAAACCCACTTTTACTAAGGAAAAAAAAGAAATCTCTTCGTATAGGCATAGGATTCTGACTACGTAAAGTGGTATTCCCTGTCCCTTTTCCCAAGACCAACCAAAGTGGTACTCTCTTGCCTTCTAAGAGCACGCCAACAGCCACAGATGACATATCTTACCCTCAGTCCATGATGGATGGAACAACTATGCAAGATGAAGCCCAGGAAAAAGATGAATTGTCTAAGGAACCAAAAAATTTCCCAGCAGCACGTCTGTTGCTGAGGCACTTTAGCAGCCTGCTGTGGTGGAAAAGGCTGTTTAGTAATTTTCTTCTTTTTGCAGCTAGATGAAGGAAAAAATAAGGATCTGATAGGTTGTTTCATGAGTAAGCTGAAAAAGATGTTGGATTCCCATTCAAGCCTGACAGAAGTAATCAGTAAAACAGGTAAGTACTAAAAAAGTAATTTTTCCCTTTTCTACTTAAAATGACTGCACTCCGGTGGTGCTGAATTAACATTTTAGTGCTTTCATTATTTATTTAATAAGAACTTCATCAGAAATACACTGTAACCATTCATACAAAATGTAAAACCCAAGCCATTCAATCATGTGATATGAAAGACCAATCACCAATAAATACTAATTAAATCACTAGCGATCTTAAAAGCACACTGCAATAAATACTAACATTTTAATGAAAAGCAATACATTTGTAATAAATATATTTTAACATAAAAGATCATAATTTCTGAGCTAATAAAAAGGATTTTAAATTAATTAACTCATTTAGTCCCATTTTTTAACAGCTGAACCTTCTTTGCCACTCAGCTTCACAACATTCTAAAAGTACATTTAAATCGATGCAACCTCACCAGTATTAACTTTGTCAACTACAAAGAATAAAAAGTTCTTAAAATCAGGACATATATTTACATGCTTGGCTGAAGAGTTATTAAAATCTTTATTTTTAATCGCTGTGATGCACTTATAAATCCTCCTTGCCAGCTTTCTGATAGATTTACCAATATAAAAACTGGAGTATGAATCATAGGTAGGCAAATAAACAACTCCACAGGAATTGCAATCAAATATGTCCTTAGCTATAATCACTTTGTCTACTGCTTTTAAATAAATGCCCAATGAATCATAAATGTACTTAAAATTCCCACATTTAAATGTACCACAATTACCTGTACAACTCAAAGGTGAAACACTGGGTTTTTCTACAATTTTTTTTTTATTCACACTCTTCTTATGAGTAAAGGATGGCGGCTTCCCTATAATGTTGGCAATTTTTCCCTATAATGTTGTCCATTTCATTATTTCCAAGTATAGTTTTCCAGTTGTCTTTCAAAATATTCCTAATAAGAATCATATCTGAAGTAATGGGAAGTGGGAAAACCCCTCTCCCAAATGTAAATATGTTTTTACAAAGTATTAAGTTTTTTGTCAAACAGGTTGATGCATCTTTAGGCAGTTTGGTTTTAGGGAGCGTTTTACACAGGTTTGTGTTCTGGGTTGACTACACTTGAAACATTTAGCATTTTAAATTTTACACTTTAGACATGAGTGTGTTATATATATAATAATGTTTTCCATTTATTGGGCTTTGTTTTTAAATGTTTTCTTAGCACTATTTCTTCATTTTACAATAACAATTTATGTGTGTTTAATTTTTGTAATGCTTGGGGCCTTTAAGGCTTTTTAAGGAATGCAGGAAGTTGCTACATTGTTTCTGAGGAAGTTCCTCCTTTACTGGAAAAAAAACATCTCAAACTGTTAAACTCCCTGTGTGCTGTGACTTTTCTGGTCAGTGTTTTTTGTTTTATTTATGTTTTGGAGTCTGCTGGGTTGTGGTGTTTTTCTTAATGTTAGTCTGTAGAACTCGGCTGATAGACCATCACTTCTAAGAGTGTTTTCTACTTCTAAAGAACTCCTTACTTCTTTTATCTCCTTCCCAGTGATATATCTTTCAAGTACATCCATATGTATCAATTGTTTGAATTTTATCCATGTATATGCATTATATCCTTGTTACCTTGTATTCCTTTGTATTGGAGCTGTTCTCCAATTTTGTGTCTGAATTTTGTTTTTGTTGTTTTGGTATTACATAGATCCATTTTAGCATTCACATCTTGTATAACTATGTAAATGGGGCTTTTCTCCCCGGGCCTCTACTGAAAATAGACATATATCCAGTTAGACTAGCCTGGTCAACAAATGTAAAATAAAAAAAAATAAATAAAAATAAAAAAATGTGTTGAGGACAGATGGTGGCCATCCCACTTGAACCAGGAGCCCTTATTCCATCCTTTGTGTAGGATGTTGAATGTGATTTGCATATATCCATAAAAAATCTACAAACACACTCTGTATTTCAGCCATAGCTATTATTTCTCTAGTCTGCCTATCCTGTGCTGAAGTTATAAAGGAAACCTTCTTCTTCTCTTAATTCTGTAAGCCAGAATTTTTCTGCCTTCACTCCTTTATACAAACAAAAATACTGGGTTTTAATGAACCCCAGCTCAACCGCTATAGTTTCAATTTCTCCAATGCATGCCTTACCAGCAACATTTTACACAATTTATCAGAAGCCTTCCTCCCCAAAATTACTTCTCAAGATCCCTATGAATAATTCACATCTGCTGTTCTAATATCCTGTTCTCTTCTTGTCCCATTCTCCTCCAAAAGCCTTCCAAGCATCCCATCTAATCCATTTTGAATTACTTGCTGTCCCACATTTTTCCTTGGTGGGTACAGCCACAATAATACTTTCCATCTCCAACCCTAAATTTCTACTGGCTCCCTGTGCAGTTGCAAACTAAACTTACACATGATCTGAGACATACCTTTCCCCTATAACCACCTCCACCATCTGACCTGTCCAGCCTACCTGCTTGCTTTGTTCTTTGAAAAAATATATGCAATCTTATCTGGGTGACACTATTCCAAACATCAGTCTATCCTGACTCATCCATCCACTGACTCCTCCATGCTCCATCCACACCTTAACAACAAACAGTGCTTTAGTGTTCCACTCTTTATAACAACTTTTCCTCTCTCTCTCTCTCTCTGCCAGACCACTATTATATTAAACCCACCCCCAAATGACTTTCTCTTATAATTTGGTAAGACTTCTTACCACTGATTATAAACTTTTTGAAAAAATTCTGAGGAGTCAATATTAGGCCCATACATGGCACCCAATGTCCATTCCTATCCCATAACTTTGAAATCTAAAATAACCTATCTACTTTCCTCATCTTTTCTGGCCACCTTGACATTAACCACTATATTTTTGTTTTCCAAAATAACCTCTCTTGTTTGTCCTCCCTCCCCTTACAGTACTACTTCCCAAAATCTGGAATTTTTTTCTGCTGAAATTTGAACCCTCCTGCTTTTCAACTTTACCTCCTGCAGGAAGCAATAAAAACATCAGCTCTTAACCATTTGTCTATCCCAGATTCGTCCATGCTTAATTTAGTGACATATTCCTCCTACATTCACATCACTACCTTCAGTACTTCCAGAATTCCCCTGATGTTCAGCAGCCTTTGACTCAACCCTAGTCTCACCTCTCCAGGCTGGATCTAAACCAACTGTTTGATTCCCTGAATCTATGCCCAACTCTCTGTGCCAATGGTAGCATCAAAGCTGTTATAGGTGATAACCAGGCAGGAATCATGGAACACGCCTTAGCTTTCTCTTCCATAACCCATTCTCCATTCTTAGTGTCCTACAAATCCCAACATGCTACTCAACTAATCTTCCCCAAGCTAATAATAATTCTTAACACTCCTTCCCTGAATTTCAACATGCCCACAAAAACTATCTACTTACCATTAGAATAAAACTTAGATGTAAAACACTTGATCTACCCCCAGTTTAGTAGAATTAAGTTTTATCTCTGTACCCCATTTGAAAACAAAATGAAAAAGCATTTATTTTGTCAAAAACAGATCACTGAACTGTTATACAGAAGTTTCTGGAACATATATACTAAAAATGATCCCATCATATTTCGCTTAAGCAGCCAGCTTTCAAGTGTTTTATTCTGCTTTTTCCTTAATGTCTCTCCGTCCACCTTTGCAGCAACTTCAACATTACCTTGCCTCAAGTCTTTTCCTGACATAAACTCATTATCAGAGAAATCCAGCTTACTGGTATGACAGTTTCAGTCCAAATGACTGATTGTACATTCTAAACCCTCCAATGGCCTGCTTACTACCGCTACTCTCTCATCGATTATATTTGCATGCAAACAGTCCAGAGGTTCAGAAACTAAATCTGTCCACAGTTTCTCTCAAGCCATCTGCTTTACATCTATCATCTCAATGATCTTCAGCTAAGTCCTCTCTTTCCCACTTAGAAATCATAGACTGTTTTGTATTATCATCCACTAAGTGCTCCCTCCTTCTCTTATGGTTTGTGAAATAGTCCATTTCTATTTTTCAAGTGACAACCACCCTTTCCAATGTTTTTCTTCCCTTTTGGTCATCTCTGTCAGCCCACACTGTGAAGCATTACTCTTTACAAGTATTGTGGCTTGTATTTGGCTTACAAAGCTGTGCACCTTATTTTTTTATTTTTTATTTTTTATTTTACATTTGTTAACCGGACTAGTCTAACTGGATATATTTCCATTTTCAGTAGAGGCCCGGGGGAAAAAGCTCCAGTAGTAAACAATTTGATTATAAATTTGGAATACAATGCAAACGATGCAAATCATAGTTGATACATAGTAAATGAAAGTAGTTCAATAAAAATACAAGAAGCAGTGAATAAAAAATGGAGATAAAAGATGGTATTTACACTAATATAAAAGTGACAAAAGTATGTGTTAAATTATTTACACAAATAAAAGTGACAAAAGGGTATGATAAAATTATGAAAATAAGAATGTTTTGTGATAATCAACAGGATAGATTCCACCAGTATGTTCCATTGTGTTCACCAGTTCCTGTTCTGCTTCAAAAAGTATGCATTAGAGTTTGGAATATATAGTAGGAGGCGAAAATAATATTAGCAAAACCAGAAGGTTAGTCAGGGTTACTGCAGGAGCATAACCAGTGTGTTTTAAGGTGTCTTTTGAGGTTTTGTTTAAAGAGAGGCAAGGAAGAAAGTGACATTAGCTCGTTGGGGAGTAGGTTCCAGTTTTTTCCCACTGTGATAGAAAACAGGGAATCACCAGCCGTGTTGTTAGTCTTGGTTATGCTAGCTAGAAGTTTGCTAGAAGAGCGTAGGGAGTTTAGATTCTTATAGGGGATTATGAGATTAGATAGTATAGGAGTGCTGTTAGGTTGATAAAATATCTTGTGGGCAATGGATAGTTGGGAGATATTCAGATGGTTTTGAAGTTCAAGCCAGCCTAGCTGCATTAGATTTAAACAGTGGTGAGTTCTAAAGGGATTGCCAGTGGCAAATCTGGTGATGCTGTTGTAGGCATGAGCTAGTTTGACAAGGTTATTTTTTTTGAGGTGGTTAGTGTATATGGGACAGGCATATAGAAGAGTTGAAATTAAATGGGAGTGTGCAATCTTGATTCTGGCTATTGGAGTTAGGAAAGTTTTGATTCGATATAAGGAGTCTGTTTTTCTGTTGACAGTTTTTATGGTATTATTTATGTGGATATCAAACGTAAGGTTAATGTCAATAGTAATTCCTAACAACTTGGTGGTAGAGTCGGGGTATATGGTTGTGCGATTATTGGAAATGACAGAGAAATCTATAGGGGAGGACTTACTGGTGGGTGTAAAGAGAAGGAGCTTGGTTTATTTAGCACTGAGAAGGAGGCAACATTTTGTGAACCATGTTTCAACTGTGTTGAATACATTCTGAGTCAGAGAATGTAGTTCAGATGGGGAGCTTGCCGAGCATATTAATGTTGAATCATCTGCATATAGAATGCAGGTGGTGTGTGGGAAATGTAGTTCAGATGGGGAGCTTGCCAAGCATATTAATGTTGAATCATCTGCATACTGAATGCAAGTGGCTTGTGGGATTGCTACATGGAGGTCGTTGATAAAAAGAGAAAAAAGAAGTGGGCCTAGAATAGAGCCTTGAGGGACTCCAAGGGTGACTGGTAGAAGGGATGATATATTATTTTCCCAGAGAACTGCTTGTTGTCTATTGATTAGGTAGGACATGAACCATTTAATAGCCAGGGAGTCAAGGGAAAAGGATTCAAGAATGTTGATAAGAAGGGTATGGTTTACCATGTCAAAAGCTTTTGAGAGGTCAATAAAGAGGGCAGATGAGAGGTTGTTGTTATTGCGATTTCTATTTATAACATCTGTAAAGGATAACAGGGTGGTAGTGGTGCTATGTGATGGCCTAAAACCATGCTGGCACTTAGCTATTGTGTTATTTTGAGTTAAATGGTTTAAAAGTTGTTGGTGAACACATTTTTCCATGATTTTTGCTAAGGGTGATAAAAGAGCTATTGGCCGGTAGTTAGAGTAATCATTTGAGTTACAACCTTTGTGAAGGGGGATAATATGGGAGATTTTCCAGATGTCTGGAATGATTCCTTCCTTAATGGTTCTGTTTATGAGGATGGATATGGGATAGGAAATTACTTTGGCTGCTTTTTGGAGGTATTCAGAAGGTAGCTAGTTGGCAGAAGGAGTACAAGGCTTAAGTTTTTGAATGCGTTTGTAGATGAGAGTGGTAGAGATTGGTTGCATATAGAATGCTGGTAGAGTGCTGGGTATGGAGGTGGGATGGCTTGAGTTGTCTGGAGTAAGTTGACTAGCTTGTGCTTGTATGGTTTCTGTAAAAAAGGAGTTGAAGGCATTGGCAGTTTGATGGGGGGTATCTGGGTCTGCCTGAAGTGGGGTAGGTGTATGAGAAAGACCTTCTACATTGCCCACCTGATCATGAAGGGATTCATATCCTGATCTAGTGAGGTCATTGTTCCCCTGTACTCTTCACTTATCAGACCAATGATCGAGTACAATGCCCCATTCAGGATGTATCTCACCCGACATCTGCAGCAATTGGAGAGACCCCAAAAGTTCCTCACCAAAAGGATAAAGGGACTCCAAAATCTGTCATATGCTGCCAGATTGAAGAAACTCCAGCTCTATTCAGTCACATACCGTCTGCTCAGAGGTGACATGTGCCTGACATACAAGGCCATGTCAAACCCGGAATTAATGGACATGCTCCACCTCAAAAAATCCAAATCCACCAGAACCACTAGAGCAAGCAACTTAAACCTTAGCACGGATATAAATAGGACATGCTGGAGGGATAGATTTATCTCTCATCAGAGACTCCCTATGCTGTGAAATAAAATCCCGGTCCATGTTAGGCAGAGCACCTCGCTGGCTCTGTTCAAGAGAAATCTTGACCTGTGGATGGGAGATCATAGGTTTACCCCGGGAATCATCTCTGGGTCACTGCTGGACAGAGGCACAACAAACTAATGGGCACAGTATTTTTTCATATAAGGGGTGGCGTAAGCCACAAAACTTTGGGCTAGGCTTATAAATGCCTTAGGGCAGATAGCCTAGTATAAACCTATGAACCTATGAGAGTGCCCTGGGGAAAGGAGTTTATTGATACTAGACCAGAACTTCTGGGGGTTGTTTTGGTGATTTTGCTGCAGTTTACAGTAGTAGTTCTTTTTATCCATGAGTATTGCCTTTTTTGTACTATTTCTTAGTTGCTTAAAAATTTGTTGATCAGAAATATTTTTGTTAGCTCTCCACTTAGCCCAGCATTTATTCCTAAGTAAGATTTTTTGCCTGGTTTCTTTGGAAAGCCAGAGGGCTGGTTTGGCCTTCATTCTGATGGACCTTTTGGGTGCATGCCTGTCAAGGATAGATAGGAATTTAGAGTTTAGATAATTGACAGCCTCTTCAAGTGGTAGAGTTTTTAAAGGGTTCCAGTCACAGGCACTCGGTTCATTTTGGAATGATACTGGGTTAAAGTGTTTGTTGGTATGTACGATTCTGTATATGGGGGGAACTGAGATATCATTTTTAGGCCTAAGGATGTAGGTTAAAGTATGATCACTAACATCGTCAGGTAGAGTTCCTACATTGTTTGTTTTTGTCTATTTATAAGTATCCAGTCTAGGGTGCTCCCTTTTTTGTTTGGTTTATTGATTCTGGTTGTAGAGGTGATAGTTTGACTGAAGCCATGAAGGTTGATATGGGAGGTAGGATTATCAGCATTGACAGTTTTCCAATCAGTATTAAAATCACCAAGTATGATAGCATCTTGGGGGTAAGTTGAAGACACCCAGCTTAGAATATACTCTATAGTACTGATATTATTACCGGGTGGTAGGTAGATGCATATAGAGATTTGTTTTGGTTGATTTGAAATCTGGTGATAAGTACTTCTGCCTTACTATCTTGAGGTGGGTAGAATGGTAAAGTGGAGATCTGAAGTCCATCTATGAATAAGACTGCTACTCCCCCACCCTTACTTTTTATATGGTCTTGTCTCAGTACATTATAGCCTTGGGGAATGATTTCATTGTCTTTGGTCTCAGAGTGGTCAGAGTTAAAGTAATATTTTGGCCATCCACAATCCCCACTAGACTGACCATCTAAACAATCCATGAAATCAGTGCCCTAGCTTTTAGTTCAAACATTATTTATCCATATTCAGCTCTTTTGAGGTGTAGGGCCCTTGAAAAGTCCTGGTACACACATATAACAGCACCTTCCACTCAGTAATCACTCTCAAAGTGTACGAATGGAGCTTTAAAATGGCCCCACTAGGAGTTCTTATACGTTCATAGGTGTGTACTAGGCTAATGGCCCTGGAGCCTTTGCAAGCCTAACCCATAGGATTACCCTGGCATCGTGCCACCCGACCTTAGTTCCCAGTGCCTTTGTCAAGTAGAGCCACTGGAATGACCCCGGGGTTCATTTTCTATTTCCCATCCATTCATAAAGATTTCTCTTGAAGAGGGCCAGTGAGGCACTCCACTTGACATGTATGGGAAGGCTATTCCATAGCATGGGCAGTCTCTGGGTTATGAACCTGTCCCTCCAGCTTGTTCTGTTGATTGTGACAATGAGGTTGAGGTCTCTGGAATGTGTAGTGTGGAGGGATTGGGATTTCTTTAGATGTAGCATTTCTAACAGAGCTGGGTCAGACATGGCTTTGTAAGTCAAACAGAGATCACCTCTAAGTAGGTGATATGAGACAGAGAATAGTTGGAGTTTTTTGAGCCTGTCCATATAGGACAAGTGTTTAAGGCCTAGAATCCTCTTTGTGAGGTATTTTTGTGACCTCTCCAGTTGTTGTAGGTGTCTAGTGAGGTACATGCCAAATGGGGCATTGTACTAGACGATTGGCCTAATGAGGGAAGAGTAGAGGGAGACAATGACATCTTTCTTCCTGGATGCAAAACCCTTAGTAATGAGATGTGCCAAATAGAAGGACTTTCTGACCACAGTGGGAATGTGGTGGTCAAAAAAGAGGTTGCTGTCAACCTGTGTTCCCAGATCTCTTATGAAGCCTTCTGTGTTCAGTGGACTACCATTGATATGGTAATTCATGGGAACTAGGTTTTTCCCAAAGGGGATGACGACACAATTTTTGGCATTGAGCTTAAGGCCATGGTTCTGACACCAATCATTGGTCTCAGTGAGGTCTTTCTGTAGGATGTCAGCATCACTTGGGGAGTTAATTATGGCTCCCAGCTTGCAATCGTCTGTGAGCTTTGTCAGACAGAGTCTCTTCATGTTGGCCTGGACTTCAGAGAAGTAGATACTAAACAGGAGAGGACCCGGGACTGAACCCTGTGGGACTCCACTTCTGACTTGTCAACAGTCTGACTTAGAGTCAGCTACTTTCACACTGTGAGTTCTATCTTTGTTTGAAACCCACTTAGTGATATAGGGGTTGATGCTTAGTGAGTATTTCTATGATTCCTGAGTGGAGAATGATATCAAAGGCCTTGCCAGATCAAGGTAGGCTGTATGAACCACCTTGCCTTCATCCACAGCTCTGGTGACTGAATCAAAGAAGTCAACCAGGTTGAGCAGGCATGATCCACCCTTCACAAAAACAAATTGTGTGGGATCCAGAGTTTGGAGGTTCCCTATATCTTTGTTTATTAGGTCCATGATGATGTGTTCCATAGCTTTGCATATCAAACTTGTCAGGCTAATGGGGCAATAGTTTCCGGGGTCTGTAGTTGCTCCTCTTTTGTGGAGAGGGATGACTGTAGCAGTGCGCCATTCGGTAGGGACAAAGCCTGAGGTGAGGCTGTGACTGAACAGGGCACACAGATGAGGTGCCAGTTCACTCTGTAATTCATGTAGAACACAGCCAGGGATATTGTCAGATCCTATAGAAACTGTATTCTTAGCCTTGGACAGTGCTGTTTTAACCTGTGCATCAGTAATACTGGGTGCCTGGCAATCTACTGATATTGTGATTGGTCCTTTGATGGGAGAGAGAGGGGTAAAGTTGGTACTGAATCTGTTTGCCAGTATATTGGCAATATCTATTGGCTCAGTATAGGAGGTGCCATTGTGCAACAGCTCCAAGCAAATCTGTGTATTGCCGTGGAGATTCTTTACATAACTATAGAAGGCCTTGTGATCGCCTTTACTATCTGCTGCAATTCTGTTTTCACAGCTAGCTTTTAGGATTTTATGAGGAATCTTAACTTTTTGTTGAGGCTGATAAGGGAGTTTTTCCAGTCTTGGGACTTCAACTTATTCCTCATCAGTTTCCTTCTTCTGTTGTAGAGTTTGTTTATGGCAAGGGACCACCAGATTGGCTTCCTTTTTTTGGAGGAGTGCATCTCAGTTCTATTGGGTATGGTGAGATCCATGTGTTTGTGTACATGTTCGTACAGGGCATTAGTGTATGATTCGGTGGTCATGCAGCTGTTCTCCGATTGCATGGGTGCCATGAAGTTAGCCATCTCTGTTTATAGCAGCCCAAAGTTAGCTTTGGAGAAGTTTTTCATGGTGGTTACCTTTGTGAGGGGTGTGTGTTAGGGATGTGGATTTCCAAGGTGATTAGTTTGTGGTTGGATCTAACCAGGGAGGAGTTGACTATTGGTATAGAGCAACAGTCACCCATGTTAGTAATGACTAGGTCAAGGGTGTTGCTACCTCTAGTGGGGGTAAGAATGAGCTGGTCCAGGGCATTAGAATTAATGAATTCCAGAAAATGTTGGGCAAGTGTATTGGTACATGAGTAGTTTTCCCAGTGCCTATCCTCCTCTTTCCCACATGATGGATGCATTATTTTTCCCAATGTGTCTCTGTCAGAGTGTTCTTGAACAAGTCCTTAGGGCAGATTCAATAAACCCTACATAGTCTGCTAAAGCACTATTTTGTATTCAGTAAGTGGCTCTACACAGTATGTAGAGCCGTGTAACCACAGTAAACACTGTGGCATGCTCATTACAGAATCAGCAGCTGAATTGTATGCTAATTAACCACTCCAAGATTTAGGAACTATTCAACAAGCTATAAAGTGACTGTGTAGACTCAGTGTAGGTTTTCCTTGTGAATTCTAAAACTCATTGGAATACAGCCATGGAAAGGATTCACCCATACCAATGGAGACAAATGTATGTGTAGCACTTAGAATTTTAGCTACAGGAACCTTTCAGAGACAAACAATGCTGCGTTTGTCACAAACATCAGCATCCAGGATCCTCCATTAGTTCCTGAAAGCTATGCTCCAACATGCCAATGACCGCATATATTTTCCCCATACTCCTGAGGACAGGGATACAAATATGCAAGAGTTCTACCCTGTAGCACACTACTCTGAAGTACTGGGTACCATAGATTGTATACATATAGAAATCAAGGCACCACACGCGGAACAGGGAAGGGTTTACATAAATAGAAAGGGCTTCCACTCTATTAACTGCCAAGTCATGTATAATGCTAAGGGAATCATCTTGAATGTGCGTGCTTGCAACTCAGGAAGTTATGACAACTCACATCTGGCACACCTCCCAACTGTATCAGATGTTCACTAGGGGTAATAACTCACTTGACCATTTACTGGGGGAGGCAGGTTATGCACTGGAACCATGGTTGATGATACCCATCAGAAATGCACACACATCCACTGAAGAATGCCATAATAAGGCACACACTCAAACCAGAAATATCATAGAGCATGTGTTTGGGCTGCTGAAGTAGCAGTTCCAGTGCTAGATACATCTGGGGGAGCCCTGCAGTACAATCCACGTACATGTGCTGAAATCTTCACCATTTGTGCCATGCCTCACAACATCATCCTGAGAAAGCAGCTTCAGCAGGATCATCAAGGGGAAGGAACACACATCTCACCACCAATGGCAAGGTCACCGTAGCCACACTCAGTTGGGGTGTCAGAGGGAACCAGCAGCTTTTGTGGGTGTAGGCAGATGTAAGCATGCTCAATATGCCCTCACATTGGCTAAAAGGCAATGCATAACACACTCATTCACCATCTATGGGGCTAAAACCTTCATCCTATGCACATGCACATCTTAGTCATTTTCTCAAACTGAATGCAAAGAAATCCATCATCATTCCTTTCGTTAAAAACAATGTCCTTTCACACTATCAAATTAACAACAATACCCTTTGTATCTATGAAGTGGTAAGAGATCTGGAACCACAAGTAGACTGCAACCTTAACTTTGACCAGCATGTGTCTACTGTAGTAGGGAAGGCTTTCGATGTGGTATCTAGCACTTGATTAGCAAATGCATCACCTCTAGAGTAAAGGTTATAACCTCTCTATATTCGTCACTAATCAGGTCCATAATTGAGTATAATACCCCATTCAGCATGTATCGTACAAAGCACTTGCAGCAACTGGAGAGACCCAAGAGATTTCTAACTAGGAAGATCAAGGGACTCCAGCACATGCCTTACAGAGACCGACTAAAGTCCATGTCTCTATACTCAGTATTGTATAGACTTCCTAGGGGGAGACTTATGCCTGGCTTACAGCACAATCACCAACTCAAGCCTAATGAATTTGCTGCACATCTATAAATCAAGTAGGACTAGAGCTACACATCTCAGGGATCAAAATATGGCCTACGACTTGAATAAGATATGCTGGAGGGACAGATTTGTCTTCCAGTGACTGCTGCATCTTTGGAATAGGCTGCCAATTCTTGTAAAGCAAAGTACCTCTATGGCATTGTTCAAAAGGAACTTGGACAAGTGGATGAGGCACCATACATTTTTACCAGGGATAGTGTCTACAACCCTCCTGGACATGGGAAGTAATTACTAAATACAGTCCTGGGTATTGACTAGAGTATTTTTGGTATTACATTAGGATGAAACAGCTAAACTTGAAATGACCTTCAGGTTGATAGCCTAGTAACCTCCCATGATACTATATAGTAACATTGATTCCAGGCAACACTCACAACCTTTATCTACCCATGTAATGGTTGTGTACTCCTGGCATCAGACATAGTCAGCCCTGAACTAAAACTGTAGCAACTGCTGGACGTACAAGGTAAGTGTTGAAGCTGGAGTGTTAAAACAGAATTGTGTAATAATACAAATGAATGGCATATCCTTGCATGTTGTTACTTTATAATGTAAGTAAGTAAAAGGTGGGTGATTCATACAGCAATGATTTTAACATGTGACAGCAGAGACTTATGTGAATACATGTGCCCTCTATCAAGTATTAGGCCTCAGGCATCAAAGATTAATACAATCATAACTCTCAAAAGAACTTATGGTCACCATGTCCTCAGTTTGGCCTCATACGTTTGTACTGAAAATTCATTAAAGAGAGAAGTTAGAAAGTAATGAGATACATTTCAGTTTCAGACTTCATAACCCTCAGAAGATTCTTAAAAATACTTATGCAAAAAAAACTGTTTAAATTCTATCAACTGCCTAACTTTCTAACAACAAAATATGTCAAAAGTACAATTAGCAAAACAGCATCACAAACACAGATATACTAAGCACTATGTCAGCTATGCACCCTAAGCATCAGACACAAAGCTTATGTATCTCTGAACCCAAAAGACAGAAAACAAGGATGCAGCACAGTTATCCCCACTTGCACAGGCTGTTGTTTTGGGGGGAGCAGGAAGCCTAGGCTGACACAAAAGGTAAGTGAGTGCATGTGAGTAAGAAGGAGAAGCATGCAGAATGATCTTTATGCTTCATGGCTGAACCATGAAACTGTTTTTTTGTGTGTGTGTGTGTGTGTGTGTGTGTGTGTGTGTGTGTGTGTGTGTGTGTGTGTGTGTGTGTGTGTGTCTGAACAGCCCCTCCAGATGAAACTGATGTGTGAGTGTCTGCAAGAAAATAGACAAGCTCTGTGCTAACTCTATGTCTTGGCATGTCAGACAGGTGTGAGCCGTTCGTGGTAGAAGTGGCAGTTCATCGTTCTCTTGCCTGGCCATGAGAACTGGCTCTGCCAGGAGTTTAACTGGCACATTCACACCCATGATCAGATACACTGCTGCTACCTGAACATGACTGGTGTCTGCTGAATGAGTTCTCCTCATGAGGACACCCAGGACCAGGACCCCATAGCCTGCCATGTCTAGGTGTGGACACTTCAACCACTGATGGGGCAGTGGAAGTAGTGTCACTATGGAAGTATGATCAGGCACAGCCACCTTGGCTAAGATCAGATGATGTGGCTGACCTGTGTCCAAGTGGATGCTGTTCCTCTCCTAGAAGACTTTCCATCACAGACTGCTCCCATTCCAATGAGTCATTCATCTGATCATTTGAATCGGTAACACGGTGGAGGCAGTCATGCATGTTAGCCTGTGCCACACATACAACCTTAAGCATTTCTCTGGAGGACCTATTGGAATGTGTCTGTACCCCCACAATGGCCCTAAACATATGTCGAGTGGCACAGGAAGACACACCTGGATGAGGTGTAGGATAGACAGCAGAGCTCCTCTGATCACCCCTAACAACCCTCTTGCATGGCACCTAACCCACACTTTGGCTATGGCCAGACTCAACAGGCACTGAAGCTTCAGTAACCACACTGCTCTGATCTAGTGTCTCACCCGCCCCCCCCCCCCACTTGTCCAATATCTGTGGGCTCACTGGAATGGGTTGGCATAGGCCTACTGACTACATCTGATAGAATTACAGGTGATGGATGAATATCAACCTCAGTGTCAGATTCAACTTTGGCACCCACCCAACTGTGCCTCTGTTTGGCCACCATCATCATCAGAGCTTGCTGATACTCTGACATCAGGTGGTAGGAGTCCCACACTTCCACTGTCAGGATCACCTGTGATAATAAGCCACAAACTCAAGGAAAAAAATGTATACATAGACTACTATAGTCCAATATATGCTAACAATTGACAGTGGTGCAACTATTACAGACAGTTCAGCAATACACACAACAGTCCTGACATCCACATCATAAACTAAATATTACTTTGAACTGCTCATCAGTACTGACATGAAAATGTTTGGCTTACCATGTGCAGATGATTGTAGACTTCCTATGCAGGATGGTCCTGGAAGAAGTTAAGCAAAAGGTAAGGACACCATCATCAGAATGAACAGTAATACAGGGGATTAAAACATTTTGCCCTTTATATGTACATTAATAATACTTTTAACAAGAATTTGGATGACACATCCAGCCCAAGCCCATGTGTAATCAACCAAAATGTGCTAACTGTATCAATCTACAACTATTCCTTCCCCAAAAAGAAATGTAATGTTAAACAGAACATAAGTATTACAGTCAATATTTTACTATACAAGAGCTATTTAACAATTGAGATGGGTAAGCCTACCTGGAAGCTCCTCCTGGGACATACTTGTCCTTCCTGAAACAGCAGCACCAACATTAATGACCTGCTGTTGTGCACTTTCCCATGAGCTGCCTGGATCCCTGAAAGTGGGCAGGAACTCTTCATTTGGTGTCAGTGGTGGCTCTGTAGCAGGCCCCCCTTTGGTAGTTATTTATTCATGGGCCACTGCAGTTGCTCTCCTCCAGCCCTATGAAATGATGTCAGTGGTCCTATGGCAGACCTAATCATATATCCTGCTCTGGCCACCTACTGTGTTCACATCAGCAACTATCTGCTGCCAAATCTGCATTCTGCCAGACCTATCCCCATGTCCCCTTTCAAGCAGATAGGCACCATGATGCCTAAATGCTTCCACAATGACTTCATTTTCAGGGTTGTTTAAGGGGGGTTGCGGGGTTTTGAATGCCTGGGTGCCATAGTCCTACATAACATAAAACATAAAAGAAGGATAATGCACATATGTATCACATAAATAAAAGTCCTGCTTTGATATAACATATTAAAGGGAGGTAGTTCACTATTACCCAATGGAGAAACATAAAACAATCAAGATATTCAAATATAACAAAAGAAAATTGTGTGGTTGGATCATATTACAATCACACTCAAAGCAAGGTTGGAGCCAAAACAAGGACAGTAACAATAGCCAAATCTTGTTTGTGCCAAAACAGAAATGCAACTTGGCTCCCCACCCCCGAAACAACAGGCAAATGACACATTTTGCTAACAAACCATCAGTGAAATGCTAAAAGTGTTATCAAATAAACTGTTCCCGAAATGTGTACACATTTTCCACAGAACATTCCATTTTAAGCAATTGCCAGTCATAGCTACCTATGGCAAGCACTGCCTAGAGGTGTGTACAGGCCATCCTAGAAGGCTAACACCCTTGTGTCATTGACAATACAGGACATGTAAATTTCATGGAAATAACTAAAGATGAGTGTACAGAGAAAAAACTTTGTAACATTAACACTTGCAATGACAGTTAATAAGGATGAGCATCTGAAAAAGCAAAATGCCCTGACAAACATGCCTATGCCATCAGTACACTTCTATGAAATGCATACAGATAAAAGTTGCATTTACTAATGTCTATATATATATATATATATATATATATATATATATATATATATATATATATATATATATATATATCTACTTTAGTAGATTGAACTTTTATAAATTCGAACCACAAATGGCCGAGACCATATGTTCGAACTTGTAAAAGTTCAAACACTGAAGAAAAAAGTAAAAAATAAACAGCAAAATACAAAAATACATGTCTGTCCCCCTACACCCCCTCATGTGGGGGGCATTGCCCGCAAACCTCCTTTACTTAAATATACCAACTCCGGGATCGCACTACATTGTGGAAAAGGGAAATCTTCCCATTCTGCACTGTATGGAGATCTCCATTCAGTCCGATCGAACTTTTACAAGTTCGAATATATGGTCTCGGCCATATGAGGTTCAAACTTGTAAAGGTTAGATCTACCGAAGGGGACCCATGTGTATATATATATATATATATATATATATATATATATATATATATATATATACATATCTTAACAGAATTTTTTCTTACTGACATTTCACCATATGCAATGTATAGCTGGAAGATGCAAGCATACCTTATCAAGATCAGTAGCCTTCTGTGCAGATGACAAACTAAGAAATGTGTAAGAACCACAACTGATAAATACAAATCAGGCCCAGGTCCCTTCTTCGCTAAAAAATGGATTTATTGTGCTTAAAGCGCGATCAATTACAATACACTTTTCGTCGGGTACTAATAACCGAGTTCCTCAGAAGCTCAAAAACAGTGAATACATAAACCACAACACTTAAGTACTGTCACACGCAATTCGACTCTAAGCGTTTGGTAAATTAAATGGTTCCACCTGTTAGTAATTGTGTTACCATGGTTACCATAGTTGTTGCATCCTGACACACGTTAGTTTACAAAAACAGGCACAAAAACACTAGGAGCCATTCTAAATAGGCTGTTATGATTCTTAATTGCACAAACAGTACATAAGATCACATTTAAAATCGGATTCCTAACTTATTAAGTTCAATGGAATTCACGAGTTTAAAACCTCAATACAGTTCAAAAAATATGTAAAACTCACTCCACGTAGTAGAGCACAACACAACACAACAATGCGGGAACAAGTCCCCTTGCTTCTTGTAACCCTGACAATCCTGCAAGCAATGTCACCCCCTAACATCAATCTCAACCCTGATCCACAATTTTAAAATTTCTAATAGTTTTTAGTAGTTTTAAATGCCGTAGCCTAAACTGTACATCACCCCTTTTGTCACAGTATCCACAGAAAATCTCTTGAGCTGTGATGGTGGGGGTTGCCAAATTAGTATCGGATTAGAAATTATGTTTAGGTGGGCATAGTGTTTGTATATGTAAGGGGGCCATTGTAAATAAAATAAAATAAAATAACGTAAGGAAGTAAATGAAATATAGAAATAAAAAAATAAAAATTGAAACATGTAAGAAATACAAAAAATAGAAAAGTTAATTGAATATAAAATGGGGAGGCCTAAATGGACTCACCACTAACAAAATGCACTTGCACTTATAAAGGTAGACCTCAACTACTACATTACAAAGTATACCCTAGTAAATGGGCCATGAAGTCCACTAGAATTGAATTAGTCGATTAGCCAAGAGTATGATATTTTTTGTGGCTAATTTCCACTATCCAATGGCAATAGTTGCAACCCGAGAATCAAGGGAGAAAAAAAATCTCTCATTGGCACTAGTATTGTTCCAATTGCCATACCTGTAATTCCTGACAGGAAAAGCTTTTTCACATTTTAAAAGCTCAAGTTTTTGAGCTTCTGAGGAAGTCGGTTATTAGTACCCGACGAAAAGTGTATTGTAATTGATCGCGCTTTAAGCACAATAAATCCATTTCTGTGCAGATGAATCCAGAGTAATATCTTGTTCTGTGTTATACACATAAACAAGTCTTCTCACCTTCAGGTTTCCTAGCTACACAGTTCCCTTTTTATATTGTTGATTCAGGGCTGCGAACACAGTAAAGATGTAAATCAGGTGTGAACTCATTAGAATTGCTGAATCCCAAATACTTGGCTCTATGTAACAAATGTAAACATAGTGCAGTCATTCCCTTAGAATGATTACTGGCAGGTAGAAGGAAAACACAGCAACAATCCAGACTCTCCTACCTCCAATGTGTGTGCCAACCAGGTTAGACTTACAAAGTGTAGAAGTAATTGTATCAAGGTTTTAAATGTAAGTAAGTAGCACACATTTCACAGTTTCTGTTCAGTAACATCAAACCTCTCCTCTGTTTCCTGACAACTTTATATTATTGTCATTTAATATCCTCATGTATTTTAAGGACAATGATGCATAATGCCTTACAACCTGCATGTCTCAGATTACTGGTCAGATAAGACAAGAATGAGCAGCTAACACAGAAAGAAAAGACAGAGCTGCATTTATGCAAACAATAGTCAGAAATGCTTATGTAATCACTCTGTGCGCCACTTCTGAAATTAATACATGTACAAACTGTCATGTTTTGTTAGTATTGTGGATGATGTTGCAGTTGGTTGTATACACAATGATGTTAGTTCTCTGCTGCAAAGCTGTTTGTGTGGCAAAGAGGGATAAGACACCCTCACTGTGTTTTGAAGATCCATAGGCATGAAAGTTCAAATCCAGACTTGTGTAAAAACATTTCATGTGTACCAACATAAATTTGTTGTTTGTTTAATAGATTTCTTTTCTTCATTTCAACTAATTTTTCTCTTTTTTGTGTTTTTATTTTTTTTTTAATGCTAGTGATTGCGCTGTGTGCAGTTAACTCAAAAACGAGAACTGGAGAACCACAATGAATGTCATGTTTAACTGTACTTATCTCATTTGTGTGACACTTAGCATTGTGGTTAGCAAGTTTTCCTAACATCTGCAGCAATTGAACACCTGCAGACTGGAAGCAGACAGTTAATTTAAAAAGGATGCATTCTATTAATTCTGGTCTGCATCTTGCAAATTCGAAGTGGTACTGCACAGCGGTTAACACACAAAACTTAAGAATGAATAGGGAATTATGCAACTATTTAACTATTCCTGTGACAGCCGGTGTAAGCATAGAGCTGTAATACAGATGGCCTTGGGTTCTAATACAGGAAGTACAACATATTTTTACTGTTGTGACAATCCTGATTATAGAAATGAACAGGAAAATGTACATGTAGTATTTCCATATTCCTGTGGCAACAGGTGTAAGTGCAGGGCTACAATACACATGGTCCTGGCTTCTAATACAGGAAATTCCAGACATTTCTACTGTTGTTCCATTTCACATTATATTCAATCTCACTTATAACACCTTATACATAATCATAAATGGAGCTGATATGAATTATATATATGATGGATAAGACACCCTTACTGTGTTTTGAAGGTTCAGATGTATGTCTGAGAGTATACTGTCTACTATGTTTATGTAAGTATAATTCTTCTTTCTGGACTTGGATTGCCTTCACACTTAAACAAGATACACACACAAATGAATCTATAAACAAGGACTGTGTCAGGTCACACACATACATGTTTAACACCTCAAACTGTCATTTGTATTTATGAATGCTTGAGAAGCACTTCTTCTGTGGCAAAGATGGAAAATCATCACTGTGAAAGAAAATGTTTTGTCCCTTATGCATAGGCTTGAATCCCACACTGTAAACATCAATTTTAGCAGTGTATAATGCTAAACAAATATGTCTCATGACAGGTTATTCATGTCCAGCAGTAGACACCCCTCAAACTAATGTCAAGTGTCAGATTAATCTTCCACATTCAAAAACTGCTTTCCTCTCTGCTTGGCATGGTTGCTGTCTTCTTAACATCTCCTAAACAGAGTTGGCATCATTTCCCAGGTTTGCACACTACCAGTAAATGTGATAAGAGGAATTGGCTAGAAATCATTTGCCATTGCTTTACATTTGGAAATAAACATGTTTGGCATTAGAGGGGAAGTTGCCCAATTTAGGGCACAGATGTGGGGTGTTCAGGAGTCCAGAATATTTATTGGACTCCTGGTAAAGTGCCATTGCCAAAGACTTCTGCAAAGGGACTATTCAGGCTCCCAGTACAAGACTGACTCTTGGAATAGTCTGGCCAAGGCTGTATTCAGTGCAACTGGCATCCCATGCACTGGAGAACATTGTAAGCACCAGTGCAATGACCTAAAATGGTGCAAGAGAGATGCACTCAGCCAGTGGTCAGATGAATTTTAAACTAGCAACATCCCACAGTTGTGTAAGTATGGTAATAAATAAAATACATAGAATGCTAAATATTTGAAATATATTTGTATGCATAATGCTCTTCTGTTTTTTTCTTTTCTTTTCACAGCTAATACTGAAATTGAGTTGAATTGGAAGGTTCATGCTGATTGTTTGGAGAGACTGAAGTAACCAAGAGGTATGTATGTAGCACAACGGAAGTATTACTATAGCTTTAAAAGTTAAATATAGATGTTCTTGTTTTCTGTACAGCAGTAGCAAAGGATGCATGCATATCCTAACTGCAAAAGTAAGTATGTATGCATAAGTCTGTAGCACCAACCAACTTTAGGAGTCAAGTGTAAGACTGTAGTCAGAGGTTGTGGGCTCAAATACCATGAGTAACAACTATACACAACTGCAATTTTTTAATAACATGGCATAAATTTAAATCTATACACGTGACATAAATGCCCTGCTGTTAACTGTACTCTGTATAATTGGACCAAGCATACATGGAATACATGCACATTGCAAGGATTACTTTTAGCAATCCATAATTATAGTTTGTAGTTTTTAGGATGTATACTTAACTATACTGCTTCAGATAAAATAGTTTTATTATTATGATGATGCACTGGATTGTATGTCACTTATAATGGTGCAAACTTTATTTTTTTGTCACTCACACCAACCCTTATCTCTTTTTTGTTTCAATTATGTGTCATCATGATGTCTCCATGTCATCCATCTGTAACAAATCACTAAATACTTCACAGTACAGAGAGGTAGGCTAACCCCAGTGGGTCAGCCTGTCACTATTCTGCAGACTACAGCACCGATGACCAGCACATCTGGGACCCAATCTGTCAGTGGTGCCTCTGCTGTCCCTGCACTAACTGCACCCTCAGATATCACTACTCCAGCAGCTGGCACTGTGGTACCATTCCCACCAGGACTACTGGAGGAGGTGGGAATTTCATCACCCTCCAGGAGATGTCAAGCTTAGTGCATAGGGTCATGCACCACACCATTGGTGTATGCCTACACCAGATGGAGAGGCTGCTCTCCTTTATGATCCATAGGAGGAGAAGATGTCAAGCACTCCAGCAGCCAGTGAAGTAAGGGGACAGTGATGACAGTCCTGCAGGTGATGACTAGATTCTCACTGTGCCCATTTTTGATGGACAAGAGCTTGCATTGTCCCCTCCCCTCACCCCAATCCTGATGTCCCCAACCTTTTATATCCCTGACCATCCCTGTGTCTTGTCTTGTTTGTCCTGTTGTTTGCATTTGCTTCCTCACCTACCCAACTTACCTGACCCAGAAATAGCAACAGCCCTTACCCAGCATTCCTCTCTTACTAAAGTAAAAAAATGGGTACCTGTCCCACAAAAAAAAATATCTATATATACCTTACCATACATAGCTCCCCATTTCATGTGTCTTCTTGACACACTTGATTTTGTCTAATTTACTACATGACTCAGTTGTTATCACCCCTCTTTGTGGAGGTGACTGTCCAAATTCAGCTAATGTTCTGTACATATTTTCATTTTCCTCTGTGGAAGAAATGGATAACTATGGTTCTTTCCTACCTCCCTCCTGCAAATTTCTATATTGCTTTCCCTTTGTTCTTCCCCCCTTGCCCACAGTTCACCACTTTCTTATCTACCCCATTTTAACACCTATAATCTGGTTAAAACATCGAGTTACACACAACACACATAAGTACCCCATAAAATGGAGCCCTTCACTTTTTGGCTTCTATGTTTGTGTGGCATTTGGCATCATGCACCAGTGCCAAAGAATGGTTAATGGATCTTCTGTGGTGTGGTTACCTCCATGCAATGACACTTAAACATGTTGTCCTATGTCAAAACACAGTAACACATGGCGAATGTAGTATAAAGATTTATTTCCTTGCATTATCACTACTTATTTAAAAGTATTACACCTGGATTTGGATCATATATCATCTGGGCTCAAAAAGAGATGTATCAGTGCATTTACACCTGGTGCCACAGAGTCAGCTAAGCAGCGGGTGTGTTTCATGCCCTCAATACTGAGAAGTCCTAGAATTTAGCATTGGGGCTGACATTTTTACATTGATTAACTATGCGCAAACAGGAAAAGCAGAAGAAATGTGTATCTCATATGAACAAACACTTTGTCAACCATCACACAAACCCACTGTTTGGAGGTGCACTATGCAAAGTGAACAATAGCATGTATTACTGTTGTTTACTGTCCTTTTAGTGTTCATGACATGAAACTACATGTGGAAATAGAAAAAAAATGAAGGCCCTATCTATGAAAATGCCACATTTTAAAATTCCGCCATCATTTATCTCACCCCATGCAATGCAACTCTGGTCTCTCAGTATTTGTTCACAAATATGCGAACTACACTAAATTAATTAATTAATAAATATTGTTATATGCCATGCGTATCTTTAGAAAGACAATACACATTCATATTTTACAATAATTGCAGTAATGTGGCACATGTTTGAATTCAGTTTGTAAAGCTGTCTCTTAAATTCTACCTGTACATTAGAACACAACCACCAAATACTATACATTGCACACACATCGATCTGATAACATGCAGAACTTGAAATATTTTGACAGTTGAACATTCCTACACATCCATTTTATGTAGGTCTCCCAACATCTCCTTTTTAACATCCATTGCTGATGTCATCCACTATAAGTTGTACTGCAGCCTTGTAAAAGTCAGACTTGTGCTGTGCTGCTTGTATAAAGTATTGATTTCTGTAGTCAGTGTACTTAGGTAGGAGTTCTGTTTTCACTGCAGTCAATTGGCATGTGTATGTGTCTATCTAGTCAGAGAAGCATAAGTGTGTGTCCTACAATTATCACTCCAATCCCATGGAGGATTGCTAATATTTGACACTTGCAAATGCCCATGCATCCATTTCATGCAGGCCTAACAACAACTTTTCTTTAACATCCAGTGCTAAATGATGTCACCCACTATAAGTTGTCCCATAGCCTTGTAAAAGGCAGACTTGTGCTGTGTTGCCTAGTATAAAGTACTTAGTTCTCTAGTCTGTGTAATTAGGTAGGGTTTTTGATCTCACTGCAGTCAACTGGGGTGTGTATGTGTTGCGTACTTGCTTGACATTACAGAGAGCATTTTACACCAGCATGTGGGACACTGCTATTACCATACTTTTTAACCTCTTACAACAAGAAATCTGGACAAAGCCATAAATAATGGGGGACAAAGCCCCCAAAATAGGGACACTTTTTAAATATTTCTCTTAGAAACTTATAAAGTAGATAGAACAACAAGTTTTGCATTAGCATAAATTTTCTGAAGGGTATGAAGCCTGAAACTCAAATATCTGTCATCATTTTCTGACTTCAACCCTCAATGGTTTACCAACGATTTGCCAGAAAACCAGAATCTTATGAGTAACAGACCAAAAATATGAGGCAAAAATCTATACATTCTGCAAAAATCTGTACAGTTGAGAAGTATGGCTATTGCCATTTTCTCCTCACCAGACACTGCTGATGTCTTCACCTATAAACTGTTGTCTGACACTCTTCAATTCAGACTTGAGCTGTGCTGCTTGCCTTAAATACAGAGTTCCCTAGTCAGTGTAGTTAGATAATTTGGGGTTCTGTTCCCATTGCAGTCAACTGCATTGTGTTTGTTTGTGCACTTGCTTGACATTACAGAGAGCATTATACACCCATATGTGGGAAACTGCTATTACCATCTTCTTCTCACCAGACTCTGCTGATGTCATCAGCTATAGTTGATTTGTGGATGTGCAGTATTCCCATGAGGACAGGGTCAAAAACTGGCCTGTAGGCTAGGCACAAGTCACCTCATCCTATACGTTAAAGATTGAAGTAACAGACCTTTCAGTCTATCCACATACATCATTATATGGTTTGTAGGTCCTGTATTTTTGTTGAGAAACCCCTGTGGTCTCCCCAGCTGCTGCAGTTGTCTGGTGAGGTACATGCATAAAGCAGGATTATACTCTGTTAGTGTACTGATGAGGTTTGAGTACAGTGCTGTTAAATCATCCTCAGATCTGGATACAATGGCCTGACTTATGAGGTGTGCAACATAGCCTTTCCATACCACAGTGGACATTTGGTGTTCCAAGTTCAGATTATCTATGTGTCTTTCCAGGTCTTGTACCAATAGGTTTAAGCATAGGGGGAGTGTTGTCAGTGCTGTAATTTGCATGAAATTCTACTTTGAAGGCCAAAATAATGCCACATTTTTGCATTTATTTGTGGCCTGTGTGACTTTGGCACCAATCAATTGTCTGTAATAGCCCCTACAGTATGTTATCATCATTGGTGGACACAATGATTCCCCCAATATGCAAGAATCAGCAAACTTGGTAAGCCAAAGGCTGTATACTTTAGCCTGGACTGTCAAGAAATAGATTCCTAACAGTAAAGGGCCAAGCAGAGATCCTTAGGGTATGCCAGTGGTGACAACTCTACTGGTTGAGATTGATTCACCAACTTTCACAGTATGTGTTCTGGCAGTGAGCCAGTTATTAACCATCTAGTGACATAAGGGTTAATTTCTCCAAGCCTTTTGGGTTGCTAATACTATGATGGGCATGGACCCCATTTCCAAAGTCAAAGTATGATTAAGGTTCATGAAATTAGTCTTGTTTCAGTTTTGATTTTATCCAGAAGTGCTCTTCACAGCACCCCCAATGTGCCCAGTAATGACTCCTTCTTCAAGTTGTATGGATTTACATGTATCGATAATATAGCTAACTATGATTGCAAATTATTTTTTATAAGACCCATTGCTCTTACTACTGGAACTGTCTAGGTATCCTTCTTCCACGTTGCCCTTGTTTCTGCCAGCAAATCCTGGTCTTTTATGACTTTTTTTTCTCTCTGTACATAGACACTATAGCCACTGGGTGTAGCAATTTCAATAATGAATGATACTTTTGTCTTCTTTTCATGGACTACTATATCTGACTTTCCCAAATCTGTGTTTGAACTGTTGGTAATATGTGATCCCATGTGTTATAAACTTCATAATTTTCTATAATGCTTTGTGGATCATGCTTCCAGTGTTTTTCAGCCATTTCAATACCATAATGTTTGTACAATCCCCCAATGCAACAGTCTTGCCACATTAATATGCCTTTCAGTATACAGTTCTTCTGCCATTAGTATATCACAACCAGCAGCAAGATGTGTGATTGTTTCAAATTCTGTTTTATAAAACCTACATTTGTCTGTTTCTCCCACTTGTTCAATGAACTTTATAAACCAACATATACATAGTCCACTATCTTGGGCCACAAATATTAACCTTTCATCTTTTGGTTTAAATTCACTTTTCCTTAACCATTCTTGTATTTGAGCCTGATCAACATGAGGTTGTTCCAAGAGTTTTCTTTACTTGCAACTATATTTAAGCATTTTCCACATTTCTTGCCTTTTCATCTGATCCTTCACTTTATATTCCTTCTTTTGTTTTTTTGGCACATTCAGTTGCTGCCTAATTTTTATCTACTTCTGGTCTGATTTCCACCCCTGCTTGATGCCTGTATGCTCCTGTTAAACTAATCAGGAAAGTCATCTTAAACTTAATCTCCTCATGTTTCAAAACTTTCACTACATTTGGGTCTTGAAAGGTCAACAGATATGCATGCAGTCCTGTGATTGCAGATATATACATGTAATTGATTTTAAGGTTGCCCATACCTCCTTCAGAATAGGAATATATAATATTGATATGCACTGATTTTTATAACTCATTTGATGAGCATGAAGCAACCTTCTTGTTTTCCAGTCCAACTTATCCAACACCTTTTGGAGACATGTCAACACTGTTTTCAGTATTAATTTAAGTCTTCTAAAATATTCCTGAGTTTTATTCACATTTGTTCATGTTTTATTGTTGATCCTTCAATTCCCAAATACTTATACACTCCCTCTTGCTTACATTCTTGTTTCAAACTGTTGTTTTCTTGGTGCTGCAGTTTTCCTGGATTAAAGGTTGCTTTTCCACATTTATCAAGACCAAATGACATTCTTATAACATCTGAAAAGTTTTGACCACTTGCAGTTGTGCTTTCAGTTCCTCAACTGATAAACTATACAGTTTAAATCATCTACAAAAAAGATTTTTCTGGGTGCCAAATTGTAGCCATGACATAATTTGTTAAGGAGACAGCTTAATGGGTTAAGGGCAAGGCAAAATAGCAGCAGTGACAGAGAGTGACCCTGGAATGTTTCCCTTTGAATGTTTATCCCTGGAATAATAATTTGTCCTTTATCATGGCTTAACTGCAAAGTGGTTTGCCACTGTTTTATGATAGCTGTAATGTAATTGATCAGTGTATGGTGTATCTTATACATTTTTAAGCACTCTTTTATCCATGAATGTGGGATACTGTCAAATGCTTTTTTGTAGTCTATCCATGACATACTAAGATTCTTCCTCTTTTTACAGTTCTCCATTATGACTTTATTTAACAGCAAATTATCCTTTGTTCCATATGACTTTCTTTTATTACCCTTTTGTTCTATTGCTATGATTGAGTTTTCTTCTAAATGACTGTAAACTCTGTCAGCAAGAATTCCATTGTATAGATTAAACATTATCAGAGGTCATGTTATTGGGCTATAGTTTTTAGGTTAGCTTGCAGGTTTACTGTTAAGTAAGAGTATTATTTTTCCTGTTGTTAACCAGACTTGTGTCTGTTAGGGGTGTGCATATAAATAATTCTTAATCATGGCTAAATATTCATGTAAAGATGTTAATACTTTTAGCCAGAAGTTAGGGACTGCATCTGGACCTGGGGCTTTCCAATTAGGAGCTTTTCTTAACTTTGCTTCAATCTCTCCCTGGCTGTTACTTCATTCCATTTCATATCCTGTACATTTGAGCTTCTTCTTCTTTCTTTTATTTCTCCTATCCATTTAGCATCTTTTTTGTATTCTACAGGATCCTCATAGATATGCCTTCAAAATATATTTATTTCTTCATTTTTTTTGGTGATGTTTCAATTCCTTTTGCCTTGTTTCCCTATTCTTTATACATTTTTATTGGGTCATCAGTACATTGTTCATTTTGTACTTTTCCTTTATATTTATCCACATATCTTCTAAGTTTTCCTGCCTGTGCTGATATTTTTAGTTTATTATTTGTGATGGTGCACAAAATATCCTATCTTTTCTTACACTGCGCATTGCTTTTATCACATCTTTCTGAGAATTTTTGTTTATCTGTTCCCTCTTCTATACTCTTCTAATAGTGACACTTCTTGTCTTAATTACTGTATAGTTTTCTCTGTTTGATACTTCCATGATGGCATTCAGATTTCTCCCATTCCTTTCCGTTACTACCCCATGTTTTTGTGGTAAGACTTTATCTGTTATTAATTTAGCTTCACGTTATTACATCCTATTTAGTTCTGTTATATCACATGACTCTCTATGGATAGTCTTAATTATTGTATTCATTTGTTTTATCAAACTTTTAACTTTTTGGGTTTATTGACTTTTTATAGTCTATTTCTTTCATTGATCTTAATATGTCAATCCATTTCTATTAAATCAAGCAACTCTTCTCTTAAATCATTTTTTTTCTGAACTGAGAGTACATTCTTTGTTCTTCATTTCCTGCAGGCATTCTGTAGAAAGTTCCAGATCATCTTCCTGTGCTACATTCTCTTCAGTTTAATCCCAAGCTGGGACACTTTCTGAATGATACCTGAGTGAGGGATTGTGTCCAAACCATAGGCCAGATCAGGATAGGCAGTATGCACTGTCTTACCTTCATCCAGGCCTATTGCACAGAATCAATAGGCTGTGACAACATCATGGATCACCTACCACGTGACTCATCACATACGCCTTCCTGACACAGTTGAATGCATACACACTTCAACACACCCTGCACATGGACTATCTTCCCATAGAAGGGTGTACATCAACATGCATTCATCTGAGTTGTGGGGATAGCATCTGATGCATGCAAGTATAGACACATCCTGACTCTCCTCATCTGTGAGTTAGACCAATATGTCATCACAGACTTTTTCTAAATGGACACTAATAATATACCGGATGTGTGCTACAAACATGTGTGAGTTGTTAATGCTACATCCATGTCTGTTACATCTGTTAGATGTCCTCAAAGAGGTCACCAAAGGCATGCATGATGACAGCACTATCATCCCGTGCAACTTGACTAGGCCAAGGCATTTGACACAAATCCACACCAAGGTATTCACTCTACACTGTCAGATGTGGCAATAAACACTTGTATCGTTAGTTGGATAGACTACCGGATCACATATATGGCATCTAAATGTGTTAAAATGTGTGGAGTAATCAATATCTTGGGTCTAGTGATCAGGTCCGTACATCAGGGTTGTCTGTTAAGCTCTTTTCTGTCCATTATTTAAGTCACAGAAGTCAAGAATAGTAATGTCTTTTGGCTTTTTTCAGTTAGGGGTCGCCACAGTGGAACGCCGGTCCACTTATGCTTGTCAGTAGATTTTTACGGTGTCGAGGTGCAAGCCCGATGCCCAACCTTCAACAAAGGCACACCCTTTCATGCACACACCTAGCTGCATGACACATATTGCATCCAAACTATTAGTATAATAAAGACAGTATCAACACAAACCAAAGATTGCTGCCACAGACATTACAACATACGAGATGAAACAAAAACATGGGGGATTTGTTACATTATGAAAACTAATGGACAGTCCAAGAATAATGCAGACATGACACGCTATAAGCAGACCAGTTGGTATGTGACTTGTGTCCTGGGGTAGATGGCATGTGGAACATCCACCACCGTGTGGCCACAGTGGTAACTACTCCCTTGTATGTAACTCAACTACTGAGTATGTACAGGACATCCACATCAATGACCAAAATACCTCCATAGTTCACAGCCTTCACCACACCAATACCTGAGGGCAATGCACCTTTCTTCGTGTACCTCCCTACACATTTTCCAGTGATGTGTAACTGATCTGTACCACCTTTGCCACACTGAGCTGTCACACATCTTATTGACCATACCCAGGTATTCTTTTTGTTGTATAAACATTAGTGTCTGATGATGCAGAGCCGCCATCAAGTTGTTACACCAGATGCGTGTGTGATATCTGTTCCAGTGATGCACACAGTACATACATAATAATCATAATGTCACGTACAGATATAGCAGTGTCCCTCCTAACACCTCCAGGAGATATGTCAGGATGGTTTGTTTGATTACCCTCATAAATTACTGGCATGTCATAATAGTTGCACGTGTGTTCATTCAGAACCATCTATGATCACTGAGGATCAGATATGTTCCATCAGAGACATGAGATTAATGGTGGTATTATTACTGTTGTCAATGAGGCTGTAACTGCATCCCACTTGTTGGAGACCTCTGCTGAGATTACACTCATATTCAGTTAAATCAGTTTGCACAGTTTCACAATATGCACCCAGCCCTGATTGTATATGACATCCCTGATAGATGTCCTCTCCATTGTTAATGTCAGGATGCTATCTCACAAAGACATCTTCCGCATTGTTATGTCATCTTGTCTGACAGTCAAATAATACACATTTTCACTGGGCAGTCCATACTGTACCATGTTGATATGTGATTAGTGTTCTTGCTACAGCTGTCTTCCATTTACATGACCTTATTTGCTGTACATTATAATGTTTCACCTGTCCTCTTTCCCTGTGTTCATTCTCCCAATTTGTCTGTGTATCTATATTCAATACGCACACTTATTCCTGACCCTTTATTTGAAATTGCAGTCCATGTACCCTTACAGATCATTTATACAACTTTTGTACAGAATGCCTGGAATGGGATTTCACAATACTCTGTACTGTATACACTGTTCTGTACTGTGTTTGGAACATAAATATTACTATATGATAAACCCCGGTAATCATTGCAGCATTCTACACAATCTGATAAGCTAGTTTGCTCTACGTTAAACAAGTTTGCTATTTGTGTTGCTTTACAAGGTTTCCTGGTCAGGAGCACTGTTGCCAGCCATGAAACCATGTTTGTTTACGTTTAAATGCGGTGTGCAGAATGAATGTTTAATCACCACTGCTGCTCATTGTGCAAACACGTAAACTCTGTGTAGGCTTCGCATAAAGACTACATGGAGTTTATTGACTCCCACAGCTTATCTTCCATTGCTTGAGGCACACGGAAAAGTCTTACATTCTACCTGCACTTCCAAATTTCCATGTCATCTATGTTGTTTTGCAAGTTACTTATTTCACTTTCCATCTTTTCTTTTTGCTTTTTTTAATGTGAAATTGTACTCTATTTTAGGTGGATAGTCTAGTACAGCTGTTGAACTTCTTCCTCAAGTCTCCAATACTGTTTTGCTGCTGATGAAGCTATTGTTTAGGCCCTTGGTCTCTGAAGACACTGCTGGTAACATTTCCATCACCTTGAGCCACAACTTTTTATCCAGAGTTGAATTGGATAATCTTCCTCAGACATGTATTTCTTTGTAAGTACTGCAGTTAGTTTTAGTGAATCTAGATTTCTTCAGAACATCAGACAAACTGTTTGAATACACTTTAAATACCTTATGTGAGTTATGTATTTCTTTGTCTATTACTTCTCAGTTATTTGCTGGATATTCACATGCGCTCTATTTACAAGCTCAGAAGCTAAGATAAATTATGCCACCATGTTGATTTGCTGGCCTTTTCCCCAACCCACCCACTCACTGTTTTACCAACTTTTTCCCATAAAAATATAAAAGTGATGGTTCTGTTCAAGAATAATTGAAAGTCGCATGATGGTCATTAAAAACACTTTTTCCTAGCTTTAAAATTATGGTTTTACTGACAAAGTGTAATTTCTGTTATAAAAAGTAAAATGATGTTTTCCCCCCAAAGGGAACTTACCTACCTAGAACTGGAACAGCATTAGCCAACTGTTGATCCTTGACCAGAAAAGCTCTAAGTAGCTTGGTGCCAAAACCTGACTTTTTAGTCAGCTCAGCTCAAGCTGACTAATGGTTTAGGCATGTGGAAGGTGCCCTGAAGGTTTGGAAGCTGCCCGACTGTTATGTCCTATGTATGATATAACCCATATAGCTAAGGTTACTGCAGCAATGATCCATGTGATGAACATTAAGATTTTACTAAGGTTTCATGTTTCAAATGAGCATGTTTCTTTGTGGCACGATTTGTCTGGTGTTATCTAGAGCATTTCCCAAATAAGCTGGAGCATATTAGTTATTTAACTTTATAAAGATTATTTTGTTATTTGTTAATCGAAGTTTGTAAACTAAGGTATAGCACTGATCTACCAAGATCATTTTCAGTCTCAGCATGATGGAAATACAATAAAAGAAACCACAATGGTAATGTAAAAGCAAGCAAGCAGAGAGGTATGAGTCAAGATAATGTGTGACACACAGCAACACCATCATAAATAAATATGATACAAGAGCTTAGTAAAATCAGAAGGAATAGTGCCTGTATGCTGTCATAACATATTATAATATAATGTTTCTATGGAGAAAATAATATACAAAGAAAAAAGCATTTACAGTATGTACAGTTGGGCATGACATATAAAGAAAAGTAAGGCATTTGTCAAATAGGGGGAGTAAAGGAAAGGAGAGAGACAGAAAAAGAGTAAAGCAATGTATGGTGTGTGTGGGGGGCAAGGGGGAAGTATGCAGCTATCTTCTGCCCAGGTTCAGGAGCTCTGGCAGCACTACAAGAGTTTAGGGAGATGTTAGTGACAAGAAGGGAAGAAGGGGTACACCCACCTGATGAAGTACGATGTGGATAAGTAGCCTCAGTGGCCCATCATATCGGTTCTTAATAGAGTGCCTAAGTGACTTAAGCAGACCCTGTGAGAGGAATTAAATGAGACGCAGGATCTGGAAGTGATCCAGGAGTCCAGTCGTTTACGGCTATTTTAGTGAGTCATATGACAAAATCGAAGTTAATAAAGAAGCATACTTTTTTATTTTTAATAATGTATTAGTAGCATATACTTGTGATATATAATCTGAAATGATTTTAAGTTCTGGAAGCCAACAAGTAGAGGGAGGGTTGGGGTGGAAAGCAGGAAGAATGGCAGCTGAGCAGCCCTTCAAAATGCCTCAAATTCCACCCTGCATTTGCTAAGTCTGGCCCTTTAATCAGAAATCAAGAATTTTACATGGAGCAGGGCAAAAATATGAGGCCAAATCTGGGACATTATGCAAAATCAGTGACTGTTGAGAGGTATGTCCGCAATGAAGATAATCGTCTACCAAGATAAGTGGACAATGTCACATTTTTGCCATGGACCATCCTTGTTGTCTTTTTAATTGAGAAAGACACACAAAGTACTGATGTCCTCAGAATTATGAGCTTGTCAGTGAATTGCTTAGACTCATAAGGTACATAGTTGGAGCCTGTGTGAGTCAGAGTCAAAAAGATACAGTTGATTTATAGTTTTAAGCTGACATACTTGACTGCAAAACGATAACTAGAGAATTAAAGGCACACTAGATAATGACTACTTACTGTGGAGCCTCATACCTTAATGGAGAATGAAATACACCTGCACACATATTGCTAGTGCTCTGGATGGATGCCAAGAGCAATTTCTACTGTCTTTACAGTATATACCAGAAGATGAATGTCCCTTCTCTTTTTAAAAGCTGCATGTTTGAGGATAAGTCACTTTGAATGTGTGACAACATATGAATTTGAAGGGAAATGTTATCAATCACCTATTATTTTGCTGAGCCAGACCTCTGTGTTAGTATATGCCTAAACTTGGAGCAGTGAACTGAAATAATGAGTTATAAACATCTATGTCCTTCACGCCAGGACTTGATCATAACAGAAGCCAGTTGAATACAGTGTGACTCTATGAGTAATTCACTTAACTATTACAAAAATCTCCTGTCATATCTGAAAGCATGTTTTTTTCTTTCTGTTTACTAGGTCTTGTCCAGTTAACAAAGACTGCATATATGAGTAAACACCAGAGATAAAACTATATCGTAAGGAGAAAATAATCCATTTCACATGCAATTTCTTTTCTCATGAGTGAAGTACTTTGAAATTATATCTGCTGAGAATCATTTCAGTATGAAGTTCTGTATGCATATTTGCATTGTCTGAGTGTTTGTGCATGTGCGTGTGTGTGTGTGTGTGGGTGTGTGTGGGTGTGTGTGGGTGTGTGTGTGTGTGTGTGTGTGTGTGTGTGTGTGTGTGTGTGTGTGTGTGTATGTACATGTGCATGTGTCTGTGTCTGTGCATAAGTGGGTGTGGGCATGTAAATGTGCATCTTTATTTGTTAAAGTGCATAAGTTTTCTAAAAAACACTCACTGCAGCTTGGCCTTAACCGAAATTTCTTCTGTGGTTCACTCAAGGACAATAAGATGTCTTTGTTAGGTGCCTCCCAAACAACACTAAGCCCAAGGCAAACTTCTGCATCTGTATTCCATCATGATAACTGACACTTGGCTAGTCCACTGCTTCTGTCTCTTATTTGAGTAGTGGCAGTAATTGGAGGCAAGTTGGCTCAAAATCAAAGACATGTTCTGGAAAAGGCTGGGTTGACACCATAGAGTACCTCAATGACCTCATTTTATGAATGATAAAATCATAAGATATTTTTTTTTAATTCAGGAAGGCTATAAACCCCCACCCCCCCCAAAAAAATGGGTACTACATCCCTAACATGTTCATTCTTTACATGCTCTACATAACTTACATAACTTCACATCTACGTAGAAAAAATGCCATTGTTTTATTGTTCCATAGGCCATTAAAAGACCATGGTACCTCAAAAAAATTTTTTGTGAGTGTATTTCAAGAATTCCTTAAAACTCCATTCAACCCTTATGATCCAAAAAATAAAGTGAGGTGCTATAGTTTAACAGCAGTCAGACTGTAACATTTAGTATTGTTTCTTAAAATAGTGTCAGATTTAAACTTTATTCATTTTGAGTGGCTCTGGCATGTTAAATTTATGAATTAACATTGCTTCCTGTTTGTATAACAATTCCTTATCATAATATTTTATCTGCTGTGTTTCCAAGTAAATGTTAAAACTGATAACATCACCACTGTGTGTTTCTCAAAAATGTTTTGCTGCAGTGTTTTTCAAATTATTTTTTTCTAATTTCTACCAAACGTTCCAGGATTCTGCTAGATGCCCAATAGCTTTTCCAAATGCAGATCATGAACAGGAAACAACATATGTTACAAATGAAATGAAAAAAAAAAAACGTATAGTTTCTGTGAACTGAAAAATATCAAGGTAATGACTTATTTATAAGTTTACATTTTTTGCATGTTGTCATGCCAGGAAAAATAGTGAGGAGGGTTTCTGCCCCTTCGCAAAAAACGTTTTTAATAGTTTTTGCTTTACAAGGGGACACTCAATTCCTTGTACCCTTACCCACAGAGTAAACTACACAGAGCTATACTGGAATAAAAATGTAATAGGATTTTGCTAACCTCCACAACAATGTTGGTGTATGCAGTTACAGACTTTACTTAATTGCTATATTTTTTTTTTCATTCTAGTTAAACAAATCCTTCTTTGGAGCTGTCCCACTTAACATTTGTCCTCTACTCCGTTGTTTCACTTTTTTGCACTATCCCTCCTCAACAACCTCAAAATATACTCTGACTTCAGAAATTTGTTTTCTTTTTCAGCCAGCTTCTCAAAGTTATAATCTAGGTTACAATTTTCTTTTAGCCTTAAATAAACTCCCCATAAGGGTTAATATATAGGAAACTTGACAAATGGCAGCTATTAAAATGCCTTTGCAAGTAGTTTAGCAAAATTAATGTCAGTAATACATTCACTGATTCTTTAATTTAATTCAAGATTCAAGAAATACATTTTATTCTCTTATATAGTCATAATGAAACAAAGATTCCAATTATTATAGTCCAGCCTTTCTAAGACTATCCTTAGTTGTCCACAGGCCATCTGCCCCCATACAATCAATCAGTCATTAATGCAACAAAATCCTTAATACGTATTGGGAAAGTTCTTCATCCTGCATGTATTCATTTTCAAGCTCCCCCAGACACAAATTAGCAAAATATTCCTCCTCTGCTGAGCTACATACCTGGAAAAAAATATTCTACTGCAATCTTGAAACCAGTTATTTAAATTGTATCCTGACATTTCAAACATGCATGCCCCAAGTCTACAGTTGAATCAGAGACAACCATAATGCCTGTCTTTATCTCTATATTCATCACTTATATTAAAAATGTAAAGTAAGCCATGTGCAGTTCTGTTCCCAAAGTAAACCATAAATAGTCTGTGGTTCAAATCCGTGCAGTCACAAATGTACTGACCTACATTAATTCTTACTTGTGCATAAAAGAGTTTGTTTACATGTTCCATAGTACTACCAGCCCAGACATTATATGATTTAATGGTGGCCATAGCCAATGGGTGCTGTTTGGTAAGCAAGCAATAAAACACTGTATGCCTTGCATATGGATTCATAACTTTGCTAACATAACCTGATGAAAATAAACCCACATTTGCATATATTTTAATGAAAGTTTTATACTCCCCTTAGGAATGTAGATAACTGGGTTGATAACTCCCTTTCTTTTGATCATCATGTGACAATGATTGTCAGCAAATCCTTTTATTTAGTCTAATTAATTGCCAAGGGAATATCATGAAGGTCTAAACAGGAAATCACTCCTGTGTACTCTGCATTGATCAGGACAATTATTGAGTGCAATGTCCCCTCAATAAATGTATCAAGCAGTTAGAAATACCCCACAGGTTCCTAACTAAAAAGATTACAGCCTTAAAGTCCCTGAGCTGCCAAGAAAGACTAGAAGCTCTAGACCTTTATTCAGTGTCTTAAATTCTTTTAAGAGGAGATCTCTGTTTTGCTTACCCCTCCATAAGAGACCCAATTGTTCTGTATTTTCTGTTTCTGCACAAGGTCAATACATCCACTAATACTAGAACCAGTAACCTAAATCTTCATCTTCAGATAAATAGGACCCAGTGGAGGAGCAGGTTTAAAACCCAGTGCCTCCCAAACCTCAACCCTGTATGTTAAGCAGTATGACTCAGTATTTTCATTAAAACATAAACTAAATGAATACATGGGTATCCACAAATTTCCTCCTGGCTTAACTGACAATGCAGTTGTATTGTGTAAACTTGAAAATAATAAATGCATAGTAACCAATTCTGTAAAGTTAGCGCAAACTGGAAAGAAGAGTGAAGATCATAGGGAAGAAGGTCAGGTTAGGAGAAATCATAGGGAAGAAGGTCAGGTTAGGAGAGAAGGTAAGGTGTAGAAAAAGAAAGGATGCAGTAGCAGGACAGAGGCCGTAGTTAAGGATGAATGAGACGCCTTCAAAAGGGAAGGGTTGTGTGGACAGAAGGAGGATAAGAGAGACACATTATAAGGCATGTAGCTATAGGTATTACCATTTCCATAGCAGGGATACTAGAGTAGTGACTCATGCAAGTAATATGACTCACAGAGCAGCTAGCTGCTATCTTAAAGCTACAGTACATTATTCACACATGAAGTATATGAGATCCCCTTTTACTGAAGCATAAGTTTACCTCACATATAATGGTTTCTAATGGGGTTTCATAATGTTGACCATAAAAGGTTAACAATGCAAATGTTGATAGCCCACTACGCCTGTGCAAGGAAAATCCTTTCTGTATGCTAATTAAAAAAAAACATTGTTTTGGCATATGAACACTATTGCTGGAATGATTTAGTATTTCCAAGCATCTGCCAATGTCCCTGGCTGATACTGTCCTGCCAATGTCCCTGGCTGATACTGTCCCACCAATGTCCCTGGCTGATACTGTCCCGCCAATGTCCCTGGCTGATACTGTCCTGCCAATGTCCCTGGCTGATACTGTCCCACCAATGTCCCTGGCTGATACTGTCCCACCAATGTCCCTGGCTGATACTGTCCTGCCAATGTCCCTGGCTGATACTGTCCCACCAATGTCCCTGGCTGATACTGTCCCGCCAATGTCCCTGGCTGATACTGTCCTGCCAATGTCCCTGGCTGATACTGTCCCACCAATGTCCCTGGCTGATACTGTCCCGCCAATGTCCCTGGCTGATACTGTCCTGCCAATGTCCCTGGCTGATACTGTCCCACCAATGTCCCTGGCTGATACTGTCCTGCCAATGTCCCTGGCTGATACTGTCCTGCCAATGTCCCTGGCTGATACTGTCCTGCCAATGTCCCTGGCTGATACTGTCCTTTTATTTGAAGACAGCTCATCAAGTGTCACAGCAGTGAGTTTCTCTCATAAAATGTCACTGCTGTCTAATAACTAATCATGTTGAGAGCCAACTGATCAACCGGTATTCATGGATGGAGAGGGCCAGCCCTATATATAGATGGCATACTGTTTCCATTTCTGCATGATAGCACAGTCTCAGAACTGGTTTGTATAGGTTGCAGGATGTGTGGTCAATGTAGGTTCTATATTATCAACGACTCTATGTGCATATGTAGATGTCTTGACTTGGTTTGTTGATCCACAGAAATTGTCAACAACTTAAACTCAACTTAGTTGACTTCATTGAGTATGTATGACAAAAAGGAACAGACCCCAAGAGACAACCCAAGTGCTCCTAACCTTTGATGACTGGTATCAGCATCTATGGTTGTTGACAGCTTCACTTCATAGTAGTTCAGGACTGGTGCTGTGGTTACTAACCTTTTCTTACAATATGAACCTGCAGCATTACTAATTAGATAGGTATGTTTGGAAAATGAAGAATAAACTTAGGCAGGTACTGTCCATTCCCAAGGATGGCATCAGATATAATTAGACATTATTCTTCTGCACATCCACTGTAGTACAGACCGTGCAATCATTTGGCAGAAGACACCTTTGTTCATACATGTATCAGATATACTTTAGATTCACAAATCAGAAACAAAAAAAAAACATTAACAAATGCCCCAGTCCTGGATTATTTCTGAATATTGGTAATATGCACCCATATTCTTGACAGGATAAAAGAAATGCGTGCTAATATGCACTTTCTGAACAAAAATGTCCACAACAGTAATGCACAATGCAGTTTAATGATTGTAACCCTCCCTGTTTTCTAACAAAAGAGCGTTTCTTAAGAGACTGAACAAAATCTGAGGAAATATGCAAGGATAACTTGAATAAATGGACATTTGAGAGGGATTTGGGTGACTAAGCCAACAGATATTTCATGAAAGAACTATTAAAGTCAAATTGCTCAGAACTGCAGTTGCAATTGCTAATGTTATCGGATCAATTTATATCCCATGCAATATTACAGACTAATTTTTAGCACTGCAAAAAATGAGATGTTAGCTGATAAGGACAGTTTAACTGTGGATTTTATGATTATGAAAAGGAAAAAGAAAACAAAGCATTTACCTTTCTAGTGGCAAATTAATAAATGATAGGATAATACATGAGAACAGATAAGACAAATGGTCTGGAAGAGCTACACTCAAACTAATCCGAGAGTTAAGTATCAGCTGGCTCAAAATGTTAAGCAAGATTAAAAACTCAGCATTCAGATGCAACATATGTGTACATATATACTAATGATCCAGTGCCTGTACCTTTAAGAGGGTTTACTAGTGAAGGATGTGAACTATGTGACTTCTCGATGCTCAGCTGAATAAAACTACCGGTTTGAAGTGTATCATGTCTCATGCCACTTCATTCTGACATTAATGGCAATTTAAATTAATTCTGCCATTAATGGTGATTTAAATGTCTGCAGGTATTAGATATCAGATATAAAGCTACATCTGGTTCCAAATGCTGTTTTCTTCATGTTGCACTGTATTTTAGAACTTCAGAAATAAGTTTCCTTAAAGATGTGATTTCTTCCTGCTCAGGGGTATTTATACCATGCCACAGCCAAATGCAGCAACAGCCATTTTTTTCTGAGATAAAGCTCAACAAAAACACATGTCATTTTTACATTTCAAATATATTGATGACTTACACTAGAGTTATTGACAATTTACATCACAGTATTTTTGCATAAAAATCAACTCATTACTTCTCCCATATAGTAAGACCACTGAGCAACTAGCTGACATGACTGCACTGCAATTCTTCATTTTCTCTCAGAATGCTCATTTCAACTGCTAACATCTCTGAAGCCACATTGCAAACAGTATAACAAATGGAAGCTGTGGCTCGCTGTGTCTGAAAATCCGGAGACATCAGAAAAGATTCAGTCTGCAATGTTCCTTCATGTCTGTGGTGAGGAAGAAATGAATGTATTTAACTCTTTGAGCTCCAGAAAGGAGGAAAAAGACAAGTTATCAATACTAACAAAAAGATCAAGGGTTCTGTCAAATTAAGCTGTATGAAGACATCCACCAGCTCCAGAAATGTCCCAAAGAGCAATAGTTAAAACTGATGAAGGCTTAGAAGGTATAGTTATTTAACAGATAGTCATCAAGTGTGGGGTACTACCAAGCAGGAACATAATACTTGAGTTATCAAGTTACTTAACAAGCGGAAACAGAAATGCTTAAAACTTGATAGAAGCAAATTTCAAATCTGTGTAACTATTCTTAAATACATATATAGATAATGTTTTGATTTCATAAAGCCTTAACAAAGACAGTAGTACGGTCACTACAGTTAACATGCAAAAACCTCATTACAGGTTATATCTTATGTGATATCATGTGCAATATCTATTCAAGTTAATTCCTTACTTGTTAGGTACAAAAATGCCATTCAGGAAGACAATGACAGACCATAATGATGATGATGATGATGGTGATGATACAAGATTTTGGTCAGATAGTAAAATTAAAGCTTTAAGATGTCATAAAAGTTTGTTAGTGAGGCTTCTGTGCTGTGTATATAACTAGGATATGCAGTAATTGTCATTCTGAAGAAATCTACTTGCCATACAAGACAAAAGTGCTTAATCTCTATTAAGAGGGATTGATAAGATTAATTCCCTCTGCACTAAGCATTTTTTGCTTTATTGTTTTTTTTTTCCAGAAGGCAACTTAGGAACTTTTGGGATGATAAAATGCATGACACCTTACATTGCCACATGAAGGGGGAATGAAATGTACTGCAAATCTTAAACTACAGCAAGTAGAGAGAGAACGTTCTGAATCCAACATGAAAATTTCAGAAAAGGACCACTTCACAGAAAAAGAGGCAGTGTGCTTGCTTCTTGAGGCAAAACCACACACAAAGCACTGAAGTACTTCAGCCTTGGCAGGAAATGCAATATCAACATTAATTTCTTAATAGTGGTCCTGCACTTCAGCTCGATTGTCATCTACCAGTCACGTCCCTTATACTTTCCCTCAGCGAGGCTGACATCTACCAGTCATGTCCCTTATACTTTCCCTCAGCTCGATTGTCATCTACCAGTCATGTCCCTTATAGATTCCCTCAGCTCGATTGTCATCTACCAGTCATGTCCCTTATACTTTCCCTCAGCGAGGCTGTCATCTGCCAGTCATGTCCCTTATACTTTCCCTCAGCGAGGCTGTCATCTACCACTCATGTCCCTTATACTTTCCCTCAGCTCGATTGTCATCTACTAGTCATGTCCCTTATACTTTTCCTCAGCTCGATTGTCATCTACCAGTCATGTCCCTTATACTTTCCCTCAGTTCGATTGTCATTTACCAGTCATGTCCCTTATACATTCCCTCAGCGAGACTGTCATCTACCAGTCATGTCCCTTATACTTTCCCTCAGCAAGGCTATCATCTACCAGTCATGTCCCTTATACTTTCCTTCAGCGAGGCTGTCATCTACCAGTCATGTCCCTTATACTTTCCCTCAGCTCGATTGTCATCTACCAGTCATGTCCCTTATACTTTCCCTCAGTGAGACTGTCATCTGTCAGTCATGTCCCTTATACTTTCCCTTAGCTCGATTGTCATCTACTAGTCATGTCCCTTATACTTTCCCTTAGCTCGATTGTCATCTACTAGTCATGTCCCTTATACTTTCCCTCAGCAAGGCTATCATCTACCAGTCATGTCCCTTATACTTTCCCTCAGCGAGGCTGTCATGTCCCTTATACTTTCCCTCAGCTCGATTGTCATCTACCAGTCATGTCCCTTATACATTCCCTCAGCGAGACTGTCATCTACCAGTCATGTCCCTTATACTTTCCCTCAGCAAGGCTATCATCTACCAGTCATGTCCCTTATACTTTCCCTCAGCTCGATTGTCATCTACCAGTCATGTCCCTTATACATTCCCTCAGCTTGATTGTCATCTACCAGTCATGTCCCTTATACTTTCCCTCAGCTCGATTGTCATCTACCAGTCATGTCCCTTATACTTTCCCTCGGTGAGACTGTCATCTACCAGACATGTCCCTTATACATTCCCTCAGCTCGATTGTCATCTACCAGTCATGTCCCTTATACATTCCCTCAGCTCAATTGTCATCTACCAGTCATGTCCCTTATACTTTCCCTCAGCAAGGCTGTCATCTACCAGTCATGTCCCTTATACTTTCCCTCAGTGAGGCTGTCATCTACCAGTCATGTCCCTTATACTTTCCCAAAGCTCGATTGTCATCTACCAGTCATGTCCCTTATACTTTCCCTCAACGAGGCTGTCATCTACCAGTCATGTCCCTTATACTTTCCCACAGCTCAATTGTCATCTATCAGTCATGTCCCTTATACTTTCCCTCAGCTCGAATGTCATCTACCAGTCATGTCCCTTATACTTTCCCTCAGCTCAATTGTCACCTACCAGTCATGTCCCTTATACTTTCCCTCAGCCCGATTGTCATCTACCAGTCATGTCCCTTATGCATTCCCTCAGGGAGACTGTCATCTACCAGTCATGTCCCTTATACTTTCCCTCAGCAAGGCTATCATCTACCAGTCATGTTCCTTATACTTTCCCTCAGCGAGGCTGTCATCTACCAATCATGTCCCTTATACTTTCCCTCAGCTCGATTGTCATCTACCAGTCATGTCCCTTATACTTTCCCTCAGCTAGACTGTCATCTACCAGTCATGTCCCTTATACTTTCCCTCAGCTCGATTGTCATCTACCAGTCATGTCCCTTATACTTTCCCTCAGCAATGCTGTCATCTACCAGTCATGTCCCTTATACTTTCCCTCAGTGAGGCTGTCATCTGCCAGTCATGTCCCTTATACTTTCCCTCAGCGAGAATGTCATCTACCAGTCATGTCCCTTATACTTTCCCTCAGCTCGATTGTCATCTACCAGTCATGTCCCTTATACTTTCTCTCAGTGAGACTGTCATCTACCAGTCATGTCCCTTATACATTCCCTCAGCTCGATTGTCATCTACCAGTCATGTCCCTTATACATTCCCTCAGCTCAATTGTCATCTACCAGTCATGTCCCTTATACTTTCCCTCAGCAAGGCTGTCATCTACCAGTCATGTCCCTTATACTTTCCCTCAGTGAGGCTGTCATCTACCAGTCATCTCCCTTATACTTTCCCAAAGCTCGATTGTCATCTACCAGTCATGTCCCTTATACTTTCCCTCAACGAGGCTGTCATCTACCAGTCATGTCCCTTATACTTTCCCACAGCTCAATTGTCATCTACCAGTCATGTCCCTTATACTTTCCCTCAGCGAGAATGTCATCTACCAGTCATGTCCCTTATACTTTCCCTCAGCGAGGCTGTCATCTGCCAGTCATGTCCCTTATACTTTCCCTCAGCGAGAATGTCATCTACCAGTCATGTCCCTTATACTTTCCCTCAGCTTGATTGTCATCTACCAGTCATGTCCCTTATACTTTCCCCCAGCGAGGCTGTCCTCTTTGTTTCACCACACCTATGCCTCTTCTCAAACAGAAGTATGTGTAATTGCTTTGTGACTGCAGTTGGGTAAGGGAGGCTATATGACTACTTCATGACATAATCTGTAGTAAATAAAAGGCAAATAGGCTTAGAATATAAGTCTATAAATCAAACATAAGGCAACAAATACATGTGAATAACACTAGCAAGCAATAAGAGTAACAATTCTTAGTAAAATACTAGATTTTACATGTTAGTAGAGCTTATGAGCTTGCAGAGAACCTAAAAATATTGAAATTGTCTTTGATGTACAAACTTTTCTTTTGTGCTTAATGTTAGAGATAGTAGAGCTACAAAAATGGTGGAACACTTGTCTGTTGTGTGTTAACAATAAGTACAGAAACACAAGTGTAGTATCTAATGCAACGGCAAACATTACAAAGCCTGAAGGATTTGCAGAAAATCTGCACAGATAGCTTGTTTATCCTTAAGTAGTCCGAGTTGTCCTCAGCATCACATTTCTCAATTTTCCAGGTTTTCACAGAATATCCATATTTTTACATCTAATTTTTGGTCTGTTCCTCATAAAATTTGTGATTTATTGTCAGATCACAAAGGATTGACTTCATTAAATAATGACAGACATTTGAGTTTCAGACAGTGCATCCTCTTTAAAAAATACATGCTACCATAAAACCTTTTATTCTAACAACGTTCAAAGTTTGAAAATACAATATTTAAAATATGTCCCAATTGTTGCCCTCCCTCCATTATTTTAGGCTTTATTCAGTGTTCTTGTGATAAAAGGTTAACAGATATGCTCATTCTTCAAATTTTCCACAGATATGCAAGTAATAGTCTGAGAATGAGTGAGCCTGCATGTTCAGTGATAGACTTGTTCCTTGTCTAGAAAAAGTTTAAATGCTCTCCACTCATTGGTTTCATTAAATGCTTTGCACCCATTGGCTCTTGAGACCGACTTCAGCATATACATGAATGAAAGTAAGTTATCTACAAGGGAAAAAGAAATGGAACTTTCTACCTAATTACCTTGCATGCTCCTGAACAAGGTGGCAAACAGTGCAGACAGTAAATGTACAGATGGTGAGACACTTTCTTATAATTACTGATGACTGCAAAGCTACCATAACATATAACCTGAGCAGAATGTTATAGTATAATATATACATATTTCACAGAAGATCAATAGGAATTCAATATTAAAGGAAACGTAGAGCAAAGCATGCATCAATGCTACCCACTTTCCTAAACCTGGTTTAAACAGTAAAGTAAAATCCTTATATAATGCATATTTCACAGCTTATATGAGCAAAATATCAAGCTGGTTTACCATTATTCTAGATTAATCTCCTCATTTATCAGGACCCCCCCCCCCAGAAGTTTAATAGGGCAAGCTTTCGTGAAGTAGAAAGGGTCAGGAAAGTTCTTCTACAAAATTTAGCACCAACTGGTAATTTGGAACACTGAAATGATGCAATCTGCCCTGTAAATGAAGGAGCATCCAAGACAGATATGTTGGGGAGATGATGCAATCTGCCCTGTAAATGAAGGAGCATCCAAGACAGATATGTAGGGGAGATGATGCAATCTGCCCTGTAAATGAAGGAGCATCCAAGACAGATATGTAGGGGAGATGATGCAATCTGCCCTGTAAATGAATAAGCATCTAAGACAGACGTGTATGGGTAAAAAAGGTCTGTAACAAACAAGGTAGTTACAGTAAAAGGCCACCTCATAGAGAGAGAGAGAGACAGTATGATTGTTTCTGGAGGGGAAGTAAGAGCAGACATAGGTAGCCAGATAAGTAATGGAGCACCAACCCCTTTTACACAGCCAGTGACACTCTACCTTACAGTAATTTAGGAGGAAAAATAAAACAATTTGTGAGTGGTGTTTTGCCAGGACAGTATGTAGTAGACACTGCCAGGTAGGAAACTATGCCAACTAACCAATTGTTATAGAAACAATTGCTACAGAACTTTGCAACAAGTACCTGGAACAATGGCAGGTGTTTAAGAGAGAACAGGAACTACAGGAAGAAGAGTACATTAGTACTTTAGTACAAGAGCTTCCAGTCACCACCAGTAGCTAGAGAAACCCAAAGAGTTGCAAAATGTTCTTCCTCCAGTTAACACTGCAAACTTTACAGGATGTATTAGTGTTTCTGCCAGAAGGCAGTGGGTGTTTTGTAAATGTATAATGAAATGAAAATAAAAAACAGAAATTGCCCGTAGAGTGGAGAAAGGTACTGCAACTTTCAAATGTGAGGAATACACAGCTGAAGTATGTATTTATTTGTTCTTTCATTCATGCATTTAATTATTCATTCATTTTTCCATCATCTACATTATCCTAATTATTGTGTGTGCCTGAGATTTCATAGAAAGAAGGTAGTATAAGGTATGGAAATATTTATGGGTAGAAC